>NC_080168.1:67860453-68160453 GCF_950295315.1 Erinaceus europaeus
TTTTGCACCAAGAATGAAATTGCATAAAATACCTTTTAGCAGGATGACTCTTACTTTATAAATATCTAGTTCACCTTTTTTTTTTTGTTGTTGTTGTTGTTGTTGTAAGTAATATTCTTCCTTTACTGAAACCTGAGGAAACTGTACTTGAATCTTGGCCTTAACAGATGGAGAAAGATGACGTTGCGTTAAGTTAACTTCTTTAATCATGTCCATCTGCCTGTCTAAAATAAAATAGACCATCTATTTTGATCAGTCACAGAAATACAGAGTCTCCACTGAGCCTGACAGTCCTTCTCGGGGTGAGACTCCTTTTCTGTCTGTCTGTGTCCTGGAGTCACTACTGCAAGATTGCACAAAGGCTCTATTCCATCAAGGAATAGAGCATTCTTGCTGAAAGCCTTTGCAAGGGACTATATTTGGGTTCCATTTTAGAAGTCTTCTAATGGATTTCGGGTAGGAAAACTGGGATGCATGTATCAACTCATCTATAAATAAACATTCCCATGGTGATGTAGGAGAATCCCTGCTGTATTAAATAGGAGTTTGCTGTCCCCTCCTGTCTGTCCTACTGAGCCTCAGTAGAAAGTGGACCTGCCCCAGGCCTTGTATTTAGCTGTCCTCCATTCTCCAAGCCTCTACTAAGCAGCCAGATAACTCCTCCTCTGCTCCTCCCAAAGCTCAATGTCTTGTTTACAGGTGTCATTGCTGATGGGAGAGGCTCCTGGATGGGATTCAGGGGCATCACCAGGAACTCCCAGCCCCTGGGAACCCTGTTGGATGAGCAGACCTTCTCCATCATGTATCAGCAAGAAGCCACCTGGCAGCAGTCCCTGTTCATGCAGATGCGCGTGGCTCCGGTGATACTGCGGGGCCCATCGATGCTGGCCCTGAGCTCAGCTCAGTGCCCCCCATCTGTGCGGGTCCATAGGGGCCAGGGAGCCTGCAGCAGACCACAGGATAGCAGCAGCACGGTCCTGCGTTGTTCCAGTTACAACATCTTCACTGGAGTGACTGGCCCCATAATATGTGTCAGTATCCCCTAGAGACACCTTCTAGCCATATGCTGCTGGGCGTTTCACTGTTTCTTTTCCCTTAGGTTTTTGTTAATTTTTTATGTTTTCCTTTTGTTGCCCTTGATTTTTTATTGTTATTGTAGTTATTATATTGTCATTGTTAGACAGGACAGAGAGAAATAGAGAGAGGAGGGGAACACAGACAGGGGGAGAGAAAGATGGACACCTGGAGATCTGCTTCACCGCCTGTGAAGGGACTCCCCTACAGGCAGGGAGCTGGGGGCTCGAACTAGGATCCTTCAGCAGGTCCTTGTGCTTTGTGCCACGTGGCTTAATGTGGTGCGCTACTGCCTGGCTCCCTTTTTCACTCTCTTTTTAAAAATTTATTTATTCATTTATTCCATTTTGTTACTCTTGTTTTATTGTTGTAGTTATTGTTGTTGTTACTGATGTCATCATTGTTGGATAGGACAGAGAGATATGGAGAGCAGAGGGAAAGACAGAGAGGGGAGAGAAAGATAGACACCTACAGACCTATTTCACTGCTTGTGAAGCAACTCCTCTACAGGTGGAAATCCACGGGCTCGAACCAGGATCATTACCCCAAACCTTGTGCTTTGCTCCATGGGCGCTTAACCTGATGCTTAACTCCTCTCTTTTCCCTTTCTATATGCACTGAGTATGTACTTGTCTCTGAAGGTCATGTATACACTATGGGTTTTTGTCTTTTCTTTTGCCTCCAAAGTTATCATTGGGGCTCCTTGCCAACACTCTGAATCCACTGCTCCTGGAGGCTGTTTTTTACATTTGGTTGCCCTTGTTGTTATTGTTATTGTTGTTATAACTGTTGTTGTTGTTGGATAGGACAGTGAGATACCGTGAGAGGACAGGAAGACAGAGAGGGACAGGGAAAGAAACCTGCAGACCTGCTTCACTGCTTGTGAAGCGACCCCCACTCCCAGATGAGGAGCTGGGGGCTCAAACTGGGATCTTTATGCCCGTCCTAATACGTTGAACCATGTGTGATTTACCCGCTGTGTACCGCCCAGGCCCTGGTATTTGCCTTTAATGACTTCGGTGTATCTTGCTAATAATGAGAATATTTCTCATATCGACCCAGAATTATACTTTGATCAGTCTTTTCAGGAAAGCATTTCTTTAGGTCATGTTCAGAGCTATATTTCACTTTTTAAATATTTTTAATGAAATTCCAGATTTTTAATATATGGAGACAGAGATAGAGGTAGGAACAGAGAGACAGAGAGACAGCATACCCAGCACCCATCTGGCTGGGATGATCCCCTAAACTCTCTGCCCTCTCTGCATCCAAGGAGACGTCCTCGTCCCTACTCCCTGCCTGTCCAGGGACCCTCTGCCTAGTAATTGCTACCTACCTCTGCTTTTTGCCTAGTTAACATGAATTTTTGATCATTTGAGAGTTGCTCTCTACTCTTGAAAGTTGTTCACACTTTCAAGGTGTTTACTCCTCCCCCCTACATTAAGGAGCACTTTAACTGCTATGTGGATAAATTACATTTCCTTGCAAGAAAGTATTTGAAACTATGATCTGTATTTAAACTTTATTTACAAAGAGATGAATTTGCTAGAATATATATTTCTCATTTACAAGGAAATAGTCACTGTGCAAGAAGAAATACAAGTGTTGGCATTAGTGTTTTAAACATATATTGTTCTTATGCACTCAGTCAAAGAGTTACTGAAATCAACAATGTTTGCTCTCAAACCATAGTCAAGTCTGTGGAGCTAAGAGAATTTATATTTTTACTTGATTCATTTTTTGTGAAACTTAGGGAAGCTAAAGACAAGTTTTCTTCAAGTAGATCCTGTGAAAGGTGGGTTGTAACCCCAGTTTTTTTTTTCTTAATTCAAGGTTCTTGCACAGCATGAGATGTGTCTGACTTCTAAGGAAAATGAGACGCCAGACACAGTGATGGGTGAGTGTCAAGATAGTTTAAGTTTTGATGGTTGAATTTAAAAAAGCAGATCAAAACTCTATTAATAGCAGCTGTTTAGTATTAAGCTTAATTGTCTTCACACATTTCATCCATCCTGATCAGCCCAAAACTGTGGCACAAAACTCAGACCTGCCTTCCTAAAAGTTTTCTTTAATACATTGAAGGAGCTATTAATTTGTACATCTGTGGAACAATATAGTTGCTGGGTCTTTCTATTTGTTTTGTCATCACAGTGTAATTTGTTTTAGGTAAAATGCTTTATTAAAATAATGAAAATAAAAACAGCCATTGTACAATGTAAAGGCATCAATACCCCTGTCCCAAATTCACCTGTTCCCAGTGTCTTTTTCATCCCCTTTCCACATTTTCAGCTGCATGTTCTTAGCCAAAAAAAAAAAAAAAAACCCTCAGACCTTTGCCTCTAACCATACTTGATGGTGTTTCTAGCCAGGGAGGTGAATTCTTCTCTCTATTTTTTTTTTTTCGTCAGGAAGTGCTGTCTTGAAAAAAATGTTTTGAGGGAGAGGCTGGGTGGTGATGCACCTGGTTGAGAGCACATGTTACAATGCTAAAGGACACAGGTTCAAGCCCCTGGTCCTGACCTGTAGGGGGGAAGCTTCATGAGTGGTGAAGCTGTGTTGCAGGTGTCTCCCTCCCTATCACCCCCTACCCCCTCAATTTGGGGCTGTCTCTATCCCATAAATAAATAAATATAATAAAAATTTTAAGTATATATATATACATGTTGAAGGTACTGGCTGTGCACCCGGTTAAGCACACATAGTACTCAGCATAAGGTTCCATACAATGATCCAGGTTCAAACCCCATTCCTCACATTCAGGCAAGTCACTTCACAAGAGCTGAAGCAGGTCTGTAAGTGTGTATCTATCTCCCTCGCACTCCCCTCTCAATTTCTGTACTATCCAATAAAATGAAAAAAATAGGACACCATGAAAAATGGAATCTTATTGAGCCCCAGCAATAAATAACCCTGGAGGCAAAAAAAAAAAAAAAAAAAAAAAACAGGAAAAGGAGAAATCTGTTAATTTATTTATTCATTTATTTCACTAATCATTTCTTTCTCTCTATATGTTGAAAGAAATACATTTTAGACTCTCTTTTCCTCACACCTTTTTATTTTCAGTATGGGATTCTGCTAGTGTATTTCCTTAAAAACGAGCCCCTTATATTTCTGAGACTCCTTTCAAATGAGGTCACACCTGTGAGTCGACACAGAAGTATTTTTGAACTCCGGCTCCATGGCAGAATGTCCTCAGAGTCTTACCATAGTGAGAGGCTTGTGTCCAGGCTCCAGTGTTCACATGCTGACCACAGCACTTGGTGTTTCTCAGACTGAGTTCCCAGCCCTCTTAGTGATGTGCAGTCACAGTCCAAGTTAAATTCTCAAACAGATCAGAGTGGAAGGAGACTTTGCTCTCTTTACCTCAGAAATTTGCTCCATTTCCCAGACTGCGAGCTAGTGTCCAGAGCACTGTCAGGCGACTGTGAGCTGCTTAGTGCAGCATCCTCAGTGCCCATCCAGAGTGACACTCTGCTCCTCCTTTCCTCCTCTTCTCTCCCTCTTTCTCTTGTATTAAGAAATGATCCTTCCCACCTGCAGGGGAGCCACTTCTTAGGTGGTGAAGCAGGTCTGCAGGTATCTTATCTTTCTCTCCCCCTCTTTGTGTTCCCCTCCTCTCTCCATTTCTCTGTCCTAACTACCAATGAAGACATCAACAACAGTAACTACAACAACAATAAAAACAACAAGGGAATCAAAACAGAAATAAATAAATATTCTTTAAAAATCTTAAAAAAAACATTTTAGAAAAAGAAATCAAAAGAAATGAACCTTATTTTTGAAACTCAAATCCACACCACAGCAAACTGTCTTTCTCTTATTTGGGAAGGGCAAGGGAAAGCAATCCTAAGCATGAAGTACTAGCCACTGTTTTTATGCACAGTTACTCCCTGTGTAGGCTCTGGCTTTGTACTTGCCTTCTGGGTTTTCAGTCCCCTGAGTCCTCTCTTTGGTGACTTGGTGGGCTGGGAGGAGCTGTGGGATGGGAGCATAGAGCAAGGTGCCTGAGTTTCCTGAGTAGCCCTGACAGAGGAGAAGGACATTCTAGGACTGGCACAGAGCTCCCACAGCAAAGTTCATTTTATTGTGTAGGAATCCCCTGGTTCATACCACTGATGCACATCAGCTCAGCTCACACAGCACAGAGGGGAGACTTCATGAGCAGTGGAGGGGTGCAGTGAGCCTGGATCTCTATCTCTCAACCTGTGTGTCTCTCTCTCTGCCTCCAGGGTTGTTGCTGGGGCTCTGTGCCTGCACTATTAATCCACTGCTCCTGGAGGCTATTTTCCCCCTATTGTTGCCCTTGTTCTTTATTGTTATTAGAATTGTTTTTGTTATTGCTGTCATTGTTGTTGGACAAGACAGAGAAATTGAGAGAGGAGAGGAGGAGAGAGAGGGCAGAGAAATACAGACACCTACAGACCTGATTCTCCACTTATGGCGCCAGGGGCTGGAAGAGGGACCCTTAGGCCAGTCCTAGAGCTTCACACCATGTGTGCTTAACCTGCTGCACTACCATCCAGCCACCTTGTCTCTTTTTAAAGGATTCAAAAGAAAAGATCTTCTTGAACTAGTGGGTCACAAGACCATAGCAGTTAAGTAACTAATAAAAAGAAACATTTAAAGTTTATTAGGCTGACCTCATATGTCAGTATAATGAGCAGAGCAATTCCACACAATCTATTGCAGTTATTTAATCACAGCCGCCATCAGTGTTCCTACCTTCATTTGTTTGACTCCTTAACAGACCTCTGTAAAGGCACAGTTTAGAAGGGCAATGTCAGGGCACAGGTTGTGGCATATCTGTTAGAGCGCACAGATTACAGTGCACAAGCATCCAGGTTCAAGTCCCCAGCCCCCACCTGCAACAGGGAATCTTGATGAACAGTGAAGCAGAGCTACAGGCTCCGGTCTATCTCTCTACCCCCCCTCTCCTCTCAATATCTCTTATCTTTACTAAAAAAAAAATAAATCAAGTGTTTTCTAAAGAGGGCACAATTAGAGTCAGAATTGACAAATAATCTGCCAGAGAAATAAAGATCTCAATGGTATTGGGCATGAATGAGCAGGAGTGTTCTCAGACAGGATCCTAGCAGAAGTTAGTAATGGGCCCAGCAGAAGAGCCCTCACACTGGATAATCGCCTGCTTTTCCTGTGCCAGATCCAGGTTCAAGCTCAGTCCTCATCACATGATGGAAATAAGTGTCAGTGCTGTGTTACTGCCTTTCTGTCTCTCCCTCTCCGTCTCTCTCTCTCTGCTATTCTGTAATTCATTGGAGCTGGTTACTGGCACTATGAATTCACTGGTCCTGTCAAGTCATTTTCCTTTTGTGTTTTTTTTCTTCTATTTTATTTGATAGAGAGAAATTGGAGGGGAAAGACAGAAGAGAGAATGATAGACGCCTGCAGTGTGTTTCCTCACACTAGAAACTATCCCCAGCATGTTGGGAGCTCGGGCTCAAACCCAGATCCTTGTATGTGGTCATGTGTACACTCAGCCTGGTGCCCCACCACCTGGCCCCTTGTTGTTATTTTTGATCTATCTCCCTCCTCTACTGGAAAGAAGGCCAGCCCAGTGCAATGTAACCCAAGACATCATGGAATACAAAGTCCCCATTGCACTCTGTACCAAGGGATGTCTGCATTCTAAGCAAGGGAACCTGGGAAGCCTGCTCCCAAATGACTCAGCACTTTCTGTGCCTGGGCACCTGCTTTCTGTAGGGTCTCCCTGCCTGAGTGCAGGGATGCTCCCACAGACACATTGGCTCCATCCTGAGACCCAGAAGGAGGACCACGGGCACCATGTGGGCACTAGCTCAAGGTGAGTTGGCCTGATGGGGACCATTCATCAGCCTGAGTCTGCATGTTGACTGTCCTCCCTGTAGGGCACCAACAAGACTGTGGACAGGAAATGGGTGAGCTGCCAACCACTGAGCTGCTGTCCCAGAGACCACAAGACTCCACTTCTGTCTTCATCATCACAGAGCCCTATGATCTGGAGCAGACCTCTGAGGAGACCCCAGGTCAGTGTGTCCTCAGGCCCAGACACTGAGTGGAACTAGGAGGGAGCACTGGTGAACCCCAGCCATCCTGCAGGTGTCCCCTCTGTGCCCATGACTGCCCTCCTGATGTGGCTCCTGACATTGAAAGCCACCTGCAGGGGGTGAGGGATGGTACAGGCAGGGCCCAAGACCCACCCACCATCCAACCTGGGGATACTTCCTGTTGTGAAATCAGACCCTGCTCACTGCTAGGGAAGGCGCTTATTTTTCAGTGGCTATAGGTAGGCAGTGGCTCCTTCTCTGTGTCTCTGGAGCTTCTCCCACACAGGACTCTGTCTGTGTGCACTGTGACTCTTACTAGACCAGGACCTTCCAGGACCTGGGAACACACCTTCTCCATCCCAGGGCTTGTCCCATATCGCACATTCCCAGGAACTGATGGCCTGGCTGCCTGGATCACCCCCACTGGGAGTGCTGGGTCTGATGATGCCTGTACTGAGTTTCTGGAATGAATTAGACTCTTTGCAGAGCTTGGAGTGAAGTGATCTTGGAGTTCCAGGTAGAATGGAGCTTTCCATCCCACCACAAGTAACCTCACTCCCACAATTCCCAGGTGTAGCTTGATATGAATGTCTATGCGTAGGAAGGCAGGGGGTGTGTGTGGGGGGTTCCTTCTTGATGTTTTCTGCCTTCCATTCTAAAATATTTTACCATTGATATTACTACTATAGAGGAAAATGTTGAATTGGTATGCATTTCACGCAGAAAAGATTAAACAAACACTTGTATATAATTTGTTAGGAGGAATCATAATATATAGTTTTATATATAAAACTTACATATTATGTCAGGTTAACACTGTGGCTCAGTCCCTGCAATATGAATCCACTACTCCTGGAAGCCATTTTCTGCTCTTTTTTTTCCCCTTTTCTTTCTGTCCGTCTTTCTTTCTTTCTTTTTTTCTTTCTTTCTTTCGTTCGTTCTTTCTTTTTATTGCCATTAGGGTTATTGCTGCAGATAAGTGCCTGAACTAGGAACCCATAACTCTGGTAACCCATTCCTCCATTTATTTACATTTTGTCTTGTTTGATTGGAAGAGAATAATTGAAAGGTAAGGTGCAGATTGAGAGGGAGAAAGAAAGATAGACACCTGCAGACCTGTTTGCTCATGAAGGATCCCCTTGCAAGTGGAGAATGGGTATTTGCACTCAGATCCTTGTGTATTGTACTGTGTTTACTTAACCAGGTGTGCTACTGCCAAGCCCTCAAATATATATATATATATATATATATATATATATATATATATGTATATATATATGTATATATATATATATACATATATATATTATATGTTTACTGAATAGAGACAAGGAAGTAAGAGAGAGGGGAAACACACACACACACACACACAGATATACAGAGTTTTGCAGAAAGAGAGAATTCTTCATCAAGGAATGCAGAACTCTAGATGAAGTGATTCTTCTTTCTACAAAAGCTGAATAACAAGTTCTAGTTTGAAAACTTCAAATTAGCAAAAATCAGGGAAACCAGGATGCCTAAGTCAGCTCACTTAAAAGCTATCCCTGTTGATACACTGGAACCCCATGCGCTGTTCAGAATATGTTCTGTCTCTATTTTGCCTTTCTAAAGTGGCTCCTTAGAAAGTGAGCTCTCTGTAGCACCCCTCTCTAAGATGTCTCCATCCTCCGATTTCCTCTGTTCCACATCCATTGCATCAAATTCACAGATTGTCTCTTTCACAGGAGTCTCTGAAGGTGGAGCAGCCACCGGGCCCGCACCACCCCACATTATCAAGTGCTCCCCTTACCAGGGCGCTAAGATGGCGTTGCATTGGCGGTACAAGAACATCTTCTCTACTCTATATAGCAGAGAAGATATCTGCGGGTACTCCCCCCACATCCATGGGGCTCCCAAGGTTCCCAGAGCATTAGCCTTGCTGGCCCTCCATGCCTCAGAGGAGACTGAGACTCTGCGTATCTGTGGGGACAGGGCCACCCCCAGCCTGTCCTTATACACTTTTAACATGCACCGAACCATCTTCCACCAGAAGGTGCAGGTAATGGATGTGATAGATTATTTACAAAGCATCCTTGTAAAAAAGGTCATCACTATGACCTCCTGCATCTCCCCCAGATAGTTCTTCTACCCTTAAATAGTATATTACATATATTATTCATAGTATCTGATAGCATATATATTAGTATAATAAATACTTTGTAGCTCTATACCTTAGAGGACTACTTTTTTAAAAAATTCTTTATTGGGTAATGAATGGTTCACAGTTGACAGCAAAGCACAAGCTTTTCTACATGCGTAACATTTCCCAGCTTTCTACAGAACAATTCAACCCCCACTAGGTCCTTCTCTGCTATCACATTCTAGGACCTGGACCCACACCCTGCCCAGAGTCTTTTACTTTGATGTAATACACCAACCCCAGTCCAAGTTCTGCTTAATGTTTTCCCTTCTGATCTTGTTTTTCAACTTCTGCCTGTGAGTGAGATCATCCCATATTCATCCTTCTCTTTCTGACTTCTCTTACTTTACATGATTCCTTAAAGCTGCATGCAGGATGGGGTGAAGAAGTTGAAATCACTATTTTTAATATCTGAATAGTATTCCATTGTTTACATAGACTACAATTTACTCAGCCCTTAGCTGATTATTTTATTTGCTGCTGACTCATATACACATAGGTGGCAGTGTGTCTTGGGTGTTAATTTTTTATTTGTTTATTTATTTTCGTTTTTGTTGCCCTTGTTTTTATTGTTGTTGTAGTTATTGTTGTTATTGATGTTGCCATTGTTAGATAGGACAGAGAGAAATGGAGAGAGGAGGGGAAGACAGAGAAGGTGAGAGAAACACATCTGCAGACCTGTTTCCCTGCCTGTGGAGTGACTCCCCTGCAGGTGGGGAGCCAGGGGCTCGAACCCAGATTCTTACGCCTATCCTTGCACTTTGTGCCACATGTGCTTAACCTGCTGCTCTACTACCTGACTCAGTGTGTTTAATTTAAAGAAGAAGAAAACCAACTATTGGGTAAGAGGTTTTGCACAGTGGTAGGTGCTCCAGATATCAGGGCTGAACCCAAGAGCACCTAGATTTAACACCACCAAAACCCAGAACTGTGTCACAGACTGGGCTCCATCCGTTTTTCTCTTTCATTAAAAAAAGGGGGGAGCTGTGCAGTAGTGCAGTGGGTTAAACGCTTGTGGCGCAAAGCAGTAAGGATTCCTGTTCTAGCCCCTGGCTCTCCACCTGCAGGTGAGTCACTTCACAGATGGTGAAACAGGTCTGCAGGTGTCAGTCTTTCTCACCCCTTCTCTGTCTTCCCCCTCTTCTCTCCATTTCTCTCTGTCCTATCCAACAATGATGATATCAGTAACAACAACAATTACTACAACAATAAAACAAGGGCAACAAAAGGGAATAAATAATTAAGTAAATAAAACTCTAGTTCCCAATTAAAAACAACTTTTATCTTACTTTCAAGACATAATCAGTCTTCTGGGTGAGCTCAATTCTATCACAGTTATCAACATCTAATCATGCTATATCATAGCATTGGAGAAGAAAAAACATGTTATAGAAATACACAATCTGATTGGTAGAGATGAAATTAAATCTCACAAACCGTCATCCAGGTCACAAATGCTGAAGTCGCCCAAATCTGAGAAGTCCCCTTATGTCTCAGCCCAGTGATCATTTTCTCTTGCAGTGTCACCACTGTGGTGACTCTGTGATCCTACTGCCATTAAAATCATAATGCCTAAGCATGTGCTCCTGACATTATCTGATGATGTCTGCTTTTGGACATCATACCTGCGGAGTTAGCAGTGGGGCTTAGTGCTTGCACAAGGAATCCCCAACTCCTGTGGCCTTCTGTGTACCATTAAAAAAATGTATTTAATAGGACAGA
The DNA here is from genome assembly GCF_950295315.1 of Erinaceus europaeus. Lineage (NCBI taxonomy): Eukaryota > Metazoa > Chordata > Mammalia > Eulipotyphla > Erinaceidae > Erinaceus > Erinaceus europaeus. The sequence goes on from NC_080168.1 coordinate 67,871,473, forward strand.
AATTGAGAGGGAAGAGGTAGGCAGAGAAGAAGAGAGAGATGGACACTGCAGCAGATCTTCACCACTCATAAGTCTTATTGGTACAGGTAAGGACAGGGGGCTGGCAGCCATGTTTTCTCATGGTACTCTGTCAGCCCCTGGCTTTGAACATTTTATGAGTTAAACCACCCTCTATTTGTTCCTTGTCTTGATTGTTTAACTTGACAACCTGCACAGGGGATGAATCCCTGTGGCTGAATGTTAGCCAGTACTCATTTCTTGTTATTAGCGTGTACTTCTACTGTTACTAAAGACACTCACTGGAATCCACAGGGCTGTGCAGGGTGTGGTTAACACCTTTCTCAACTCTTTTCACGTGCTGATGGAATCTTGGATATAACTTACATTTTATTTCCATATTCAACAATTTTATTATTCTTTGGTTCTCCTCTCCAGATCAGTGTTTGCAGACAGACAGAGAGAAGACAGAGCTGTAGAGAGAGGGAGAGGCTCACAGCACAGACCCTTCCTCAGGAGCCACAGTGCTCCCTGGGCTGGACTGGGGGCTCAGACCTGGGCTGTGCACATGGCAGAGTAGACAGCTCCTAAGTGAGCTGTCTTTGGGCCCCCGGTGTCACACTGTATCCTTATATTACCTCTGCTGTGAGAGTCCATGGTGAAATATAAGCTCTGTTTATGCATAGAAGTTCTTTGTAGATGGGAACAACAATTCCCATGTTCATTCTGCTAGGATTTGCATTTGCATTTTTCTGACTCTGTATAACCATATATAATGCCACAATCAACAGATCTAAACACACTTTTTGATTTTACACAAGGCTGTATTATCCCCATTTTTTTGAAGTCTTCACTATAATCATCTCTAAGTTCTATGCATTTTTTGCCACCTAGGTTATTGCTGGTGCTTTTTGCATGCAAGTCTCTTGCATCCCAGGTTGAAATATATTTTCAGTTTCTTTTTTTTTTCGTATGCAATATGTGAGACTGCAACACATAGAGTGAAAGAGAGTCAAATGTATACATATCATAAATCCTCACACTTCCCCTTGTAAAGGGGCACAGAGATTTCTACTTGGTTTTCATGCTGGAGAAGATGTGCTCTCTGTTATCCCAGATTCACCCTGGTCCCTTTTGGAATATCTGAAAGAAGCAAGGTGTTCATCACCTCCTGTTCCCAAAGGCTCAGGCTATAGCTAGAGGACCGACAAGGCCAGGCTCCAACAGTGGACCAAGTTCAGAACTCATAGAATATTAAGGGAGCCATTGTGTTAAAACCTTGGCTGTTCAATTTCAGTTGAGAAGTCACTATAGGTAACCAGTCTGCTTTGCCTGTGCTGACCAGTCTTGTAGAACACTTGTGAGAGTCTGCTGGTGAATGGTAACTTTGCAACAGCTACTCAAATCACACAAGGTAGCAAAGGGTATTGATGAGGGACTTTCTGGGCATAAACATGTGGCAGTTTACAAAGAGATAGAGAGAAAGAGAGAGAGAGAAATGGAGAAATGGAGGAGGGAAGAGAAGGAAAGTGAAAAGAAAACAAAAGAAATGAGAACTAAGGAACAATCTGGCCCATTTGATTTCAAAGGGAGGAATCCGACTGATTCCCACCAAAGAGAGACCAGGTCGCAGTGCTGGCCTAGTGATTGCAGACAGACATACACAGTGTCACAGAGGGACTGGGGGCCCTTTCCCACATTGGGAGCCCATAGCGGGCCACTCAGAGCCAATGTTACATTAGAAGCATTTAAATGAAATGTTGGTGTCTGGTAACTTGAGACAGGAATGCCTTCTAGCTGTGGAAAACACACACACACACACACACACACACACACACACGCACACGCGCGCGTGCGTCCAATTAGGCACACACAGAATGGAAATAAGCAGAGGAATTAAAAAACACAGTCATGCAAAAGGAGACAAATAGGGCTCCAAAGTGATCTGTGCATAGGTGGGTCCAACTACCGCAGCAACCCCGAAGGTTAACAGAGGAGTGTTTCAGATGGTTGTGGTCCATATACAAAAGTGAAGTCTACTCACCCATTGAAGATGGAGAAATCATCCCCTTGCCTCCTGCTGTATGGAACTTCAGGTGGTCCTGTTTAGTACCATCAGCTAGAAGGAGAATGATGAGTACTTGATGATCTCTCTTACAGATGGAACTTAAGAAATAAGGAAGAGGTTCAAGCCCCTGGCTCCCCACCTGCAGGGGAGTCTCTTCACAGGTAGTGAAGCAATTCTGCAGGTGTCTCTCTTTCTCCCCCCCTCTCAGTCTTCCCCTCCTCTCTCCATTTCTCTCTGTAATATCCAAACAACATCAATATTAACTACAACAATAAAACAACAAGGGCATTACAAGGGAATAAATAAATAATTTTTTAATGCCCTCACCCTTCATTTAAAAAAAATTAGGAAGAAAAGCCAGTGAAATTACATTGTGACATTTAGACTGGTCCTGGCCTGTTGCATCAAGACCAGGCCTTGGAGGGGCTGGGCGCAGGAGGAGTCAGAGTGGGTGCTAGAGACACAATGCCCCTGGGTGGCAGAAAGGCTAAGATGGCTGTGGGGTTCAGTGTGCTGGTGCCTGTTAGGGAAGGAGAGAAGTTGTGCCCACATAACTACTATTATTAAAACATTCTTTCCCAAGTAGAACAAAAATAAAATTGAAAGTCATTTTGAAAATTTCAATACGCTTTTTTGAGTTCAGGTAGATTCATAAACCAGTGTTTCAGAAATTGACGTCTTCACTTTTTCAAAATGTGTTGCAACACCGTATCTTCCAAAGTCCACTGAACCCTCTGCACCCCATCTGCAGACTCTGGGGTCTAAGCACTAAACTCTAGTTTTCCACACAAAGAAGTTCTGCTGTCCTTGATTTAAACTAGATTTTATGGACAGAAGTCACTTTCCTAATTCAGGTGGCTCACTAACTTATATATTGTTAGGATTAAACTGAAGTTCTGTAGAATACAGTTTTTAGATCAGTATATAGAACATAGTAATAGTCAATCAGTCATTTATTTTTATTTCCCCAAATCTATTGTTCTTAATTTTACAAATACCTCATGTGTTTTAGATTTTGCCCATTTGGCTGTGGCTGGAATTCAATTACTCTGCCGGTCCTTGTCTCATCATCTAGTGGGTCACAACTTTTTCCAATGTAGGCCAGGGAGTCAAGTACTATTGTTTCCTTTCTCCTAAAGTTGAGAATACCATTCCAGGTACACATGGGAACACTCCATTTAGTCTGTATTATGAACAGCCTAACACACTAAGGATTAAAACTCTTCTGAAATCCCTTCTAGAAAGGTTTTGCAGTACATCTGGTGTCTCTGCTAGAATTTTTTAGCTCCAACAATTTCAAGTATTAACTATTAGTCATAGGAAATATTCAAATGCTATAGCAATACAAAAGCCATTCTTGATTAAGAACGAATCTCAGCATGTAAGGAAATGTGTATCTGTATATATACATATGCACATAGTTGTGTGAGAAGTTTACACTAAGGAACTCAGTGTTGTAAGAAATGTTTGTATTGTTTTATGTACTGCATAATCCTGAAGTGTGAGGGCTTTATTTACTTTCATGGTTGTTCATTCCAACAGTGAATGTCCCTCTCTAAGTGGAATTGAACTGCATTTATACTTCAAGCATTATTGACCATGTGGACCTAGGGCCTTGCATATGATGAATTGCACCTCTTCTAGGCTGCTTTTTCATTCAGACAGAGGGACAAGAGAGGTGAAGAGAGACAGATGGAGTAGTGACTGCATTGAAACTTCTGGTCCATTCTCTTCCCATGTAGGCCAGGGCCCAATTCTGGGCAGCCTGCTCTACTTGGTGAACTATCTGTGTTAAAGTGTTCATTTTCCACATTTTAAACTGTTTTTCACAGGTAGCATTTGCAAAACAGTGTCTTGGAATGAGGATAGGTTGACTTAAGATGCCAGTTACAGGCATAGGTACTCTTTGCAAGTTAGTGAAAATTCAGTTTTCCAGAACTTGGACATTGATTTTCTCTACTAGAACTTCTGTTTTCTTTCTTTATTATTTTTCCCTCTTTGTCTCTGTCTCTCTGTATTTATGTGTTTATTTATTTTACCAGAGCACTGCTCAATTCTGGCTTATGGTGGTGTGAGGCGTTGAGCCTGGGAATTTGGAGTGTCAGGTATGAGAGTCCTTTTGCAGAACCATTATGCTCTCAACACCTGCTGGAACAGTGACTTCTTTGTATCAAATTCTTCTCAAGAGAACATACCAGAGCATCATTCTGGTACATTCAGTGCTGGGATCAAATTAAGGTTCCTATGCTTGCAGGTCCTGTTTTCTGAATTCTGAGCTCCCTCCTGGGTTATAGTAATTCTGCTTTTAAAAACAAACAACCAGAGCACTTCCAAGCTCTGCTTGTGGTGGTGCCAGAGGTTCCACTGGGACTCCAGAGCCTTACGCATGAAAAACTTTTGTATAACCACTATGCTGCCTCCCAGTCGCTGCAGTTGTGTTTGCAAAATGGACTTTTAGCACCAAGGTTTGTTGCAGGGACCTGAAGGAGCCAGGAGCAGCCCCAGCCCTGAGTGCTGCCATGCAGGTGTTGTGAGCTGAAGCTGGGTTTGGAGGTCAGTTTACTGTGCCAAGAAAGCTTCATGGAACTCTTTGTGACACCTGTGCTTTTCCTCCCTTTATTATGCTTTGATCAAAGTCTAAGTGTTCTTTAAAGGAGGCTTGGTGCTCTTCACTTTTCAGACCCACTAGAATTTTTTTCTCCATTGTACTGTCAGCATCATGACTTTCATTGGTTTGAAGCCCATCACTAACTTGTTAGAATCACTGCTGCTTGGATGTTGCTAACATTATGCTTGCTTACCCCTGAATTGTGAACGTCTGGTGGGCAGAAGACGTGTGCTTTCTTTCCTCTCTCAGAGCCTAACTTGTGTCCCATGCTATGCAGTTGTTAAATCACCAGTGGCCACAAACAACTTTTCTCACTTCTCTTTTGTGTTTTTATATTAGTATAAATAGAGATTGCTCTGGCTCTGTGCATGTCTTTTTTCCTTCCCAAGGAATTTGCTGATTGAGTATGATATGTAGTTATTTTTTGTTGTTTTTATTTTTATAACTTACAGGTTTATATTTATTCTGCTTTGCAATGGCACTTATTCTTCCTGAGTTAAAACTGCTAAAACTGTTTTTAAAAGATCAGAGGCATAAAGGCGGAATATGACAGTTATAACTAAATATCTTCTTAAAATATTTTATTAGGGATTTAGTAATGTTTTATAGGATTATAAGATGCACAGCTGTAATTCCACACCAATCCCATTGCCAAATTTCTGTACTGCTGTTCACAAGAGGAACCACCATAGTTTTCACAAAATCTTAGAAGTCAGCTTGGCTGCTGCTGTTTCTTTCACTTTTTTCCAAGTTCATTTGTTTCAATTTTCTATATTCCTTGTCCAAAAGGACATGGTATTATCTTTTTTAAATTACAAAATATTTTACTATTAAGTATATACCTGAAATAATAATAATAATAATTATTATTATTATTATTACCCACAAGTTTATCACTGGTGTGGTAGTATGAGTAATGGTCATCTTTTTCTGTTTTATGTGTTAGAACACAGAGGAAATTAAGAGGCAAGTGGCAAGAAAAAAGGGAGGGGGACTGTGTAGTGGGTTAAGAGTACATGGCAGGAAGTTCATGGACCAGTGTAGGAATCCATGTTGGAGCCACATACTCCCCACCTGCAGACGGGTCACTTTACAAGGAGATGAAGCAGGTCTGAAGGTGTCTTATCTTTTTCTCCCCCCTCTGTCTTCCCCTCCTCTCAATTTCTCTCTGTCCTGTCCAACAACAATGACAGAAATAACAATCAATAATAACTACAACAAAGATAAACAACAAGGACAACAAAAGGAAAAAATAGCCTCCAGGAGCAGTGGATTTGTGGTATAGGCACTGAGCCCCAGTAATTACTCTGGGGGGGATTAAATAAAAAAAAAAGAAAAAAGAGAGAGAGGGACTTTTAAACCTACTTCACCACTCATTAAACATCCTCCCTGCTGCTGGGGAGCAGGGGCTTTTACCCAGGTCTCTGTGTATGATAAGAGCAGTCTCAGCTGTGTGCATCACCAGCCATGCCCATTCTGACATGGTTATCTAGTTGTCTGTGTTTAGGTTGCAACCATATTTTGACTTACCAAATATATAGCTATATAAACTTAGCTGTGCATATGTCTTGGGACTAGCATACAATTAAATATTAGAAATTAAAGTACATATATATGTTTTTAACAGATTATTATTGGACAGGGCAGAGAGAAATTTAGAAGGGAGGGGCAGGTGGTGAAGGTGAGAGACAGAGAAGTACCTGCAGCCCTGCGTCACCACTCTTGAAGCTTTCTCCACCTTAGGCGGAGATCAGAGGCTTGAAACTGGGTCATTGTGTGCTGTAACATGTGCGCTCAACCAGGTGTGTCACTGCCTGGACCCTAAAAAAAATCTATATTTTTATATGTTTTTTAAAGATTTTTATTAATATTTATTTATTCCTTTTTGTTGCCCTTGTTGTTTTATTGCTGTAGTATTACTGATGTAGTCGTTGTTGGACAGAACAGAGAGAAATGGAGAGAGGAGGGGAAGATAGAGTAGGGGGAGAAAGATAGACACCTGCAGACCTGCTTCACCGCCTGTGAAGCAAACCCCCTGCAGGTGGGGAGCCGGGGGCTCAAACCGGTATCCAGATGCAGGTCCTTGTGCTTTGCGCCATGTGCACTTATCCCGAGATGCTACCACCCGACTCCCAATTTTTATATTTTTAATGAGAGAGATACAAAAAGAGAAAGATCAGAGCACTGCTCAGCTCTGGGTTATGGTGGAGCTGAAAATTGATCCTGGGACTTCAGAACCTCAGGAATGGAAGCCTTTGAAATACGGAACCATTATGCTGGCTCCCCAGCAGGGACAGTAGAAGATAAGGAAGTCAGATGAGTGACATGCCTGGAGACAATCTGAGTATTCAAGACTATGGGAAGTTCTTAAAAATTGAGAAAAGTGGGCAGTTTGTGTGTCACCCAGTAGAGCACTTAAGTTGCCGTGTTGGTGACCCAGGTTCCAACTCCAGTCCCCACCAGCAAGGTGGGGAGGGGGGGAACTTTTAGAAATAGTAGAACACTTCTGCACCTCGATTCTTTATCTTTGTCTCTACATACAATCAAAATGAATAAATAAAATAAAGACAGCTGATGATGATGTTAGAGTCCTGTAGTTAATAATAAAAATAACATAAATAATATATTTATTGTATATGAATAGAATAAAAATTAAATTAAATGAAGACAGCTGATAATGATGATAGAGTCCTATAGCTAATGAGCAGAAGCCATAGCTTTAACAACAACAATGAAACATCAAGAAGAAAATGACACGTTGGCCTTTAGAGGATTTCAAGTATTATGAATAGGGTACAGAAAGAGTACAGGTAGTCAATAAATACATAAAAATATTACACCTGTTCAGATACTATCAGGAAGGTGCAAAAGAAACTATAATAATGTTGATTGTATTCATAAGCAGCATCAAAAAATGTGGGTCACTATTGAAAAATATAAAAGAAAACTCCCATGCTCAGTGATTGGAACTGACTGAAATAATTGTTTCCATGTTTGTTTAAAAATATATTTTATGGTGCATTTAAAAATTTTTATTTACATATTTATATCCCTTTTGTTGCCCTTATTGTGTTTATTGTTGTAATTATTGTTGTCCTCATTATTAGATAGGATAGAGAGAAAAAGGAGAGAGGAGGGGAAGACAGAGAGAGGAGGGGAAGACAGAGAGGGGGACAGAAAGACACCTGCAGACTTGCTTCACCACCTGTGAGGTGACTCCACTGCAGGTGAGGATCTGGGGTATAGAACCAGGGTCCTTATGCCAGTCCTTGCATTTCACAACATGTGCCCTTAACCCATTGCGCTACTGCCCAACTCCCTGTTACTATTTTTTTACTGCCTTTTAGAGAGTTTAAACTTTTTAAAATTTATTTATTCCCCCTATTGCCCTTGTTTAGTTATTGTAGTTATTTTTGTTGTTGACGTTGTTGGATAGGATAGAGAGAAATGGAGAGAGGAGGGGAAGACAGAGACGGGAAGGGAAGATAGACACCTGCAGACCTGCTTCACTACTTGTGAATCGATTCCCCTGCAGGTGGGGAGCTGGTGGCTCTAATTGGAATCCTTACCCTGGTCCTTCTGCTTAGTGCCACCTATGCTTTACCCGCCGTGCTACTGCCCGTCTCTTGACCTTAAACTTTTATAATTTTCAGGTGTGGTCGTAGTGTACAAAGATTTTCATTTTTTTTTTTTAATTTTGACAAAAGCAGACTCTGATATATTAGAAAATTTGTGCTTTTTATTTTGGAAAATGTGGACTTGCTTGTTTAAAAATGTCACTTCTCTTTGAAAGAACGTTGGGTGTTATATTTTCTAAAGTTCTTAGTAGGCAGTGTAATACTAAGTTTTCCTAAAAAGAGAAAGGGCAGTCAGGTTGGACAGTGACCTTCATTTCCCCAGGATGCCAGTTTTGACCTGTGACCTTCTGACCTGCACGTGGTGCACAGATGCCAGTGTCAGCATAATGAGTGGCTATTCCATGACCATTTGTCCCCACACTTGGCAACTGTCTGGGAAGTGCTGGGCTAAGGAATAAAAGGCTAGTAGCTGAGTCCCTATGTTAGTACAGATGTCACCTTGAACTTTGCCATGAAATGTGCTGATCACAGTAACAGCCATGCAGAAGTCGGAAATGCGCCATCTTTACTCTCTGCTACTGTCTCCTCCTGGCTGACTGCAGACTCAGCTATGTTCTTGCTCTGACCCATGGAACATGGACAAATGGGAAGCAGGCGGAGACCTCAGTGATTGTCTGGCCATGGTATGGGAGCCCTTCTTCTGGCACTGAAGAAGCTAGGTGCCACCCTGTGGAGGCTTGGGGAACAGGCAACACACAGAAAGTAGATCCAATTGAGCTGCTAGCTGCCTGCAGACACATGGGACCTCAGCTAATGCAGAGCTGCCCAGTGGAGCCCACCAAGGTTTCATCTGAGCCGTGAGCAAAGAGAGGGGTCATATAAGGCACAGAGTCAAGGAGTGATATTTATTATAGCAATAGAATCAACAAGAAAATGCAGTAAAAGACTCTATAACTACATACATACAGTGAAAGGAATAAGAGAGAGATTTCTGTGAAAAGACCTTCAAACCAGGATGTAAGAAGGGATCAGGGAAGATGCCTCAAATGAAATGAGCTGGATGTGGAATGTTGACATTTTTCATTGTGACCCCATTAAACAAAAAGTTTAAAAGAACTGTGTTAGTCAGAGGGCTTCATGTCTTCCACCAGGAAGTTTTCACATAGATGGCAGGACTGAGGACTAACTCAAAATCCTACAAAGGATTAAGAGAATAATTGTTGTCAGTTGGATATTATAAACTAACAGGGAAAAGAAAGGGTTAGTTCTACAAAGGGGAAGCTGGCTGTAGGCATTCCAGCAGACACCCAGGTGGCCTCACTGATTGCAGATTTGCCAGGGGAGCCCCCAGCAAGGTTCTGAGTGGAGCCATGAGTCCTTATCAGCAGAGCAGGTTGTAGGTAGGGGGCTCTCTGAATCCCATTAGAGAGGACTCATATGGTCCATCACTGAGCCTTTCTGGAGGTGTCACTCTCCCGGATAGGAATATGCAGGCTGTCTTCTTGACATGCCTGAAATGAAAAACAGAGAGCTGTCTTAGTTAAATCACATTGTCATATACTAGCTTCCTCTTGATTCCTGAAGAAATAAGTTAAGCCAAAGAAAGAATTTCTCCATGGAGATAAATACGTGAAAGGGCTAAGTGGTGCCCACCTGGTGAGCACACATGCCACAGTGAACAAGGACCTAGGTATTTGCCCCTATCCCCACCTGCAGGGGGGAAGCTTCAGGAGCTGTAAAGCAAAGCTGTAGGTATCTCTCAATTTCTTCCCCACTGTCTCTCCCTACCATCTTAATTTGTATCTCTAGCAATTAGTTAAAGTGAATTATTATCAAAAGAGTTAAATAGATTAAAACCTACTCAACATTTCCTCTCAACACAGCCAAATTCTGCAGCCTCCACCTAGACAGTGTGTCACCAGGAGAATGAGTAAAGTCCTGCCATTGTTGGGATGTGATTCTCTTGTCCTGTTTTAATCAGCCAGAAACCTTTGTCTCACACAGACTAGTTGCTCCAATTAATGTCACATGGCCTAGGCTCACCCAGACTCATGTTGTAGATGAGGTGTGTCCTAGTGCCCGGTCACCTTTGTACCGCTAGCATCAGTAAAGAAGGAGGCACCTACCTCTAGCAGGAACAGGGAACTGAATGGAGGGCCTCACTCCTCCCTGTCTTCCTTTTTAAGCAATGTGTGGTTGCTGGTGCACAGCATGGCCATGATGCAGGAGAACTGAGTGCTGGTGGCCTTCTCCTTCTGGTGGAGCAGATAGACACAGTCCATGATGTCCTCCACTGCCAGGTTCACGGGGATGATGGGGTGGCTCAGGGCATAGTTGTAGAGTGACAGCTTGTGGGTGGCCCTGTCCCTACAACCCATCAGGTATTCAGGAGTTAGCTCAGAGGCAGTGAGGTCCAGCAGAGGCAGCCATGAGGGGGCCCCGTGCAGACGGTTGAACACGGAGCTCTGCCTGATACTTTCCACATCATGGAGGGTGGTGTCAGTGCCATCCCTCTGGTCCACAGCCACCAAGATGCTCTTGTGGTGGCCGATGTCAACGGAGCTGCCCAGGGAACAGGTAGAGTCACCCCCAGTCCAGAGACCTGTGAACATAGTAGTGGGATTAGCAGTGGGCAAAGGAGGAGCCCTAGGGAGCAGAGCAGAGGCTGTGAGAGGATGAAGGACATGGAAAACCAAAAGGTCGAGCGTCCACTTTCTAACTGAAACCTTTGTAGAGGAACAGATGGAGTTAGCAAACCCAGTTATAAGTGTAGGAGATGATTCCTGCATATAGGCAGGAAAATATTTAAGGATTTGTGAAAGGAGACCTGGACTCCCTACTTTTGATTGAATATGAAAGTTTATATCTGCTCTTGGCTTTATATTGCAGAACTTAAGAGGTTTCTAGAAACTTGGAAGTAGAAGTTATCATGCTGCGTCACTATTAGTTCTGGTGTATATTCTGGTCCCATTTCCCCAGTGAGGCTGGTTTTCAGTGTCATGAGCTTGTTTTCAAGAGGGGAGAAATGTCCAGAGAGGTGGCACTTGCATCAGAGTGGTCAGTTTCCCTCTCCTCTGCTGGCCCTGACCTGGGGTCTGTGCTTGAGGAGGAACTAACCTGGAGTGTCCTCAAATAGCTGCTCCAAAAGGAAGGACTCCTGGCGGCTGGAAGCCAAGCCAGTGATTTCCTGTTCCTGTGACTGCTCCTCAGTCACCTGTAGTGGAGCCATTCCATATTCATGGTGATATTCACTGTCTGTATGGAGAGAAATCCAAACATAGGTTCAGGCTGAAGTGGTTGTGATGAGCCTATCGTGACCACAGGATTTAGCCAGAGCATGGCAAGGGAGCTGTGGCTTCCTTGGAGATGTGCATGGTTTTCTGTGGGGCTACTGGGTCCCTGCCAATCCTGCCCCCACCTTGGGATTGAATTTCAGTGTCATGAGTTCGTTTCAGAAAGGAAATATCACGTGGAAGGAGGCATGTACAGGAACCCAGCTGGTCTCCACATGTGAGGCTGTGGTAGTCATCTACTTCTAGTGGAAGCCCCTCAGTGGCTGGCATTTGACCCCTTCATGTTTATGCTGATGTTTGACACCTACATGTAGAGAAACTCCAATCTAGGTCCAGGCTGACCATGAAGAGACCCACCTCACTGTAGAAGATGACACATGGGCCTTCTCCTGGACCTTCTGTGCAAAGAAGGCTGTGTCTCTGTGTCTCTGTGTACATGAATCTGACAGGAGACCCTGCCCTAGCATGTGCCCAAGAAAAGAGTTGACAAAGTAAAGAGGAAAATGGTCTTATAGATTCCTGTGCCTGGAATGCAATGAATTCCTCATGAGGTGGAGCTTTATATAGCAGCCCTGTCTGCCACAGAGAAGTAGAGAAGCAAGGACTGTCATTAGAGCCTGTTACAGAGCAGTGAGTTGGTCAGTGTCTGTTGAATGCATGGAGGCCTATTGCCTGCACTTTTCCCTGTCAGAAGGTATTAAAGCTAAGCTGGAAACCATTTTCCCTGAGCCTTTACAGTTAATGTCTCACTCCAGTCAGCCTCTTCTTAGATTGACCTGACACTCACCTGCAGGTGATTCTTTGGTTTCTTCCATCCTGGAACTCACAGACCCCTGATCATGTTCCTCAGACTCCTGGGAGAGAAAGAAGTCAGGGTCACAATAAGCCTTTGGAGTGAGCAGTGGAAGAACACATTTTCCAGCAGCTCTGTTTACCTAGAGAGGGAGAGAGAGAGAAAGAGAGAGGGGGGGAGAAAGAGAGAGAAAGGAAGAGAGAGAGAGAGCCCTGTGTCCAGTATCAAAGCTACTTGACTCTTGGGGGTGACTGTGATTTAGAGTTGCCACTGCAGATTTTAGTTAGTACCTGGATTTTCAGTGCATGATTAGAAGTGTGTTGACAAGGGTATTTGAATTTCTTCCTGCTTGCTCTCTAGTCTCAGGATAATGCACACAGGTAGTTCTCAGTTGAGTAAGTAATTTGTAATTTAAAATGTCATCTATCTAATCAAATACTTAAAAAAAAATGTATCCCCCACCCCACTAGAGGAGAATTGCCTGGTGTATGTAGAAGCTGGAAACTGGCATCAATGCTGCAGAGTGAAGGCCAACCCTGACATGATGCAGATGTTCAAATTATGCAAAAGAAGAAATAAGAAAAAAAGAGAGGGCTAGGGGTGTTGCAGCTGGTTAGGCACACACCTTACCAAGTGCAAGAACCCAGGATTGGGTGCCACTACCCTGCCAGAAAGCCTTCTTATTGACATACTAAGCTGATAATGAAGATGAGAAATTAAGGAGGAATTTGGGATAAGTCATTAAAAATGATTCCATTCTAATGCAGTAAAGAATTGTAAAAAGAGCACACAGTGTACAAGGGACATGCAGACAGTATCCCTAGGTCTAGTATATCTGTAAGTGGGATCTTATGAGAATAGCATAGTGGGATCTCCAAGCATAATGGATATGGAAAGAGACTGTCATGCCTGAGGCTCCAAATCCCAGGTCAACCGCCCCTCCCCCCATAAACTATAAGGCAAAGCTGAGCAGTGCTCTGGGGAAAAAAAGAAAGAAAGAAAGAAAGAAAGAAAGAAAGAAAGACGGAACCCTCCCCAGGTCCAGGCAAGGCAGTACACCTAGTTAAGTGCACACATTACCATGGACAAGGACTCATGTTCTAGCCCCGGGCCCCACCTGTAGGGGGATAGCTTCATGAGTGGTTAAGCAGTGCTGTAGGTGACTCTGTCTCTTTCCTTCTCTATCTCCCCTCCCCTCTCAGTTTCTTTCTGTATCTATCCATAGTAAAAATAGTAAAACAAACAAACAAAAATCTCCAAGGGAATTAGATGGTGTCCCATATCTGAAAAAGGGGAAAGATTTAAGATGGGAAAGAAAAGATATCCGAGGTCACATGACTGAAAGATTCTAACTTAATGAAACAAGTACATTTCCAAATTGGAGAAGATACTCAGAATTACTTCGTTCAAGTTCACATGACTCAGTTCTTTATATTCCATAAATGTGTGAAACCACCTCATAGTTCTCACCTCCTCAATTGATTAAGCATAATCGGCTCCAGTCCCTATCCCCAGATGGAAGCATGACTGTATCTCAAGGTTTATGAGAACTATGAAATTATCTCTTACAGGAGACACAGGGCTTTGGAGTGGGGTGAGCATGGAACTCTACTTGTATAAGCTTATTAACCATTATTCAGTCACTACTGAAAATGTGGTTAAGAGAATGTCTTAGTTCCCCATGGTAAAAATCTATTGTACTGCAATTCCATAAAACAAATGATATGAATAGATCTTTTTTTTTTTTTCTAGCAGGGCTTGGTGGCTGCATCATGACTTCACAGCTCCTGGCTGCCATTGTTCTTTTTTCTTTTTCTTTGATAGAGGGGGAGAAAGGGGCAGAGAAAGAGAGAGACACCTGCAGTACTGCCTCACCACTCATGAAGCTCCCCTGCGACAAGTAGGACTCAGGGACTTGAACCCAGGTCCTCTTGCATGGTAACATGTGCACTCTACCAGGTACACCACTGCCTGGTCCCTCCTAGCTTGCTTTTGGTCCAGTAGCATAAAGAAAAGTGAGGTTGTTATTTTTTCTTTAATTAGTAGAGTCACCCATTCTAGGAGGAAATAATCCACAGGGAGCAATGCAAACAACTCTGTATATGCAAGAGAGGGTTGCATACAGTCTTGGTTCCCTTTTTTGTGTCTATAGAAATGTGTGTATAAATAGGAAAATGCATCCTTCTGGGTGGTATGTGCTGAATTCTTCCCTTATCTCTAGACCACTTTCTGTGTAAAGCAAGAACTTGGGATGTAAGTTCTAGCCTTAGAAACACTCACAGAGGTGCATTCTGCCTCCTTTTGGTTGATATCCAGGTAGTTGAGAATGGCGGTATAAATTTTTCTAATGGATTCCACAGTGGCCCAAAAGAGAGAAGGAGAAATGAGCTGTTGGACTATTATCAAATGAACTTGCATTTTGGCTAATCATTTCAACATTTTTCAATGCTTTTTCAAGATAATCAAGTTTTTGAAGATATGTGCAAGATGTAATGAGAACAACAGTATGCAAATGTATTTCTGAAAAATGAGACAGATCCCAGGAAACACGTCTGTGGTGTCAGGTCTCCGAGACCAGGGCTGAACATCGCATCCTCCAGGCCTGCCTGGAGTCCAGGCCAGAACCTCCCTGGGCTGTAGCTCTGGCAGGTTCATTTGCTTTGAGAGCCAGCCCATGGAGAAACCTGCCCTTAAGTCAGGGCCATTTGATACATGGTGCAGGGTGATGTTAGCTCCCATCACAGTGTGAAGAGAAGGAGGACAAGAGGGAGGGACATTGACTGCTAGGACTCTGCATTCTGAGAACTTGAAGATTTGAAATACATGAAATAAGGACATACTCAGAAAGCTCATTGTACCATTGCTCCATCTTCTCAACTGATCTGAAATCCAAGAGAAGGGGAGAAAAAAAATTAAAATGCACATTCACACAAACATATTATGAGTGCTGGGTTGTGTAAACAGCATCATTGATTGTTATTGGTGGGACTGTGTGATCCAGGGGGCCTGTCCTGGTCCCTGGGTGCTGAGGGGCCCTGCTCTTTGACAGTTTGCTGGGTTGCAGGGAAATCTTCTAAATGGAGGAGAAATTGGGTTTAGGGCCAGTTGGTGGTGCTGGTGGTTCACTGCACATGCTACCATGCACAAGGACCCGGGTTCAAGCCCTTGGTCACCACCTGCAAGGGGCTTATCAGCTACATGTGTTTGCCTGTATCAGAGCCATTGGGAGCCAATGGAGAGCTCAGAGCTGTCCTTGTGGGGGTCAGAGCACCTCTGGCTAATAGACCCCCAGTTGGAGCTGTGCTCCCCCTCAGAGTCGTGAGGAGACAGGCAGGGCCTGGCTGCAGTCTTACTGAAAAGAGACCACGAAGCTGCGGTCAGTCCATCCCCAAGACCAGCGATGTGCGGGCTCTCGTGGCTTTCCTCATGTTGGGTTCCACCCACATGTCCATCAGGGGTGCCAAGTACTTGATTTGGAAGTGACTCTTGTACCTGGAGAGGAAATAGAGCACAGCGCTGTTAGCTTGTATCCCAGAGATCTGGGAGCAGCTGGGTTTCTCCTGAGGAGATGAGATGGTGGGTGTGTTTCTTTCTTTAATTTTTTTATTTGGGAATTAATGTTTTACAGCCGACAGTAACTACAATAGTTTGTACATGCATAACATTTCTCAGTTTTCCCTGAGAGTTTTCCACATAGCAATACAACCCCCACTAGGTCCTCTGTCATCCTTTTCCAGGGTCTGTACTCCCCCCACCCCTCACTCCTCCACCCCAGAGTCTTTTACTTTGGTGCACTACAGGAACTCCAGAGGGGGCAGGTACCTACTTTGTGTTGGAGATGAGCAGCACCTAAGATCAGTTGCCTTTTCTGCCACCTCCGACCCTTCTGGAATTTGCCAGTGCCCATGAACTGGATATGGCCATAATGCAACACTAGGATGTTCTCTTCCAGACTACCCTCCTCCATAGAAGAGCTGCAACACAGCAGACCCACAGGGCAGTTTGTCACTGGCAGGTGGGACACAAGGGCTCATGTTGATGTCAGCACTCACAGAGCATTACAGAGGAGTCTCAGTGCCCCAGAAGGGCTCAGCAGCCCAATTAAGGAGTCTTGAGCTAGACAGAGCTCCTGTGAGACTTGAGGTCACTCAGGGCTGGTGGTAATGGAGGGCTGCTTAAAGGACAGGGCACAGGGCCTGTCATTTCAGTGTCAGGGGACAAGGAAGTAGCAGAGTCTAAGGACCTGGTAGAAAGGAGACACTGAGAGGGAGTGAGGGGGAGTGAGGGTATTGGGGCCCTGGTGCTTGGTGCTGGGAGAGGACCTGACTTGGGGTGAGAGTATTGTGCAGACACCCTGTGTCAGCAAATCACACTGTAGTGAATTAATACTTCAAAATATAAGGATAAAAAAATGTAAGGGGACACTAAGTGGTCAAAGGAGAGAGGATGAGAAATGTTTCATAGAACCAACTCAGGGACACTGGGCCTAGGCCTGAAGGCAGCACAGTGTCTAGAGCGTTGTCGGAGCATAATCAACCCCTAGTTTTAGCCTCTGTGACTCTGCTTCTTTCCCTACCCATTCCTCTCCCCTTCTTTCCTCTTTCTACTTTTCTCCTCTTTTTTATTCTCGCTCTTCCTCTCTCATAAAAGTAATTTTAAACAGATCTGTGTGTGACCTATAGGGGTCAGATTGCATAGATCCAAGAGTGTGAAGAAGTCATTCCATTGTGGTCTCAGGTTAACATACACACTTAGATAACAGGATTCTGGAAAACTGACTCTAATCTTCTTTAAGTCAGTCATCACTTTGGGGTTGAGGGGGCCAGCAATCCCATGATCAGCCGAGAATAAGCCAAACATTCAAATGTTTCTCAACTCAAGGAAGTACTAAGGTATTCCTTGGCTGTGCCCTGAGTAAGCCCACAAGACTCTGATGCTAATGGGTCATGCCTGCTCTCTGGCATCAGCAGAACGGAATCTCATGAGCACAAGTAACTGTTGATGAGACCAGGCTGAAGCTGAGGATTGTCAGTGGGAATCACACAGAGCACCTCCTGGGACCACCCTCCTCCTCCTCTGCTGGTCATACAGGGCATGTGAACAGACTCTACCTTAAGCAGGGCAGCCAGCGCAGACATGCTGAAAGCCTCAAAGACTTTCTGGTAGATGCAGACATCCTCGACTCTTCACTCCTTGACAGGAAAGAGAGAGCTGGACACAGCACTGTGTGCACTGTTCAGCTCAGTCTCCAAGACTGAAG
Source organism: Erinaceus europaeus (assembly GCF_950295315.1). Lineage (NCBI taxonomy): Eukaryota > Metazoa > Chordata > Mammalia > Eulipotyphla > Erinaceidae > Erinaceus > Erinaceus europaeus. Next base: position 67,889,070 of record NC_080168.1, read on the forward strand.
ATTCTGCTATAGCCTGGGCCCCTGGGCTGTGATGTCAGTGGTCAAAGGTCAGCATCATAACTGACAGCTGACAGAGTGCCCCTCTAAAGCCAGTTGCACCTATAGCTTTGAGTCTTTTAATCTTTTCCTTTTGAGATGACTATAGACTTCCAGGCTTTTATTGGAAATAATAGAGATGCTACAAGCCTAGCCCCTATCTCATGCAGTGGTCATCTAATTTTATAATTCTAAACAGAGTAAATATCACAGTAGGATATTCACATGGATGCTGTCACAGACACAGTATTTCCAGGAGCATTAGTGTGTGTGTGTGTGTGTGTGTGTGTGTGTGTGTGTGTGTGTGTGTGTACATACACAAACAAAGGCAATGTTATCCTCATAAAACCATTTTTGAAAGAATGAATCCATTGGCAAATGAGTTGTGGACATTCTTTGATGTCCTTCAACTCTAGTGTAAAAGACACACATTCGAGAAACCATTGGAGAACTTGATGTAGCCTAGAATAGATGTCTTAGCTTCTTGGTATTTTTTATCTTTTATTAATTAAGTTATTTCTCTAATGAGAAAGATAAGAGCCCTGCTCAGCTCTGGCCTTTGACAGTGTGATTGAACCTGGAAAGGACCCCAGATCCTCACACATGAAAGTCTTTCACTTCTTTTTATTATTATTTTATTCATAGTTCACTGGACAGCTACAGAAAAAGTAGAGTGAAGGAGATGGAGGGAGAGTGGAGAGAAACCTACAGCACTGCTTCAACTGCTTGTAAAGCTCTTCCATTCTAGGGGGGACACGTGTCTTGAGCCCAGCAGCTTGTAACTAATGCTCTGAGCCAGGTGCACCACAGCCTTCCACCACTTCTTGTCTTAAACAGCTCTGTAGGATGCAGTCCATCAGATCACAGACAAGAAACATTCAGATTAACATCAGTGAGAGAATCACTGGTCAGAAATATCAGGGTGTTGAGCACCAGACAGTGTGTTTGTGTCTGTGTCTGATTGTGTGGGAGAGAGGTGGGGACAAGCCTGTTCTCACTGTCCTGCTGCATGGTCTGAGTGCATGACCAGGCTGAGTGGTTCCTCAGACTTTTCTTTCTTTCTTACCTTCCCTTAAGGTCTTATAAACTATTTGAAGGAATATATGACGTTCATACTAATGATGTCATGCTTGAACAATGCTTTTCCTCACTCAATCCAGGAAAAATGAGACAGATATTAGTCTTTGCCATAAGGAATGATAAAAAGATTAAGGAGGCAATGGATCCCATATACTAGATTTCCCTCATGCTGCTGGCACACAGGTAAAGCACAGTCAGGTGGCCATGATGTCATTCACTTCCCTTGTCTGTCAGACTCATTGTAACTTCACCTCTAAAAGGTTCCGGCAGATTTGCTTTAGCTGCAGTTTTGGAATTCAGCCACCTGAGGGCACTCATCCTCTACACAGGGCAGCAAAATGAACAAAACTCACAGTTTTCTTCAAGTACTTAGGAGATTCTTCCAATAGATCCATTCACATATTTTAATTGTGAATGATCAACTTATAACAGTGCATAATGTTTAATAAGAATCAGAAATTCAACATACATGTAGATTGATATTAACTGTCAACTGGAGGCAGTCCGCAATATTTTGTAAAATGATTTTTTCTATGGATTATGCTTTTCAGAACATTGGAATGATTCCATTCCATACTTTAGAGATGCATCTGGATCTAAATTTACAAATTTTTATTATTTTTTTATATTTATTTATTTTCTCTTGCACTTGTTTTTTATTGTTGTTGTAGTTATTATTATTGTTGTTATTGATGTTGTTGTTGTTAGATAGTACAGAGAGAAGGGTATAGAGGAGAGGAAGACAGAGAGGGGAGAAGAAAGATAGACACCTGCAGACCTGTTTCACAGCCTGTGAAGTGTCTCCAGCAGTGAGGAGCTGGGGCTTGAACTGGGATCCTTAGCCAGTCCTTGAGCTTTGTGCCACATGACCTTAACCCAGTGTGCTCTCGCCTGACTCCCTACACAACACTTTTTATGTGTCCAGCATTAACTACCACAATAATAGTTTGAGTTTCCTTAGGACATTTGGGGTCAATTCTCTTCTTTGTGTCCAGGTTATAACCTCTGGGGGCTCATTGCAGGCACTAGGAATCCACTACTCCTGGTTGCCATTTTTTACCTTTTTTTTTTTTTTTTTACTTCTTCCCTATTTTGTTGGATAGGACAGAAAGAAATTCAGAAGAGAAGGGCGGAGGAATATAATATATATATATGGATAGAAGGAGAGAGAGACCTACAGACCTGCTTCTCCACTTGTGAAGCCTCCTTGCTGCAGGGATGAGCAGGAACTGGAAGCTGGGCCCTTGACCATGTACTGTGTGTGCTTATCTGGGTGCACTACCGCCAGCCCCATAATGAAGCGATTAAATGCACAGCTTTTTACTCTACAGGCTAGAGAAACACCAGTAAGGGCTCTTTTACATATTAATATGTCATTCATATAGCCATTGAGTAATAACTTTGTCTCATACATTTGGGGCCAAGATTGGAACATTCATTTTTCTTTACATAGTTCTGTCTGCAAAGGAGATTCTGCAGATGAGAAAGAGGGAAAGGATGCAGCAGGAGGCAGCTTTTCTGGCCTCAAGTTTCAAGATTGATCCCCAGGGGGTGGTCAGCTCCTGATAGCCAACCAAAGAGAAACTCCACAGGGGTGCTTGGTGGTGGCTCACCCTGATGAGAGCACATGTTTTCATGCCCAAGGAACATATAAAAGGTTAAGACAGTAAATATCTGGGAGTCTGGAGTTGGGCAATAGTGCAGCAGGTTAAGCACACGTGGCAGGAAGTACAAGGACTGGCTTAAGGATCCTGGTTCGAGCCTCCGGCTCCCCACCTACAGGGGAGTCACTTCACAATTGGTGAAGCAGGTCTGCAGGTGTCTATCTTTCTCTCCCCCCTCTGTCTTCTTCTCCTCTCTCCATTTCTTTCTGTCCTATCCAACAACAAGGACATCAACAGCAACAACAGTAATAACTACAACAATAAAAGAAGGGCAACAAAAGGGTATAAGTAAATATTAACAAAACAAAAAGACAGTTAATGTCCAGGAACGCTGGCTGCCCTGTGGCTATGCATTTTTACAGTTATGTGTGAGAAATAGTCAGCTAGCTTACAGGAAACAGTCTTTCAGGTACTGGCTTAGACAGCAATCCTAAACTCTAGGACATCTTATCTGAATGTCCCCCACGTTTGAAGGTAGACAGTCGAAGGTTAAGGATGTGCTGGTGGCCTTCAACTTCTCTAGAACCAGAATGAAACAGCTTATGTCCTCCACCACTATATTCTCAGGGAAGATGGGGGTCTCCTGGATAATAGCTATTGTACAGGAGCAGTTTGGGGCGGCCCTGTCCCCAGAGGCCATCACAGATTCAGGGGTGAGCTCAAGGCACTGAGGAGGAGTAGATTTGGCCAAGTGGGGCCATGGGCGTGTGGTATATGGTGGAGTGCTTGCAGCTAAGTTTCCATATCATTGATGGTGGTGATTAAGTCACTGTTCTGGTCCACTGCCACCACGAAGCTGTGATGGATGGTGTCTGAGGACAGATTGTACAAGGGCCAGGGATAACCCACCCTCCCCGAGCAAATAGACCTGTGACATAGCAGTGTGTGTAATGATGAGCTCCAGTGGCCACTCTGTGTGCTGAGAGGAGGTGGAGAGCCAGGTGGCCACCAGGCCCACTTTCTAGTTGAGAGCATTATAGAAGGAGAGAAGGAAGAAAGCCCAACCAGTCCTACGTCCAGGAGAATGATGTACCTCACCATGGAAATGTTTGTGTATGGGCTGATGTATGAGATTTGACTTCTCTACTTCTAACAGGATTTAAGATTTCGTAGGTGGAATCCAGATATATTGTGTTATTCATCTTTCACAGGGAGAATGCCTATAGAAAGAACGCCCTGTCCCTTGACATACAGTCCTACCTCCAAAGACAGCTCTATGAGCAAAGACAGAAAGCAGAGAGGGCACTGAGTCTTGTCACATACTGTTGTCTGGCTTCTGCCTTTTGAATGGACACTATCTGTTGCAAGAGTCACCAAGGCCTGGCAGTGGTGCACCTGGTTGTGCACACACAGGAGCCAGGGGCAGGACCTTGTTTTAAGTCCCTGGACCCTATTCCTGGGTGTGGGGGAGGGAGAGGAGAACACCTCCCAAGTGGGGGAGCAGTGGTGCTGATGTCTGCCTTTATCCTTCTCTCCCCATCTCTATATCTCTCTGGTGTGGAAAATTCGAAAAGGAAAAAAATGACTGTGGAGAACAATGGTGTCATCATGCAGGCAAGCGCCCCAGCAATAACCCTGGTGGTAAAAAAAAAAAAAAGTCACAATAAAAATTTTATTTATTAGTCATCCTAGTCTGGTCATACTACAAAGCAAGCCAATACATTTTTTCAATATATAATTATTGATGGGAGAGTATTAGAATGGTATGGAGGAAATGTTCCTAAGAAATTTTTTTAAAAACTGGTAAAACACATTCCTGTCTTCCTTAAGGGGAGGGGATGGGATATAGAGATCTGGTGGTGGGAAATGTGTGGAGTTGTACCTCTCCTATCCTACAATTTTGTTAACATCACCTTTTTAAAATAAATAAATAAATAAATAAATAAATAGAAATTTTAAAAATACTGCTCAAAAACATCCCTGTCTTCTTTCAACATAACCTGGCTCTGAGGCAGGTATGGATGCTGAGACACTGTGGGATGAATTAGAGTTTCTTTCTAATGGGAATCCCAATCCTACCACCTCCCAGTTTCAGAATAGACTCCATGCCTAATCCAGACACTCACTGTGTCACTTCCTGGATTGCCTAAAACACTAGAGAAATCTAAAACATTCCCTATCCATCCATCAACACAGATCCAGCATCACTGTAAACAGTTTGAGTCTTCCTTTTAGGTTGGTCTTCCAGGATTTTCTCTCCTTTTTCTTCCCACTCTCTTCTTCCTTCCCTTAGGCTCTCAGTTTTCCTCAATATATACTAAGGTAGTAATAATATAAATGAATGAAAACAGATGTACAAAAACTTACAGATCTACTTATATCCCTCTATATAACACACTTTTGTGTGTACTACATGAACAATCTCTATACATTTAGAAACAAGTAATACTACAAGTCATTACACAGACAATGTATTAGATTCACTAAAAAGGGTTATTTCAGTTTCTCTAGGAAGTAAAGGTATGTAGTGTAAATTATCTTTTTTTTACATGGTACTATTATTTAAATTCTAGACACCCATGATTTTTTTTTTTTGTGCATTAGGTGTCATTTAGGTGAGCATTTAGTGTCAAAGTAATTGAAATGACTAGTTAATTTTTTTCCTTTGCTTTTGCTTTTCTTTTTTTTATTTAAGAAAGGATAAATTAACAAATCCATAGGATAGGAGGGGTACAACTCCACACAATTCCCACCACCTGATCTCCATATCCCACCCCCTCCCCTGATAGCTTTCCCACTCTCTATCCCTCTGGGAGCATGGACCCACAGTCATTGTGGGTTGCAGACATGGGCGTTGACTGGTCGGTCCATACTCCCAGTCTGCCTCTCTTTTCCCTAGTAGAATGGGTCTCTGGGGAAGCAGAGCTCCAGGACACATTGGTGGGGTCTTAGTCCAGGGAAACCTGGCTGGCATCCTGATGGCATCTGGAACCTGGTGACTGAAAAGAGGGTTAACATACAAAGCCAACCAAATTGTTGAGCAATCATTGAGCCAAAGCTTGGAATAGAGGAGAGGAAGTGTAAGGGGGGTACTCACTGCAAACTCTAGTGTACTTCTACTTTTAGGTATATTTTGCATAGTTTATGGATACATGTGAACACATGCTCTCTCACCGAAACTGGTGTATATCTAGGTTTTGGGACATTGTTAGAAAGTGAACCACCTTGCATGGAATTAAAGAATACTATGAAAGATAAGGTCTCACCCGAGTAATGAAGCTGAAGGGTTGTCATTCCACACGTGAAGTCTCTGCACACAGTCTCAGCTGAAGCATGTTGAGGTGGCAATCATTGTGTTGATTAGGTTGCGATCAGCAGATGCAATATAATTTGATACGGATTGCGAGAGGCATACAGGAAAGTGGGCCCTATCCAAAGGTTTCAGGACGGGGGAGTAGAGGCTCTATAGTGGAGATGTGAGTTTCCTGCTGTCTTAGGGTTCAAAAAGACAATAGATAGTTAATGTTAACATCACATTATTTGGTAATTGGGTTAACTTTGAAAAGTCCTTTTGTTAGGGTTTGCTGTACAGTACCCAGTATCTTGTATATAGCTGTGCTATCGGTTGCTTATGATCTACTTGGTCTAGGCTTTTGAGAGAGTCTACATATCAAATACACAGCCTATATATTAAAAAGACTCAATCTGTGTTTTAAAAACTTTGAGACATACAATTAACTTTCCCCCTCTCATATTAATTAACTAGTGATTTATACGACTACACTTTACTAGGAGTGTACATAAACACCATTCCCACTACCAACAGACTGTGACCCATCCCTTCCATCCACTCCCATCTCCCTAGGAAGCTGCATGGCTACCCCTCCCCACAGGGTTTTTACTTTGGTGCCCTACTTACAATTTAGTCAGGTCCTACTTTTAGTTTCCCTTTCAGATCTTCTTACTCAACTTCTGTTGATGAGTGGAGTCATCCCATACTCATCTTTCTCTTTCTGACTTAGCTCACGTAACATAATTCATTCTAGCTCTGTCCAAGATGGGTCAGAGAAGGTGGATTTATTGTTCTTGACAGCTGCATAGTATTCCATTGTGTATATATACCACAGCTTTCTCAGCCACTCATCGGTTGTTGGGCACCTGGGTTGCTTCTAGGTTTTATCTATTATGAATTGTGTTACTATGAACATAGGAGTACACACCTCTATTTGGTTGGGTGTTATGGAGTCCTTGGGTTATAATCCCTGGAGAGGAATTACTGGTTCATATGCAAGGTGCATGTCTAGCCTTTTGAGAGTTTTCCAGACTGCTCTCCACAGAGGCTGTACCAATTTACATTCCCACCAGCAATGCAAAAGGGTTCCTCTGTCCCCACAGCCTCTCCAGCATTTGTTGCTGCTGTCCTTTTTGATGTATGTCATTCTTACAGGAGTGAGGTGGTATCTTAGTGTTGTCTTATTTTGCATTTCTCTGACAATCAGTGACCTAGAGCAGTTTTTCATATGTTTGTTAGCCTTTTGGATCTCCTCTGAGGTGAATGTTTTGTTCATATCCTATGCCCATTTGTGGATGGGGTCATTTGCTTTTTTGGTGCTAAGTTTGCTGAGCTCTTTATATATTTTGGTGATTAGTTTCTTGTCTGATGTATGGCATGTGAATATCTTCTCCCATTCTGTGAGGGGTCTCTTTATTTGTTTAATATTTCTTTGGATGTGCAGAAGCTTTTCAATTTGATGTAGTCCCATTGGTTTGTTTCTGCTTTAGTCTTCCTTGCAATTGGGTTTGATTCATCAAAGATGTCCTTGAGGTTTAGGTGGGAAAGTGTTTTACCAATGTTTTCCTCTAAGTATTTGATTGTTTCTGGTCTGACATCCAGGTCTTTGATCCATTTGGAGTTGATTTTTGTTTCTGGTGAGATAAAGTGGTTCAGTTTCATTCTTCTGCATGTTACAACCCAGTTTTCCCAGCACCATTTATTGAAGAGAGTGTCCTTCATCCATTTAATCCTTTGCACCTCCTTACCAAAGATTCGATGTCCATAGGTGTGGGGATTTATTTCTGGGCTTTCAATTCTGTTCCACTGGTCTGTGTGCCTATTTTTGTCCCAGTACCATGCTGTTTTGATGATGATGGCTTTATAATATAGTTTAAGGTCTGGGAGTGTGATGCCTCCATTTCTGTTTCTTTTCCTCAAGATGGTTTTGGCAATTCTAGGTGTTTTCAGGTTCCAGATAAATGATTGTAGTGTTTTTCTATTCTCTTAAAGAAGCTTGGTGGAACTTTGATGGGTATTGAATTAAATTTGTATATGGCTCTGGGGAGAATATTCATTTTGATGATATTTATTCTTCCAATCCATGAGAATGGGATATCTTTCCATTTCTTGGTATCGGTTTCTATTTCCTTGAGTAGCGACTCATAGTTTTCAGTATACAAGTCTTTCACTTCTTTGGTCAGCTTTATTCCTAGGTATTTGATTGATTTTGCTGAAACAGTAAATGGGAGTGATTTCTGGATGTCTTCTTCAGATTTAGTGTTTGCATAAAGAAATGCCACTGATTTTTGTACATTGATTTTGTAGCCTGCTACCTTGCTATATTGCCTAATAACTTCCAGTAGTTTTCTGCTGGATTCTTTAGGTTTTTCTATGTATACTATCATATCATCTGCAAATAGTGAGAGCTTGACTTCTTCCCTTCCAATCTGTATTCCTTTGATTTCTTTCTCTTGCCTGATTTCTATGGCAAGAGCTTTCAATACTATTTTGAAGAGTAATGGTGACAGTGGAGAGCCCTGTCTAGCCCACGATCTGAGGGGGAATGCTTTTAGCTTCTGTCCATTGAGTATGATGTTGGCTGTAGGTTTGCTATATATAGATTCCACTATCTTCCACTATCCCTTCGGAGGATGGAACATTCTCTACCATTGTTGATCCAAGTTCCAGAGCTGTAGTTTCTGTCACTTTGCCGTCTACCTGCACAACAACCTCAGGATCCAGGCTCCCTCAGGCGGGCTCCTGACTCTGAGATCTCTGCTTCTCTTCTTTTTAGTTGCTGCTGGTCGCAATGGGATCAGAAGTGCCTCTGAGGAAGTGGTTAGCCAGGGCAGAGCCCCGAACCCTAGGAAACTACATCTGGAAGTGTCAAAGAGGCACACTGGGAAGTGACTCTAGTCTAGAGTGCCTTATCACCTATAGGTCTGGTTTCTCAGCTCTGAGTAGTTCAAGTCCTGGTGATCTTTCATGCGGTACTCTCCATTGTGCTCTCTTTATAAAGGTTGTTTTTTTTAGTAGGACAGAGAGAGATATCAAGAGGGAAGGGGAGAGCAAGACACCCTCTGTATTTCCTGCAGTGAAGCTTCCTCTTGCAGGTGGGGGCCCAGGTTTTGAACTCCAGCCCTTACGCTCGTCCTTGCTCTTTGCACCATGTACTTTTAAACTGCTGCGCTCTACCCAGTCCCTGAACTGCAGCCCTTAAGCATGGTGATGTGTGCACTCAGGCAAGGACACTACCCCTGCCTCCTCTGCCTCCACATCTCTTTTTTTAAATATTTTTTCTTTTAATTTTTTAAAATTACCTTTATTTACTTATTGGACAGAGACAGCCAGAAATTTAGAGGGAAGGAGAAGATAGGGAGAGGGACAGACACCTGCAGCCCTGATTCAACACTTGAGAAGCTTCCCCCCGCAAGTGGGGACCAGGGGCTCAAACCTTGGTCCTTGCACATTGTAACATGTGAGGTCAATCAGGTGCGCCACCGCCTGGCCCCTGTCTCCCCATCTTAGTATCCTTTTCTGTCTGCAGGTGGTCTTCCTGCATTGCCGCCTGAGTGGAGCTTTTCCTGAAAAGTCACTTCTGACTGTGTCCAGGATGAGCACTGTCCCCAGGGGTCACAGTGACCCTCCTGAGGTGGGTTTCTGGGTATAACAACCCCAGGAGCTCAGCATCTTGCTTTTCCAACTCCACTCCATTTACATTGAGGTTCCTGCTGTGCTGAGGTAGGAATTTTACCTGGAAGTGTTCTAACAAAAATCTATTTGCCATCCTTTTATTCTGACCATTTTTTCAAAAGGACTCACTGCTGATTGTCATTTCTGGTAACTACTGGTGCATTCTTCTACAGCCTTTCCAAATAGTATTAAAAATGTTAAACTTCACTAAGGGTCTGGGAGATAGAATAGTTATGTATAAGATTTTCTTAGCCTGAGGCTTCTAGTTCCCAGGTTCCATCCCTGTCACCACCATTAGCTGGAACTGAGCACTGTGCTGGGGATGAAGAAGACATGAAATTCACTTGTAAAATTATGCAGGTTTGAATATTTTTGGAGGTCATTCTGTGTATTTTATTACTTGCAAGAATGCCGGCACAGGCTGATAGTGATAAAGTGAAATAATATACTATTGCACCTCACACAGTAGAAGCAACAGACTTTCATAAAGGCTGATTCTGATCCATTGTGCCCTTTGCTCCAGCTTTAAACCTCAGGATGTTGTTGTATGCTTTACATTGGGTAGCTCTCCCCCGCCAAGAGAATTGGATCAGTCCAGTTAGTTTCGTGGGCCTGCTTGGCCCCGCCCCTTAGGGACCCCGAGAGGGTTCCTGAGTTCCAGAGTAAGAGAGAGTGCTTGCGCCGCAGCAAAGAGACAGCAGAGTTCTGTTTGGTCATTAGTTTGGTTTAGATTATGAATCGTTGTTCCTGAATAAAGAAATACAGCTTCCCTGCCCAGCCGTTGTCTCCGCATCTCTGTTACCCGCCTGTGAAGCTACCCGCCCAGCAAGAGCCACCGAATTTTAACAACAAATGGCACCCACGTGGATCTGACCTGCGAATCTCTCAGATAAGTAAAGACAATTTGGCTACCCATGCACTGTGGCCTTCTCTTCTGCTTGTGAAGAGATCTACAAAGGCCTCTGCTCTTTCTTCACGAGACTGTTTTGCTGTTTCTGGAACATTTATCTCTTGACCACTCTGTGGTTTCCACTCGCTCGGGCGAACTCAGAACAGCCAGCGGGAATAGCCAGCGGGCGGGAGGCGAGGCACGGAGCTGCTGTTTCCACCTGGTTAAACAGCCAGCCAACCGGCTGCGCCCAGACAACCCCACGCACCGCGACCGCAGCCCCACAGCCCCGCAGCCCACAGGAGGCTGACGCCAGCACACAGGAGCCCAATGCCAGCACGCAGGAGCCAATGCCACTATGCAGGAGCCCGATGCCACCACGCAGGAGCCCAATGCCAACACGCAGGCCAGCCCACAGGAGCTGGCTCTCCGCCACGTGGCGTAAGGCACTGGACGTGTGATCCCTCCACGCTGCTCAGCCACTGCGAGCAGGGCAGCAGACATGGCAGGGCCATGGGGCAGGGCCGCGGTGGCCTATCATGGTCGCCACCCCTGGGCACCTCGGCCAGCGCCTTCTACAAAGCTGGCCCACCTGCCCTCTTGCTATAAATTCTGGAACGATCCCGGACCTCCCGGACCCCCGGGCTCCCTGCCGAAACTGGGCACACAAGATCTCCAGCCACCGGTCCAGTCTGAAGGCAGACAAGCTGGAGTACGCAGAGATTTGTGCAGAGATCGCAACCTGCAATTCCTAGAAGTGAAGCTGTGCGGGAAGCCACCTCCGGATGGTGAACCCCCCCCCAACAACTAAGACAGTACATATCTAAATTCGTGTTTAAAATGACATGTCTTCGTAACAAAGGTTTCTCTCCTTGTGTATTAATGACCATGTTTATGTGTATGTTCAAAGTTTGGTAAACAGTAACTTTAAGGCTAAATTCCAGTCTGGTACTCCAGAGTCTGGGTCATGGTTATGTGCATGCTCAACTGAGATGACCACCACCTGTGCCTATTATAAAATTATTAAAGACTTTCTTAAGAATCCTGTCAACTCTTCATCTGCACTATTCCAGCCTTTAGGTCCATGATTGTTCAACAATTTGTTTGGCTTTGTGTGTTAACTCTTGTCAACCACCAGGTTCCAGATGCTAGCATGATGCTGACCAGACTTCCCTGGACAGACAACCCCACCAGTGTGTCCTGGAGCTCTGCTTCCCCAGAGCCGTTCCCCACTAGGGAAAGGGAGAGACAGGCTGGGAGTATGGATCAATCAGTCAACGCCCATGTTCAGCCTGGATGAAATTGCAGAAGCCAGACCTTCCATCTTCTGCATCCCACAATGACCTTGGGTCCATACTCCCAGGGTTAAAGAATAAGAAAGCTATCAGGGTAGGGGATGGGATACAGTGTTCTGGTGGTGGGAATTGTGTGGAGTAGTACCCCTCTTATCCTATGGTTTACTCAGTGTTTCCTTTTTATAAAGAAAAAAATTAAAAAAGGGAGTTCGGAGTTAGCACAGCGGGTTTAGCGCAGGTGGCACAGTATAAGGATCCTGGTTCGAGCCTGAAGGGGCCTGGCTTCACAGGCGGTGAAGCAGGTCTGCAGGTGTCTATCTTTCTCTCCCCCTGTATTCCCTTCTTCTCTTCTTCCCTTTGTCCCAACTGCATCCACAGCAGCGCCATGGAGCCCTGTGGCCAGCGCCCTGAGGCCCTGTCACCCCCACGCATTGCGTAGCGTCGCGTCACGTCACCCCCATAGGTCCCAGCACTGGCGCCCAGACCCCGCGTCCTGAGCGCCCTGCCAGGACTATGCGGAGGCCCCCAGTGTGGAAGTACTGCTGGTTCCTAGTTCTGTCCCCGGCACCAAAAAAAAAAAAAAATTAAAATTAATAAATAAATAATGCAGGCACCAAGCCCTAGCGATAACCCTGGAGGCAGGGGAAAAAGAAAAAAAAAAAAGCACATAATGGCCCAGAAGGTGACCCAAGCAGGTAAGGTGACATGAGTTTCGACTTGTTCCCTCACATGACATGTGTCTGGGTGGTGCTTTAGTTCTATAAACAAATAGAACAGTAAATAAACGAGTTTGCAGCTTAATGAGTGTGTGGGCACACCCTGAGCTTTGGGTACCCGTGAGACACGTGGGTAGTGAATCTGGAGACAAAGTTAGCCTTTGGGTGGAGGCTAAGGCATTGCTGGTGCCAGTAGCAAGAAGACCGGTTCCCATGAAAAGACCGGATAAAAGCATCTGCCAAGGAGCCTCCGTTTGCCAGAAAGGAAGAAGAGGGAGGCATGCCTGTGAGGCAGAGGCGCAGAGAGGAGCTGGAAGAAAGCGGGGGCAGGCGAGAGCGGGGATGCCTAGTCACCCTGTCTTTTCCAAAGGGTAAACACAGTCAGGGCTGCAGAAATGACAGAGGCCAGAGGTAGCCAGAGATGATCAGCTGGAGGAGGAAGGCGGGCTGAGAGCAAAGGGGAGAGAGGCTGAGCCCAGCTGCAGGGGCGTGGAGATTCTCATCCAAAGGAGGAGAGGCCGTCGGGATCCAGACAGAGCAGAGTTGGAAGGTTGCAGGAAATTCATATATGCCCGAGGAGGCCCTATGTGAGCGCCCAACCACCACCACTACCCGGGCAGAATGTGGTGGCGGTGACAGGTAAACAGGGACGAGGGCCCATGGAGCCGCCAGCCAAAAAGAGTGGGTAGCCCTCTTAACACTTTTTAAATAAGATTATAAAATAGTCCTAGCCTTGGTAGCACATATACTAAAATTGGCATGATACAGAAAAGATTAGCATGGCCCCTGCTCAAGGATTACACAGAGAGTCATGAGGCATACCATATTTTTTCAAAAAAAGTATTATAAAATATATGTACACACATATGAATAATTATAATCTTTAAAGAGCCAGTTAATGCAAGCTGGCAGGTGGCTAAGTGGATTTGTATGTGTGGGATCCCAGGTCTGTATGAACTCTGGTTCTACATATGCTGAAGCTCTTTTAAAAGATTTATTAATCAGTGAGGGAGAAAGGGAGGAGAGAGAGAGGAAAAACACTATAGCATCAGTCTGGAATATGTGATGCTGGAGGTAGAATTCAGGACCTCATGCTTGAGTCCAAAACTTCAACCACTGTGCCAGCCTCCAGGGCTGCAGATTGGCTTTTTTGAATAAAATCATGGTAATATTGTTCTCTTAACTGTACATCTTTTAAGTAATACAAAAACTTTTTAAATACTTTTCTCAAATATTGTGCCTGGGGCTCAATCCCACCCAGAACCTTGCACCTGCATGGGACAGCTGAGAAACCTCCCTGCCAGTCTCCATTCTGTATCCTTTAAGAGAGGGAGACATGCAAAGCCCTGCTCCTCTCTGCACGGAGTCCCTCCCATTGCCTGCCTGTGGTGTTCACTTGCAGTGTCTAGGATCAGACCCCCAGCCACATGCTATATAAAGCATGTGCTTTACCCCCTGAGCCGCCTTCTGGATCCTCAGTTTGATTTCTGGCATTGCATGTACCAGAATGATGATCTCATTCTCTCTCATGAATAAAAAAGTTATGTTATTTATGTTATTTATGTTATGTTATGTTTTTAATTAACGTATGTTATGTTGTGTGTTCTTTTTAAGAAACAGACAACCTGCACCTAAATTTAGGCTGGTAACTGGACTCAACAGTAGGCCAGGCCCATTTAAAATCCAGTATCAACAAATTTAGAACCACGGCAAAGGAGAGAACAGTCACTACAATCTTTTTTTGAAGACACTGGGTAGCTTCTTTGCATTATTTTCAACATCTCTGTATTTATGATTGAAGTGGGTCAAGCTGACGTAGCTCTTCTTGAGCCAGACAATGTGTGTATCTACATTTGGGTCACAATACCCTGCTGTATGTTGATCTTTGAAAGTAAAAGAATATGCTGGGATGGGATGGGGAGGCAGAACTTGGAGAAAGAATCATGGTCATCCATAGGTGTTGCTATATTCTGCCTTCACATAGGAAACACCTCAAGATATCAGTATCAGAGCAACCATTTACAAGTATGTTTTCATGATTTATTTTACTTTACATGTTTATTGAATAAAGACAGAGAAACTGAGATGGTAGGGGGAGGTAGAGAGAAAGACACCTGCAGCACAGCTTAACTGCTTGTGAAGCTTCCGTCTTTGCAGGTGAGTCTACAGTTATTACCATATTAAGCTAGGTATCATTTCTTCCTTTCTTTCTTTATTTCTTTCTTTTTCTTTTTAATTTCTTTATTGGGCAATTAATGCTTTACATTCCACAGTAAACACAATAGTTTGTACTTGCATAACAATTCCCCGTTTTCCATATAGCAATCTATGTATCATTTCTTTTCTTTCTTTCTTTTTTTTTTTTTTTTTTGTTATTGGATAGCGACAAAGAGAAATTGGGAGAGAAGGGGGAGGTAGAGAGGAATAGAGACAGAGAGACACCTGCAGACCTGCTTTACTACCTGTGAAGGGACACCCCTGCAGGTGGGGAGCGGGGGCTTGAACTAGGATACTAAATGGTCCTTGCTCTTTGTGCCATGTGGGATTAGCCCACTGTGCTACTGTCTGGTTCCCTTAGGTATCATTTCTAACGCCTGTTAAATCTAAAATGTTCTTAACCTTTTGTAGTAATTTCCTGATTCATGTTTCCTTGTCTTAAACATCTTGGTTCTGTTTTAGTTTGCCTTGTGGGAACTCCCATCTGTCTTTGGTCTTGGTGATTTTCCAGGGCTTGTAGTTGAATGCCAGCAAGAACGCTCCCAGATAAAAACCAAAGAAATCGCTCTGCATGTGCTTCGAGGTAGGCTTTACCAGAAGATTATAGAGAAAGACAGGTGTCAACAGCAAAATGCTAGAAGACTGCAGGTAATATATATACATTTAAATAAAAGAAAGACAGAAAGAAAGGTGGGGGTCAGGTGGTAGTGCAGCAGTTTGAGTGCAGGTGGTGCGAATCACAAGGACTGGTGTAAGGAACCTGGGTTGAGCCCCTGGCTCCCCACCTGCAGGTTGTCTCTTCATAAGTGGTGAAGCAGGTTTGCAGATGTCTTATCTTTCTCTCCCCCCTCTATCTTCCCCTCCCCTCTGGATATCTCTCTGTCCTATCCACAAACAATGACATCAATAACAATAATAATAATAAACATAATAATGATAAAACAAGGGCAACAAAATGGAAAGGAAAAAATAACTTATTCATTAATGAGAAGGTGTGAGGGAAGAACCAGAGCATCACTGTGACCTATGGAATGCCAGAGATAAGACTCAGAATTCATGCTTTAGAGTCCAATGTCTTATTCACTGCACCACCTCTCAGGACACTGCAGATAAGTTTTATTTAGTAGAATCACTTAACAACTGTTCGAAGAGTCACTCTGCACATGCCTTACATATGGGAGTCCCTGGACTTGTTTCCTGGCAGTACTGAACAGTAACACAGACACAGCAGGCCAAGTTCAGTGGATGGTAGAGCAGTGCTTAGGTCTCTATCTCAAAATCATAAGCATTGAACTGTGAAGTAGCTTATTGGTAAATTGCATACTGCACATGCATCAGGCCCCAATGACTGTGGAGAGCAATGGTGTCATCATGCAGGCAAGAGCCCCAGCAATAATCCTGGTAGTAAAAAAAAAAAAAAGTCATAATAAAAAATTTATTTAATTAGTCATCCTAGTCTCGTCATACTACAAAGCAAGCCAATACATTTTTTTCAATATATAATTATTGATGGGAGAGTACTAGAATGATATGGAGGAAATGCTCCTACGAAATTTTTTAAAAACTGCTAATACACATTCCTATCTTCCTTAAGGGGAGGGGATGGGATATAGAGATCTGGTGGTAGGAATTGTGTGGAGTTGTACCTCTCCTATCCTACAATTTTGTTAACATCTCCTTTTTAAAATAAATAAATAAATAAATAGAAATAAAAAAATACTGCTCAAAAACATCCCTGTCTTCTTTCAACATAACCTGGCTCTGAGGCAGATATGGATGGTGAGACACTGTGGGATGAATTAGAGTTTCTTTCTAATGGGAATCCCAATCCTACCACCTCCCAGTCTCAGAATAGACTCCATGCCTAATCCAGACACTCACTGTGTCACTTCCTGGATTGCCTGAGACACTAGAGAAATCTAAAACATTCCCTATCCATCCATCAACACAGATCCAGCATCACTGTAAAAATTTGAGTCTTCCTTTTAGGTCAGACTTCCAGGTTTTTCTCTCCTTTTTCTTGTCATTCTCTTCTTCCTTCTCTTAGGCTCTCAGTTTTCTCAGTTTTATACTAAGATAGTAATAATATAAATGAATGAAAACAGATGTACAAAAACTTACAGATCAACTTATATCCCTCTATTTAAAACACTTTTGTGTGTACTACATGAACAATCTCTATACATTTAGAAACAAGTAATATTACAAGTCATTACACAGACAATGTATTAGATTCACTAAAAAGGGTTATTTCAGTTTCTCTAGGAAGTAAAGGTATGTAGTGTACATTATCTTTTTTTTATATGGTACTATTGTTTAAATTCTAGACACCCATGATTTTTCTTGTGTGCATTAGGTGTCATTTAGGTGTGCATTTAGTGTCAAAGTAATTGATATGACTAGTTAATTTTTTCCTTTGCTTTTGCTTTTCTTTTTTTTATTTAAGAAAGGATAAATTAATAAATCCATAGGGTAGGAGGGGTACAACTCCACACAATTCCCACCAATCAATCTCCATATCCCACCCCCTCCCCTGATAGCTTTCCCACTCTCTATCCCTCTGGGAGCATGGACCCACAGTTGTTGTGGTTTGCAGACATAGGTGTTGACTGGTCAGTCCATACTCCTAGTCTGCCTCTCTCTTTCCCTAGTAGGGTGCGTCTCTGGGAAATCAGAGCTCCAGGACACATTGGTGGGGTCTTCAGTCCTGGGAAACCTGGCTGGCATCCTGATGGCATCTGGAACCTGGTGACTGAAAAGAGGGTTAACATACAAAGCCAAACATATTGTTGAGCAATCATGGACCCAAAGCTTAGAATAGAGGAGAGGAAGTGTAAGGGGGGTACTCACTGCAGACTCTAGTGTACTT
Organism: Erinaceus europaeus; assembly: GCF_950295315.1. Lineage (NCBI taxonomy): Eukaryota > Metazoa > Chordata > Mammalia > Eulipotyphla > Erinaceidae > Erinaceus > Erinaceus europaeus. The sequence continues at coordinate 67,906,743 of NC_080168.1, forward strand.
CTGCTTTTAGGTATATATTTTGCAGTAGTTTATGGATACGTGTGCACATAAGCTCTCTCTCACCGAAACTGGTGTATATCTAGGTTTTGGGACTTTGTTAGAAAGTGAACCACCTTAGATGGAATTAAAGAATACTATGAAAGATAAGGTCTCACCCGAGTAATGAAGCTGAAGGGTTGTCATTCCACATGTGAAGTCTCTGGACACAGTCTGAGGTGAAGCATGTTGAGGTGGCAATCATTGTGTTGATTAGGTTGCGATCAGCAGATGCAATATAATTTGATACAGATTGGGAGAGGCATACGGGAAAGTGGGCCCTATCCAAAGGTATCAGGACTGGGGGGAGTAGAGGCTCTATAGTGGAGATGTGAGGTTCCTGCTGTCTTAGGGTTCAAAAAGACAATGGATAGTTAATGTTAACATCACATTATTTGGTAATTGGGTTAACTTTGAAAAGTCCTTTTGTTAGTATTTGCTGTACAGTACCCAGTATCTTGTATATAGCTGTGCTATTGGTTGCTTATGATCTACTTGGTCTAGGCTTTTGAGAGAGTCTGCATTCAAATACACAGCCTATATATTAAAAAGACTCAGTCTGTGTTTTAAAAACTTTGAGACATACAATTAACTTTCCCCCTCTCATATTAATTAACTAGTGATTTATACGACTACACTTTACTAGGAGTGTACATAAACACCATTCCCACTACCAAAAGACTGTGACCCATCCCTCCCACACACTCCCACCCCCCACTGGCCTAGGAAGCTGCATGGCTACCCCTCCCCACAGGGTTTTTACTTTGGTGCCCTACTTACAATTTAGTCAGGTCCTACTTTTAGTTTCCCTTTCAGATCTTCTTACTCAACTTCTGTTGATGAGTGGAATCATCCCATACTCATCTTTCTCTTTCTGACTTAGCTCACTTAACATAATTCATTCTAGCTCTGTCCAAGATGGGTCAGAGAAGGTGGATTTATTGTTCTTGACCGCTGCATAGTATTCCATTGTGTATATATACCACAGCTTTCTCAGCCACTCATCTCTTGTTGGGCACATGGGTTGCTTCTAGGTTTTAGCTAATATGAATTGTGCTGCTATGAACATAGGAGTACACACCTCTTTTTGGTTGGGTGTTATGGAGTCCTTGGGGTATAATCCCAGGAGAGGAATTACTGGATCATATGCAAGGTGCATGTCTAGCCTTGTGAGAGTTTTCCAGACTGCTCTCCACAGAGGCTGTACCAATTTACATTCCCACCAGCAATGCAAAAGGGTTCCTCTGTCCCCACAGCCTTCCCAGCATTTGTTGCTGCTGTCCTTTTTGATGTATACCATTCTTACAGGAGTGAGGTGGTATCTTAGTGTTGTCTTAATTTCCATTTCTCTGACAATCAGTGACCTAGAGCAGTTTTTCATATGTTTGTTAGCCTTTTGGATCTCCTCTGAGGTGAATGTTTTGTTCATATCCTCTGCCCATTTGTGGATGGGGTCATTTGCTTTTTGGTGCTAAGTTTGCTGAGCTCTTTATATGTTTTGGTGATTAGTTTCTTGTCTGATGTATGGCATGTGAAGATCTTCTCCCATTCTGTGAGGGGTCTCTTTATTTGTTTAATAGTTTCTTTGGATGTGCAGAAGCTTTTCAATTTGATATAGTCCCATTGGTTTGTTTCTGCTTTAGTCTTCTTGCAATTGGGTTTGATTCATCAAAGATGTCCTTGAGGTTTAGGTGGGAAACTGTTTTACCAATGTTTTCCTCTAAGTATTTGATTGATTCTGGTCTGACATCCAGGTCTTTGATCCATTTGGAGTTGATTTTTGCTTCTGGGATAAAGTGGTTCAATTTCATTCTTCTGCATGTTACAACCCAGTTTTCCCAGCACCATTTATTGAAGAGAGTGTCCTTCATCCATTTAATCCTTTGCACCTCCTTACCAAAGATTCGATGTCCATAGGTGTGGGGATTTATTTCTGGGCTTTCAATTCTGTTCCATTGGTCTGTGTGCCTATTTTTGTTCCAGTACCATGCTGTTTTGATGATGATGGCTTTATAATATAGTTTAAGGTCTGGGAGTGTGATGCCTCCATTTCTGTTTCTTTTCCTCAAGATGGTTTTGGCAATTCTAGGTGTTTTCAGGTTCCAGATAAATGATTGTAGTGTTGTTCTATTCTCTTAAAGAAGCTTGGTGGAACTTTGATGGGTATTGCATTAAATTTGTATATGGCTCTGGGGAGAATATTCATTTTGATGATATTTATTCTTCCAATCCATGAGCATGGGATATCTTTCCATTTCTTGGTATCAGTTTCTATTTCCTTGAGTAGCGACTCATAGTTTTCAGTATACAAGTCTTTCACTTCTTTGGTCAGCTTTATTCCTAGGTATTTGATTGATTTTGCTGAAACAGTAAATGGGAGTGATTTCTGGATGTCTTCTTCTTGAGACTTAGTGTTTGCATAAAGAAACGCCACTGATTTTTGTACATTGATTTTGTAGCCTGAACCTTGCTATATTGCCTAATAACTTCCAGTAGTTTCCTGCTGGATTCTTTAGGTTTTTCTATGTATGCTATCATATCATCTGCAAATAGTGAGAGCTTGACTTCTTCCCTTCCAATCTGTATTCCTTTAATTTCTTTCTCTTGCCTGATTTCTATGGCAAGAGCTTTCAATACTATTTTGAAGAGTAATGGTGACAGTGGACAGCCCTGTTTAGCCCCTGATCTGAGGGGGAATGCTTTCAGCTTCTGTCCATTGAGTATGATTTTGGCTGTAGGTTTGCTATATATAGATTTCACTATCTCCCACTATCCCTTCGGAGGATGGAACATTCTGTACCATTGTTGATCCAAGTTCCAGAGCTGTAGTTTCTGACACTTTGCCCTCTACCTGCACAACAGCCCCAGGATCCAGGCTCCCTCAGGCGGGCTCCTGACTCTGAGATCTCTGCTTCACTTCTTTTCAGTGGCTGCTGGTCGCAATGGGATCAGAAGTGCCTCTGAGGAAGTGGTAGCCAGGGCGGAGCCCTGAACCCTAGGAAACTACATCTGGAAGTGTCAAAGAGGCACAGTGGGAAGTGACTCTAGTCTAGGGTGCCTTGTCGCCTCTAGGTCTGGTTTCTCAGCTCTGAGTATTTCAAGTCCTGGTGATCTTTCATGTGGTACTCTCCATTGTGCTCTCTTTATAGAGGTTGTTTTTTTTAGTAGGACAGAGAGAAATCGAGAGGGAAGGGGAGAGCAAGACACCCTCTGTACTTCCTGCAGTGAAGCCTCCTCTTGCAGGTGGGGGCCCAGGTTCTGAACTCCAGCCCTTAAGCTCGTCCTTGCTCTTTGCGCCATGTACTTTTAAACTGCTGCGCTCTACCCAGTCCCTGAACTACAGCCCTTAAGCATGGTGATGTGTGCACTCAGGCAGGGACACTACCCGTGCCTCCTCTGCTTCCACATCTCTTTTTTAAATATTTTTCCTTTTAATTTTTTAAAATTGCCTTTATTTACTTATTGGACAGAGACAGCCAGAAATTGAGAGGGAAGGAGAAGATAGGGAGAGGGACAGACACCTGCAGCCCTGATTCAACACTTGAGAAGCTTCCCCCTGCAAGTGGGGACCAGGGGCTCAAACCTTGGTCCTTGTGCATTGTAACATGTGAGGACAATCAGGTGCGCCACCGCCTGGCCCCTGTCTCCCCATCTTAGTATCCTTTTCTGTCTGCAGGTGGTCTTCCTGCATAGCTGCCTGAGTGGAGCTTTTCCTGCGAAGTCACTTCTGACTGTGTGCAGGCTGAGCACTTCCCCAGGGGTCACAGTGTCTCTCCTGAGGTGGGTTTCTGGGTATAACAACCCCAGGAGCTCAGCATCTTGCTTTTCCAACTCCACTCCATTTACATTGAGGTTCCTGCTGTGCTGAGGTAGGAATTTTACCTGGAAGTGTTCTAACAAAAATCTATTTGCCATTCTTTTATTCTGACCATTTTTTCTGAAGGACTCACTGCTGATTGTCATTTCTGGTAACTACTGGTGCATTCTTCTACAGCCTTTTCCAAATACTATTAAAAATGTTAAATTTCACTAAGGGTCTGGGAGATAGAATAGTTATGTATAAGATTTTCTTAGCCTGTGGCTTCTAGTTCCCAGGTTCCATCCCTGTCACCACCATCGGCTGGAACTGAGCACTTTGCTGGGGAGAAAGAAAACATGAAATTCACTAGTAAAATTATGCAGGTTTGATTATTTTTGGAGGTCATTCTGTGTATTTTATTACTTGCAAGAATGCCGGCACAGGCTGATAGTGATAAAGTGAAATAATATACTATTGCACCTCACACAGTAGAAGCAACAGACTTTCATAAAGGCTGATTCTGATCCATTGTGCCCTTTGCTCCAGCTTTAAACCTCAGGGTGTTGTTGTATGCTTTACATTGGGTAGTTCTCCCCCGCCAACAGAATTGGATCAGTCCAGTTAGTTTCGTGGGCCTGCTTGGCCCCGACCCGAAGGGACCCCGAGAGGGTTCCTGAGTTCCAGAGTAAGAGAGAGTGCTTGCGCCGCCGCAAAGAGACAGCAGAGTTCTGTTTGGTCATTAGTTTGGTTTAGTTTATGAATCGTTGTTCCTGAATAAAGAAATACAGCTTCCCTGCCCAGCCGTATGTCTCTGGTCGTCTCTGTTACCCGCCGGTGAAGCTAGCCCGGCCAGCTAAAGCCGCCGAATTTTGTAACAACAGGATGTAATAGGCAAAGTGCTTTTCTTAGAACACATATCCCACCCCCATCCCCTTTCTAATTGGATAAAACTATTATGTAACTTTGTTAACTCTTGATCATCTGTGTTGGTGTTGGAGGAGAACAAATAGTACTACCCACAGCCATTATATCTAACATTAATTTTTTAAAATAATTTTTTAATATTTATTGAATCCCTTTTGTTGCGTTTGTTCTATTTTTGTAGTTGTTATTGTTTTGTTGGTTAGGAAAGAGAGAAATGGAGAGAGGGAAGACGGGGAGAGAAACACACCTGCAGACTTGCTTCCCCACTTGTGAATCGACTCCCCTGTAGGTGGCGAACTGGAGACTTGAACTGGGATCCTTATGCCAGTCCTTCCACTTTGCAACACATGCACTTAACCCACTGCACTACCGCCTGACTCCCAACTATTATTTCTATAACTACCTGCATTTACATACATTTACCTATTTTTCCTGTGGCCCTGCCTTTTCTCCTTTCTAACTCACACCTACACCTATCACTACTTTCAAATGTCCTTCTTTTTTTCCTCTTCTCTCTCTCTGGGTCCTGGTGGAATTGGAGTCCAGAGCCCTCTGGTTATCTTCTCCTAACATTTCTTCCCCTCTGAGAGTATGAATCAAAATTACTTATGGGGTGCAGAAGGTGGGAATTCTGGTGTCTGTAATTGCTTCTCCACCAGACATGGACACCAGGCTGGGTTGTTTGCCCAGGGAAATCAGGATGGAACCATAGTAGCATTTGCAACTTGGTGGCAGATTATTGGAGTTGGAAGGTTGACATCTATAGCTTGGTCTCTCTGGATACAATCCTAAGTGAAAAGGCAGTGGTGGCATAATGTGGCATGGTGGCACTGGCATTGGTGGCATTGATTTAGTTGAAGTCTGCAGACGCAGTATAGCAGACTAGGAGATCTAGAGGAGAAGCATCAAAAAATAACAAGCAAAGTCCCAAAGGTTCCAGGACTGGGAGAAATACAGATTTTAATGAGAATGGGGAAGGTACTTTCCAGTCTTACGATTTAAGAAAGCAATAGATAATAATAATAATAATAATATTAATAATAATATTATAACAAAGTTACTTAGGAGTTTAGTTAGAAAAACACCATGGTGATTTGGGAGGTGGCTTAATGGATAAAGCACTCATCTCAAGCATGAGGTCCTGAGTTCAAACTCTGGTGACAGCACGAGTACCAGTGTGATGTCTGATTCTTTCCCTCTCTCCTCCTCTTATCATTCTCATTAATAAATAAAATATTTAAAAAAAAGAAAAGAAAAATACCATGGATAGGAAATCCCATGCCATATTTGACCTCACCATGGAAAAATCACTAATTTAACCTGTAACATTGATTATTAATTTTGCTGCTATTTTTCATGTTAGTTAATCAAATATAGTGGATGGGTATAGGAAACAATGCTGTCTTTATTTATTTAAATGTTTTATATTAAGGGGAGCAGGTGCTAAGTAACTGGGTAGAGTGCACACTTCACCATGCATGAGGACCTGTGTTCAATCCCTGGTATCCCCATAGGAACACTTGCATGGGGGTGGTGACAGGCAGAGAGAATCTTCACAAATAGTGCAGTGTTATGGTGTCTTACCTCTCTCAGGAGATGTCTAAACATAGAATAGGAGTACAGTATGTAAAGCATTGGTCTCTCAACTTTTGAGGTCGAGTTCAATTCTTGACATGCCAATTGCCAAAGTGATGCTCTAGTTCTTTATCTGATTAATAAATAAGTAAATCTTAAAAAAGAAACAAAGAAAGAATAGTCTTCAGGGAGCAGCATCATACAGGTGTGACTTTCAATAATAACCCGACAAAAAGAAAATAGTTTAAAAGTTTGAAAGAATTATTGGGGTGGGGTGTTGGTTTATGTTGCAGGAGAGAGAGGGAACACAAATATTTATTCAGGCAGACGCCTCAGAGTTGGGTGAGAGCACAGCACTTCGGGCCACATGGAGCTAGCAAGATGGCCGCCTACTGCTATGTGCAACAACCCTTCTCTGAGTCGGTTGCTGAAGTGAGGGAAAAGGCAAGAGAGAGAAGGGCAGAAGTGTGAGGGCTTTTAAGGGAGAAATTCTGTAACTGGCAAGTCCTTACGGGATTGGCTAGAAAAATGGGGGTGGAGAAAACAAGGCATTCTGGGAAGTTATGGTTTCAGCTTTAGCGGGAATGGGTGATACCCTGAGGGTATCTGCACAATTACCCAACAGTATGGGTGTTCTGGAAACTGGGAAATGTATTTACAGCTGTCTTGGGGCAGTGAACTAAGTTCTTTAATTTTCTTCAGCTTTATTATATATGCACCCACAGTCAACAACTGCCACCTCTCCAGATTCAAAGGAGGTCTCGAAACTTTACATCAGGCTCAACCTGACGCTGTTGACTGGCTACGGAAGAAGGGCAAATGCTAGAAGAAGAAGCATTAAATATGCAGTGCTGAATTTTTTTTCTTTTTTTTTTAATTTCGAGTGCATTTATTGTATTTCAGGTGCTGAGATGAGTCATCACCTGTTCATTTGCTTGTTCAGAAACTTGTCTCTTGTTGGTCACCACCACATCCACATCAACCTCTGTTCTCATTTGCTTGTACAGACACATTATGATGTGAGGGCATGTGTTTTCAGACACAATGGGAATAATATTGTCATCTGTTAGGTAAGATTTGGCCCAAGAGACATTGTCATCAGGATATTAGGATGCTTTTGAGGCAGAAGGCACTACAGAAGTACATAGGGGGCATGAACACGGAGTACCAGACTCTGGATCAGTGCTTGCAGCATCCTTCTGTGCATGAAGGGGACTGGAGGTCTGTGAAGTGGAGGCATGCCCAGTTGGCACTACTGGTAGCCATCTTCCAGGAAATCCAAGAGGCTGAGTGAGCCATAGAGGAGCTAACCTGGATGTGTGCAGGTAAATGAAATGTGTTGGTTTCCTAAACTGAACAGCTTTGCCGGATTCAGTCTTTTAAGGACCTGATAAGTCATAAGCTGTATACTTGGAAAAGACAGGACTCAACTCTTAATTGTTTTAAGTATTCCAACTACTAGAAATCTATCACTAGAGTCCAAGGTTTTGTAATGCTTGGGTTTATTGTACAGACGTTTGTTGAGCTTGGTCCTACATGTCACCACCTACAGTGGTACCAGTTAGAGGGTTTATATAATCTAGGCATTGTTCAATCGGCTCCCCCAAAGCACTCTGACCTCATTGTCTTCAGTCTCCTTGAATATGGTTACCCTTCTCAGTTTTTTTTTCTCTTTTTAAATAATTATTTAATGAGAGAGCATGCACACTGGTTAGCTCTGGTTTGTGATGTTGGGGTTTGAGCCTAGGATCTTGGAGCCTCAGGTATGGATGTCTTTTTGTATTGTATATCCAATATGCTTTCTCCACAATCCCCCTGTGCTCTATTCTGGTCCTTAACCTCCTCCCCTTCTCCTTTAACAAGAGTGCCATATTTTGTAATTTTTATACCTCATGTGGTAGTGAAAATAGGCTTTATCATAGACTTTAGCATTTTGTGGTTGTATCAATATCAAGAAATTACATGACGTTGGATTTTATACTTCGGTAAATAGAACACAAAGCACTTTTATTTGATTGTAAACGACAAGAGTTCTAGAACAATAGTTTGCTTTTTTATTCTAGGACAGTGGTGCTCTCGCTTGTGGTGAACCTGGGGCCAAGGAACTTCAGGCATGAAAGTCTTACTTAACCATATGCTATCTCCTGCTGATGTATGCCATATATACATAAGTAGAGAAAATCCCAATTAATTTCAAAACTTAACTTATTTGGGTTGATATTTATTTAGGCACCTCCTTTCTCAATGTGTTGATTAATTACCAGTTTCTGTAATTACTTACAGACATTTAAATCATAACCTTTTGGGGGTTAAGATTATTTTTTTCATACAAGAGGACATACTTATTAATTGAAATTTTTAATGATACTAACTGTTCTTTAGTGTAATAATACTTTTTGCTTATAACTAAAAGTATAATGGCAAACATTTTTTCTTCTTTTATATTATTATTATTCTTTTTTATTGGGGAATTAATGTTACACATTCAACAATAAGTACAATAGTTTGTACATGCAAAACATTCCTCAGTTTCCCATATAATAATACAACCCCCACTAGGTCCTCTGAATCCTTCTTGGACCTGTATTCTCCCCACCCACCCACCCACCCCAGAGTCTTTTACTTTGGTTCGATAGGCCAATTCCATTTCATGTTCTACATGTATTTTCTTTTCTGATCTTGTTTTTCAACTTCTGCCTGAGTGAGATCATCCCATATTCATCCTTCTGTTTATGACTTATTTCTTATTTCTGACTTATTTCTTTCCTATTCTTTATCCCTCTGGGAGTATGGACTTAGACACATTATGGTGTGCAGAATGTAGAAGGTCTGGATTCTGTAACTGCTTCCATGCTGAACATGGATGTTTACAGGTGGATCCATACTCTCAGCCTGTCTTTCTCTTTCCCTAGTGGGGCAGAGCTCTGGGGAAGTGGGGCTCCAGGGCACATTGGTGGAATCGTCTGTCCAGGGAAGTCTGGTAAGCATCTTGGTAGCATCAGAAACCTGGTGTCTGAAAAAAGAGTTAACATATAAAGCCAGACAAATTGTTGACCAATCATGACCTAAAGGCTGAAATATTAAGATGGAGATTTGGGGTCTCCATTTTGAAGATAGCTAGTAGGCCTATTTTAGTTCTATTCCAAAGGGATATATATTCCAATGGGATATATATTCCAAAAGGATATTATATTGCAAGGGATATATATTCCAAAGGGATATTATTTTCCTACTGCTTTGTCCTCCTCTCAGGCAGTCTCATCCTGCAGGTAGCTGGGGTGGGTCTGGGCAAAGCCCTATTTCTTTTTCTGGCTCTGAGATTTTGAACTTTACATCCTGTCTCTAGATTTTATTCAAACTTAAGTCTGTCTCTAAACCCTAACACCATCAAAACAAAATGAGTTGAGTTAAAGTCTTAAAATTTATTTTGGATTTGAGTCCCCACCACACCTGCAGAGGAAAAGCTTTGTGAATGGTGAAGCAGTGCTGCTGGTTTCTCTCTCTCTCTCTCTCTCTCTCTCTCTCTCTTCTCCCTCTTTACTTCCCCTTTCCCTTTTGATTTCTGCTGTTACTGTCCAATAAATAAAGATAATAAAAATATTTTTATTTTTAATTTTCAAAATATTTATTTTCCCTTTTCTTGCCCTTGTTTTTTTATTGTTGTAGTTATTATTGTCGTTATTGATGTCCTTGTAGTGGGATAGGACAGAGAGAAATGGAGAGAGGAGGGGAAGACAGAGAGGGGGAGAGAAGGATAGACACCTGGAGACCTGCTTCACTGCCTGTGAAGCAAACCCCCTGCAGTTTGAGAGCCAGTGTACTTAACCTACTGTGCTACCACCTGACTTCCTTTAGATTATTTTTAAAGAATTTATATTTACAATTTAATTTTGATTTGATAGAACAAGGCAATTCATACAAGGAAGGGAGATGATGAGAGAGACAAACACACGTGCAACTCTGCTTGCTTGTCAGGCTTTCCCCCACCCCCTAGCAGGTAGGCACTGGGGCCTTGAACCTGGGTCATGGTTATGTGCATGCTCAACTGAGATGACCACCACCTGTGCCTATTATAAAATTATTAAAGATTTTCTTAAGAATCCTGTCAACTCTTCATCTGCACTATTCCAGCCTTTAGGTCCATGATTGTTCAACAATTTGTTTGGCTTTGTGTGTTAACTCTTGTCAACCACCAGGTTCCAGATGCTAGCATGATGCTGACCAGACTTCCCTGGACAGACAACCCTAGCAGTGTGTCCTGGAGCTCTGCTTCCCCAGAGCCGTTCCCCACTAGGGAAAGGGAGAGACAGGCTGGGAGTATGGATCAACCAGTCAACGCCCATGTTTAGCCTGGATGCAATTGCAGAAGCCAGACCTTCCATCTTCTGCATCCCACAATGACCTTGGGTCCATACTCCCAGGGTTAAAGAATAAGAAAGCTATCAGGGTAGGGGATGGGATACAGTGTTCTGGTGGTGGGAATTGTGTGCAGTAGTACCCCTCTTATCCTATGGTTTACTCAGTGTTTCCTTTTTATAAATAAAAAAATTAAAAAAGGGAGTTCGGAGTTAGCACAGCGGGTTTAGCGCAGGTGGCACAGTATAAGGATCCTGGTTCGAGCCTGAAAGGGGCCTGGCTTCACAGGCGGTGAAGCAGGTCTTCAGGTGTCTATCTTTCTCTCCCCCTGTATTCCCTTCTTCTCTTCTTCCCTTTGTCCCAGTGCATCCACAGCAGCGCCATGGAGCCCTGTGGCCAGCGCCCTGAGGCCCTGTCGCCCCCACGCATTGCGTAGCTTTGCGTCGCGTCTCACCCATAGGTCCCAGCAATGGCGCCCAGACCCCGCGCCCTGAGCGCCCTGCCAGGACTGTGCGGAGGCCCCCCATGTGGAAGTACTGCTGGGGACTCCTGAAGGTGCTGTGCCAGACAGCAGCCAGCGGCCAGGTCCATCGTGCTTGAGCCCATCTAGTGAGATTCCTCCAAGTAAGTGGCCCCCGGTTCCCGCGCCCTTGAAGGCTGGGGTGTCGCGCTGCCTGGGAAGGTGCTGGGTGGGGGGAGGGGCGAAGTTGGGGTGCAGCCCCAGAGGGGCCAGCGCCCCCGGACCCCAAGCGCTGGGCCAGGCGCACCCTGGAGAGGTGGCTCCGCGCCCCCCAACCGCCAGGACTCAGCGGCATTGAGTGGGGTGCTCCCAGGGGAGGTGTCCGCGAGCCCCCAGACCCCGCCCCCCCCCCGCAGGGACACCCTGGAAGGGTGGCTGCGCCCCCAGATCCTGCTGCTTTTGGCTTCCTGGAGCGCGAGCTCAGGGACCCTGCCGGAGAGTTGGTGTGGCCGGCCTTCCCTTTCCTTCCTGCCTGGAGAGGGGTCCTCGGGTCCCTGGGCAGACAGAAATGGAGAAAGGAGGGGAAGACAGAGGGGCAGAGAAAGACACCTGCAGACCTGCTTCACCATTTGTGAAGTGACTCCCCTGCAGGTGGGGAGCCAGAGGCTTGAACCGGAATCCTTACGCTGGTCCCTGCCCTTTGCGCCACATGCGCTTAACCCACTGTGCCACCGCCCGACCCCCCCGACTTTCCTTTTTATAAATAAAAATTTTAAAAAGGGAGTTCGGAGGTAGCCCAGCGGGTTTAGTGCACGTGGCTCAGCATAAGGATCCTGGTTCGAGCCCCCAGCTCCCCACCTGCAGGTGAAGCAGGTCCGCAGGTGTCTATCTTTCTCTCCCCCTGTCTTCCCTTCTTCTCTTCTTCCCTTTGTCCCAGCTGCATCCACAGCAGCACCATGGAACCCTGCAGCCCGCGCCCAGAGGCCCCATCGCCCCCATGTTGCATTGCGTAGCGTAGCTTCGCGTCACCCCCACGCCGCATTGCGTCACGTCGCGTCGTGTCTCACCCATAGGCCCCAGCGCTGGCGCCCGACCCTGCGCCCTGAGCGCCCAGCCAGGACTGTGCGGAGGCCCCCCGTGTGGAAGTACTGCTGGGGACTCCCGAAGGTGCTGTGCCAGACAGCAGCCAGCGGCCAGGTCCATCGTGCTTGAGCCCATCTAGTGAGATTCCTCCAATTCCAAGTAACTGGCCCCTGGTTCCCGCGCCCTCGAAGGCTGGGGTGTGGCGCTGCCTGGGAAGGTGTTGGGTGGGGGGAGGGGCGAAGTCGGGGTGCAGCCGCAGAGGGGCCAGCGCCCCCGGACTCGTACCCCGGGCCAGGCGCATCCCGGAGAGGTGGCTGCGCCCCCCACCCAAATCCCCAGGAGCCAGAGGCCTTGAGCAGGGTGCTCCCCGGGATCGCTGCCATGCGCACCCCTGGCAGGGGCGCACCCAGGGGAGGTGTCTGTGAGCCCCCAGACCCCACACCCCCGGTAGGGACACCCTGGAACGGTGGCTGCGCGCCCCCAGATCCTGCTGCTTTTGACTTCCTGGAGCGCGAGCTCAGGGACCCTGCCAGAGAGTTGGTGTGGCTGGCCTTCCCTTTCCTTCTTGCAGGGAGAGGTGTACTCAGGTCCCTTGTCCTAGGCAAGCGTGTCCCTGCTGGAGGCTCCCAGAGCCCAGAGGGTGAGGTCCCGCCCATACAGCTGGAGGCCGGGCAGTGCGCCTCCCAACCACCTGGGCAGGAGGGGACCCCAGAACCCACCAGCCTGCCATGGCTTCAGGAGCAGCCAGGCCCAGAGAACTTTCCGCGCGCCCGCCCACCCGAAATGTGCACCCGCTGTCCTTCCTCTTGGTGTGTGGCCCAGGACGAGGTCCTCGGGGGACTGCTGTTTGGAATCCTGAACTTCGAGTTTGGCCTGGGGCAACATGGCGAGCCAAGCTCCCAGACTAGGGTGAAGGAGGCTGGGGCGCGGGGTGCGGGTCCAGGTTGGGGGTCTCCTCGCACTACTAGATCTGCAGTGTTTTCTCTGCCTCTGTCTCTCTTGGAAGAGACATGCATTTCAGAGCGGTGCCCCAGGCCTGCTGGCTCCAACCCTTGTTGAGCCCTGGGCCCGGGCTGTGGTTTGGGTCTGGGCTGAGGGTCTGGCACTTTGCAACCTGCTGGTCCTGGGAGGCCACTCCTAGTGCCCACCTCAAACCCCCTCATCCAGGAGGCCTGGGCCTGGCAGGGCTCCATGTGTGGTGGGGGTGGGCAGGGGTCGCCTGGGGTTCTTGTGTCTGCGGGGACAGTCCTGGGGAGACTGCAGTCTGCCTGCGCACACAATGGGGCGGCCAGGGCGCTGGCAGGTGGGAGCTGCACTCAGAGCCCTGCAGAGCCAGGCAGGAGCCAGTCTTGGAGCTGGGTAGGAACTGGGCAGGAACCGCGATTTTTTTTTAAAAAGAAATTACACAAAGGAAAAACATTGTTACTTATTAATACAAAAAAGAGAAGCAGAGCATGACTATTGGACATGCAAATCTGGGGATTGAATTCAGGACTTAACGCCTACAGATCCATTGCCCTAGCCATTCTGCAATTCTAAAGTATAAATAGGTTATTTTATTTTTGTTGTTGTTGTTGTTGTTGTCACCAAGGTCTCATTGCCCCCCCTTTTTTCTTTTCTATTCTTTTCCACTCTTTTAATTTTTATTTATTTTTCCCTTTTTTGCCCTTGTTGCTTAACATTGTTGTGGTTATTAATGTCGTTGTTGTTGGATAGGACGGAGAGAAATGGAGAGAGGAGGGGAAGACAGAGATGGGGAGGGAAAGATAGACACCTGCAGACCTGCTTCACCACCTGTGAAGGGACTCCCCTGCAGGTGGGGAGCCAGGGGCTCGAACTGGGATCTTTCCGCCGGTCCATGAGCTTTGTGCCATGTGCGCTTAACCCGCTGTGCCACTGCCTGACTCCTACTGTCTCCATCTCTTAACACTTTTTTTTTTCTAGCTTTTCCTCCCTCTCCTACACACACAAACACTTCTCCACTCCTGGTCCCTAAACTCTGCCTGCCCCTGAGCCAGCCTCTGTGCCTTATGGGTATGACCATCTCACTTTAAAGATTTTATTTTTTCTGATGTGCCGGCATCTCATGCATGCCTGACTTCTCTGCTCTGGAGGGTCCTGAATTGGCACTGACAATGCCCTCAACTCAGTAGGACGCTTTCCCTTGTGACCTGGGACCTGGGGCATGGGGCTGGGCAGCTGTGGCAGACTGAGCCCCAGCATTTCATGTGCTGAATGGATGAATGGATGCTTTGGTTCTCCCTCTCTTCTGTTGTCCTATTCCATATATATACATATGCGCGCGCGCGCGCGCACACACACACACACACACACACACACATACATATACATGATTAAATGCTTTTTTTCTCCACATGTAACAGCCCAGACCCACAGGAAACCTGGTTAGCTAAGAAGGACACCTGTAAAAGTAGCATTTTGGGGAGTCAGGCGGTAGCGCCGCAGGTTAAGTGCAGGTGGCACCAAGTGCAAGGACCAGCTTAAAGATCCCGGTTCGATCCCCCAGCTCTCCACCTGCAGGGGAGTCGCATCACAAGTGGAAAAGCAGGTCTGCAGGTGTCTTTCTCTCCCTCCTCCTCTGTCTTCCCCTCCTCTCTCCATTTCTCTGTGTCCTATCCAACAAGGACAACATCAATAACAACAACAATAATAACTACAACAATAAAACAACAATGGCAACAAAAGGGAATGAGTAAATATATATTTTTTTAAAGTAGCATTTTGTCAATCTTTTGAATCCTCCAAATCTTCCCAGGCCCGAGAATCTCATGTGTTTTCACCACTGAACCACATGAGGGCGTCAGTGCACCTCGAGAGTTCTTTCCCTCTCTTTAAACTATAACAACTATTAAAACATTAAAGCTTGCTTGCTATTTCTGTTTTCTCGAGATGCCTGCCCACTTGTTTTACTTTTTTTTTTTTTTTTAACAAGAGCATAGTTCAGCTCTGGCTTGTGGTGGAAAGTCATGAAAAGTTTTTGCCCATTTTTTTCCTCCATAAAAGGGAAGCAGAGTGAAAGATACAGAGAAAGACTAGGGAATCTGATCAGATTAGCTCTGATTTACGGTGAGAATACGGACTGATCCTGATACCTCAGGCATGAAAGTATTTTTTTCTTTAATTATCTTTATTTATTTGTTGGATAGAGAAAATCAGAAATCAAGAGGGGAGGAGAAATAGGGAGAGAGACACCTGCAGCCCTGCTTCACCACCTGGCAAGTTTTCCCCCTGCAGGTGGGGACAAGGAGCTGGAACCTGGGTCCTTGCGCATTGTAACATGTGCGCTCAACCAGGTGAGCTACCACCCGGCCCCATTAAAGTATTTTTGCATAACTATTATGCTGTTTACTCAGCCCTTCCTCCCCATATATAAATAAGCGTGGGGCAGGGATAGATAGCATATTGGTTATGCAAAGAAACACTCATATCTGAGGCTCCAAAGTTCCCGGTTCTGTCCCCGGCACCAAAAAAAAAAAAAAATTAAAATTAATAAATAAATAATGCAGGCACCAAGCCCTAGCGATAACCCTGGAGGCAGGGGAAAAAGAAAAAAAAAAAAGCACATAATGGCCCAGAAGGTGACCCAAGCAGGTAAGGTGACATGAGTTTCGACTTGTTCCCTCACATGACATGTGTCTGGGTGGTGCTTTAGTTCTATAAACAAATAGAACAGTAAATAAACGAGTTTGCAGCTTAATGAGTGTGTGGGCACACCCTGAGCTTTGGGTACCCGTGAGACACGTGGGTAGTGAATCTGGAGACAAAGTTAGCCTTTGGGTGGAGGCTAAGGCATTGCTGGTGCCAGTAGCAAGAAGACCGGTTCCCATGAAAAGACCGGATAAAAGCATCTGCCAAGGAGCCTCCGTTTGCCAGAAAGGAAGAAGAGGGAGGCATGCATGTGAGGCAGAGGCGCAGAGAGGAGCTGGAAGAAAGAGGGGGCAGGCGAGAGCAGGGATGCCTAGTCACCCTGTCTTTTCCAAAGGGTAAACACAGTCAGGGCTGCAGAAATGACAGAGGCCAGAGGTAGCCAGAGATGATCAGCTGGAGGAGGAAGGCGGGCTGAGAGCAAAGGGGAGAGAGGCTGAGCCCAGCTGCAGGGGCGTGGAGATTCTCATCCAAAGGAGGAGAGGCCGTCGGGATCCAGACAGAGCAGAGTTGGAAGGTTGCAGGAAATTCATATATGCCCGAGGAGGCCCTATGTGAGCGCCCAACCACCACCACTACCCGGGCAGAATGTGGTGGCGGTGACAGGTAAACAGGGACGAGGGCCCATGGAGCCGCCAGCCAAAAAGAGTGGGTAGCCCTCTTAACACTTTTTAAATAAGATTATAAAATAGTCCTAGCCTTGGTAGCACATATACTAAAATTGGCATGATACAGAAAAGATCAGCATGGCCCCTGCTCAAGGATTACACAGAGAGTCATGAGGCATACCATATTTTTTCAAAAAAAGTATTATAAAATATATGTACACACATATGAATAATTATAATCTTTAAAGAGCCAGTTAATGCAAGCTGGCAGGTGGCTAAGTGGATTTGTATGTGTGGGATCCCAGGTCTGTCTGAACTCTGGTTCTACATATGCTGAAGCTCTTTTAAAAGATTTATTAATCAGTGAGGGAGAAAGGGAGGAGAGAGAGAGGAAAAACACTATAACATCAGTCTGGAACATGTGATGCTGGAGGTAGAATTCAGGACCTCATGCTTGAGTCCAAAACTTCAACCACTGTGCCAGCCTCCAGGGCTGCAGATTGGCTTTTTTGAATAAAATCATGGTAATATTGTTCTCTTAACTGTACATCTTTTAAGTAATACAAAAACTTTTTAAATACTTTTCTCAAATATTGTGCCTGGGGCTCAATCCCACCCAGAACCTTGCACCTGCATGGGACAGCTGAGAAACCTCCCTGCCAGTCTCCATTCTGTATCCTTTAAGAGAGGGAGACATGCAAAGCCCTGCTCCTCTCTGCACGGAGTCCCTCCCATTGCCTGCCTGTGGTGTTCACTTGCAGTGTTGAGGATCAGACCCCCAGCCACATGCTATATAAAGCATGTGCTTTACCCCCTGAGCCGCCTTCTGGATCCTCAGTTTGATTTCTGGCATTGCATGTACCAGAATGATGCTCTCATTCTCTCTCATGAATAAAAAAGTTATGTATGTTATTTATGTTATGTTTTTAATTAATGTATGTTATGTTGTGTTTTCTTCTTAAGAAACAGACAACCTGCACCTAAATTTAGGCTGGTAACTGGACTCAGCAGTAGGCCAGGCCCATTTAAAATCCAGTATCAACAAATTTAGAACCACGGCAAAGGAGAGAACAGTCACTACAATCTTTTTTTGAAGACACTGGGTAGCTTCTTTGCATTGGTCTCTATATATAAAGTTATTTTCAACATCTCTGTATTTATGATTGAAGTGGGTCAAGCTGACTTAGTTCTCCTTGAGCCAGACAACATGTGTATGTACATTTGGGTCACAATACACTGCTGTAGGTTGATCTTTGAAAGTAAATGAATGTGCTGGGATGGGATTGGGAGGCAGAACTTGGAGAAAGAATCATGGTCATCCATAGATGTTGCTATATTCTGCCTTCACATAGGAAACACCTCAAGATATCAGTATCAGAGCAACCATTTACAAGTATGTTTTCATGATTTATTTTACTTTACATGTTTATTGAATAAAGACAGAGAAACTGAGATGGTAGGGGGAGGTAGAGAGAAAGACACCTGCAGCACAGCTTAACTGCTTGTGAAGCTTCCGTCTTTGCAGGTGAGTCTACAGTTATTACCATCTTAAGCTAGGTATCAGTTCTTCCTTTCTTTCTTTATTTCTTTCTTTTTCTTTTTAATTTCTTTATTGGGGAATTAATGCTTTACATTCCACAGTAAACACAATAGTTTGTACTTGCATAACAATTCCCCATTTTCCATATAGCAATCTATGTATCATTTCTTTTCTTTCTTTCTTCTTTTTTTTTTTTTTGTTATTGGATAGCGACAAAGAGAAATTGGGAGAGAAGGGGGAGGTAGAGATTAAAGGAGACAGAGAGACACCTGCAGACCTGCTTTACTACCTGTGAAGGGACACCCCTGCAGGTGGGGAGCGGGAGCTTGAACTAGGATACTAAATGGTCCTTGCTCTTTGTGCCATGTGGGATTAGCCCACTGTGCTACCATCTGGTTCCCTTAGATATCATTTCTAACGCCTGTTAAATCTAAAATGTTCTTAACCTTTTGTAGTAATTTCCTGATTCATGTTTCCTTGTCTTAAACATCTTGGTTCTGTTTTAGTTTGCCTTGTGGGAACTCCCATCTGTCTTTGGTCTTGATAATTTTCCAGGGCTTGTAGTTGAATGCCAGCAAGAACGCTCCCAGATAAAAACCAAAGAAATCGCTCTGCATGTGCTTCGAGGTAGGCTTTACCAGAAGATTATAGAGAAAGACAGGTGTCAACAGCAAAATGCCAGAAGACTGCAGGTAATATATATACATTTAAATAAAAGAAAGACAGAAAGAAAGGTGGGGGTCAGGTGGTAGTTCAGCAGTTTGAGTGCAGGTGGTGCAAATCACAAGGACTGGTGTAAGGAACCTGGGTTGAGCCCCTGACTCCCCACCTGCAGGTTGTCTCTTCATAAGTGGTGAAGCAGGTTTGCAGATGTCTCATCTTTCTCTCCCCCCTCTGTCCTCCCCTCCTCTCTCGATATCTCTCTGTCCTATCCACAATGACATCAATAACAATAATAATAATAATAAACATAATAATGATAAAACAAGGGCAACAAAATGGAAAGGAAAAAATGATTTATTTATTAATGAGAAGGTGTGAGGGAAGAACCAGAGCATCACTGTGACCTATGGAATGCCAGAAATAAGACTCAGAATTCATGCTTTAGAGTCCAATGTCTTATTCACTGCACCACCATTCAATGCTGTCTCCTCTAAGTATTCCTGCCTGTGACCACTGAGTTTAGTGAACCTGCTGGAACCCTGCGGGGACTGGTGTTTTGCCAGAGGTGACCCCAGGAATGCAGGACCTCAGTCTGCTAGGGGAAGAAGCTGCTCAGCTGTGTGGCAGATGGGCACTGACTGAGGTGTTGTGAAAAGTAGAAGGCTTAGTTCTTGAGGAAAGAAGCTGCTGGCAGCAGGTTTCTTTTTGGCGACAGGAAGACTGAGCTGGATGGTTGAGGACTGAGATGGATTTGGGCAGTTGAGCAAGAACTATCCTTCAGAAGTCACAGGCAGCAGATCAGCAGATACAGAGGCAGCACAACATGAAACTGGATGGTGTGAGAAGAGACAACTGACACCCTAGGACAGTGTGAAGGGGTCAGCTGATAGGAGGTTATGGTGGGGTTGTCTTTGTGCCTGAAAAGTAACTCAGCAGGAAGAGCCCTAGGTTTGCCTTTGTGACACTGAACTTGGATGTGTGAGATCTTGTCTTCTGGACCAGCATGGCTTGTGTGAGAGATGAGTGATGCTTTGCCAAAGGATGTCTTTCTCCTTAAGTAAGTGCTTAAAACTGGAAAACAGAGTTTTATAAATGAACTGTAATTCAGGGAGCCTGAGGCCATTGGAAGGTGTGTAAGATAAGAAGGATGTTGTAGCTGTGAATCACAGTGTTATATATTTCTTCCTTTTTTATCATTTAATTATGAAGGACAAGTCCATAGCCCCCTACCCTATGTACTTCCTGAGTTCCTCTCTGCTGCCGGGAGGAGAAAGATGGAGGGCACATGGTGTGGTGATTACATTGTTTGCCCGCTCGTGAATAAAGATTAAACTGCGTTCTCAGCTCAGCCACGAGTTTCTGGTCATCTGTGACCTGCCCATGAAGCCAGCCCCGGAGAAAACGACATGGATGGGTTTAGCACTGCTGAACATAGATATTTAAGCATCTGAGCAGAGGCTGTGGTATAAAATCCAGCCATAACAGGATTCATTCAGAAATATTCAGAAGGTAATTTCAAAAGAATAGAGAGTGTGTTGGGCTGGGGAGATGGTCCTAGAATTAAAGCTCCAAACATTCAGTCCCAAGATACATGAGGCCCCAAGTTTAATTCCCAGTAAGCCATGGCTGACCAGTGCTCTGTTAAAAAAAAAAAACAAAAAAAAAGCAAGCAAACAAAAACTAAATTAAATAATACTCTGTAGAGGTAGCCATGAGGGGGCTTTAAACAAAGTGAAATCAAATCTCCTAGAGCTAGTGGTTCTCTGTCACTAGCAGTGCAGGCACCTGCCACCTCCTTGCAGCTCTTTGCCTGCAGGATTTTCTCTCTTCAGATACTGGCCTGAAAGTGGAGCTGCACAGAGGATATATAAACAGATCACCAGCGCCTCCTTTCAAAACACCCAGTGTATTGCTCATGTATTTGTTTCTCTAAACTGGTAGGTAGGCCTCTATCCGTGAAAGCTAAGTAGAAAAATCACGGGTTTCTTAACTGATTTTACTCAAAGAGATAGAATTACAATATTTTTGAGGTCTACAACTCCACAGAGTCTATTCTTCAAAGCTCTTTCTGGACTTTCTCAGATTGATTTACACTGATGGGACCTTGCTTGTGACTACTGGGGATATTCTAACCTTCCCTTCAGTTATCTTCCTGCCTTTCTGTCATCCCATTAACTCAATCCTCCAAAGTGTTATGGAATTCTTTCTCTCGAAGTCAGTTATACTTGGAAAGGCTTGTTCTAAACCCTGGAATCACCTTCTCCTATTCCCATATTTCAATTACCAGAAGCCAGCCTCTAAGGACTGCAGGATAAGCTCTGCACCTTAGTGCTTATTTTGTTATTTAATATTTGTTTTTCTAGAGAAGGAAATTGAGAAGAGGGAGACAGAGACCCCCATAGCCCTGCTTTAGTACCTGTGAAGCTTTCCCCCCTGCAGGCAAGGTCACGGGGCTTACTCGCTGGTATCCTTAGGCACTGTAGTGTATGCACTTTGTGTGTGGCAGCCGGGCCATGCAATATATTGTTTAAATTTCATGGTGAAAGGGTGAGCAGTGCCACAGTCCTGGCACAGTAGTTAGTGCTCACACTACCTCTGGGCCTCTTACTCCTTTCTCACCTCGGCACATCCGCAGTGGGGATTTGTAGTGTAGGCACTGAGCCCTAGAAGTTACCCTGGAAGCCAAAAAAAAAAAGAGATAACTGCAGGGAGGCAATTTTCAAAATTTTTTTTTTAATTTCTTCACCTTCTTAATTTAATTTATTTAAAAAGTAACATTAACAAAACCATAGGATAAGAGAGTTACAACTCCACACATTTCCTACCACCAGTACTCCATATCCCATCCCCTCCCCTTATAGCTTTCCTATTCCTTATTCCTCTGGGAGTATGGACCGAAGGTCACTGTAGGATGCAGAAGGTGGAATTGCTTCCCCACTGAACATGGGCGTTGAATGGTCGATCTATACTCCCAGCCTGCTTCTCTCTTTCCCTAGTGGGGTAGAGCTCTGGGGAAGCAGAGATCCAGGACACATTGGTGGGGTTGTCTGTCCAGGGAAGTCTGGTCAGCATCATGCTGACATCTGGAACCTGGTGGCTGAAAAGAGAATTAACATACAAAGCCAAACAAATTGTTGACAATCATGGACCTAAAGGCTGGAATAGTGCAGATGGTGTGTTGGGGAGGGGGACCCTCCATTTTGGAGATAGCTAGTAGGCATATTTTAGTTATATTTCAAAGGTCCTGTAGCTGTACTAGTTTGTTTTTTATTTTTCCTCTGAGCCTGAAATCTGATATGCAAGTGGATCCCAGTATTGTCTGGGGAGTTGATGTCATGGCTGGAAAAGGGACAGAAAGCTGGATCAGGGAAGAGAGTAGCTCCCTATTATGGGAAAGGGATATAAATATTGTTGACTATAAACCCTATCAATTTGATATGGACTGGGACCGATATTCAACTTAGGATCTATGTGAATTCTGCATCCCTGTAGATCTGAGCTCACAGGCTGTGGTCATGAGTAGGAGCATTCCAAGCTGCATCAATATCAGGACCCATCTTCCTTAGGTGTAGCATAGCTTATGTTGTCCATCCTCCCTTTGGAGGATGGGACATTCTCTACCATTGTTGATCCTAGCTGAGGTCAAGGTCCTCTGGGGGCCCATATAGGGTTGTTTTTTATAGAGATGACCGGTAACAATGGAGAGAGGGAATTATTTGAGGTCTAGGCCCATCATGTCTGTTTGGGAATCTCAGGACTCTGCGAATAGGGCCCCAGCTGATAGGGTGGCCAGATAGTGAGGAAAGAGTCATCATTAACGTACGCCAGCCTCTTGTCCTTTTCAGGTTTGCAGTCCTTGCTTTGTTAAGGTTAGCTTTGGAGTGAGTGAGAGAACTGTAATAGGAAGGAGGTAGGAGGGTATCTAAGTCTAATTAGATACTATTTCATTAGGAACTTTATACTGACTCACTGAAGACTATTGTGTACATATGCTTTCAGGTATATATTTTGTCCTAGTTTATGGATGCATGTGAACATATGCTCTATCTCATGGGACCTGGTCTATATCTAGGTGTTGGGAGTGAACCTCCTGGGATGGAATTAGAGAATACTATGGAAGGAAAGGCCTCACCCGAGTAATAAGCTGAAGGTTGTCATTCCACACCTGAAGTCTCTTGACACAGTCTGAAGTGAAGCATGCTGAGGTAGTACTCCTTACATTGATTAGGTTGGGATTGGCAAATGCAATATTATCATTATTGTTGTTAGTAGTATTTTTGTTGGATAGGACAGCCAGAAATGGTGAGAGGAGGGGAAGATAGAGTGGGAGAACAGATAGACACCTGCAGACCTGTTTTACCATCTGTGAAACAACTCCCTGTAGGGGCGCATACCCAGATCCTTATGCTTGTCCTTGTCCTTCAGGTTATGTGCACTTAACTGCCTGTGCAGCTGCTCAGCACACAGGATCCTTTCCTTATCCTTACTTTGTTTCATTGTAACTATGATATGTCATGGTGTCTTCAGGTCTGGGTTGATCCTGTTTGGGACTCTCCTGGCCTCTGTAATCTTAATGTCCTTTCTGTTGTTGAGAGCTAGGAAGTTTTTCTCTATTATTTCCTCTAGGATGTTTTCTTCCCCTTCCTCTCTTTCTTCCTCTGGCATGCCAATTATGAAATTTTACTTCTTTTGAGATCATCCCATATGTCTCTGTTACTGTTTTCAGTGTCTCTCAATCTCCTTTTTAGCTCTTTTATATCCTTCTTACTTTTTTCTAGCTCATATTCTGTCTGGCTAATTCTGTTTTCTGCTTCTGTTAACCTTCGTTCCCTTCCTTCACCTTCCTTCTTCAGTTCAGTAACTTGTTCTGCTAGTTGGCCTTTTAGCTCAGTTCTTTCAGCTTTCAGTTCTCTAATTACCTTGAGGTAGCTGGTATTTTCCTTGAGGGTCTCCTCTGTTGTTTCCCTATTTCTGATAGCGCTTTCCTCCATAGTTGTCTTTATTTCTGTGATCATCAGATCTATTAGTGTTTGCATACTTGTCTATAATTACTTTTGATTTATCTGGACTTTGTTCTGGGGTCTTGTCCTGATTCATTGTTCTAGCAGTTTTATTTGCTCTCAATTTAGCCTTCTTTATTTTTCATTGATGTGGTTTATAGTTTTCTGTCCTGTCATTCTTAAGTTGTTGTGTGTGTGAGTATAAGGCCACACTAGAGTCTTTTCTCAGATGAAGTCGCAAACCCCAGAGTGTACAATAGCAGCTGAAGCAGAGATTGATGCAGTTCAATCAAAACCAGTTAGCCAGACAACACCACAACCGTTAAAACAACAACAGACATTAATGAAAAGAAGAGAAAAATAGAAAGAAAAATGGAAAGGCAAGAATACACTATTACAAAAATCAGCCATCAACTATAAATTCTAGAGATAGTGGGAAGGGAGAGTGAAGGAAGGGGAAAGAGGCACAGGGAGATAGAGACATAGACAGAGTCCACTCCGCTACTGCTATAAGCTCACCCATCTCTGATTCTGGCATCTTGTTTGAAGGATTCTGAGCAATGAGTCAATCCTATTTCTGAATTATGCCATTTCCCAGAATAACCATAATAATTCTTTGTTGTGATAGAGGTAGATGACACATAGATAGATAGATAGATAGACAGACAGACAGACAGACAGACAGACAGGCAGACAGACTACAGCACTGAAGCTTGCTTCAGTGAAGTGGGGTCAGGTCAACATGCATTTCACACATGGAAAAGCAATGCACTATTCAAGTGAGCTATTTCACCTGCCCAGAAAAATCTTTGTTTTTCTGTCTTTTTAAAAGGTTTTTAAAAATATTTATTTATGGGAGTTGGCAGTAGTGCAGTGGGTTAATTGCATGTGGGACAAAGTGCAAGGACCAGCATAAGGATCCCGCTTTGAGCCCCTGGCTCCTCACCTGCAGGGGAGTCACTTCACAGGCAGTAAAGCAGGTCTGCAGGTGGCTATCTTTCTCTCCCCCTCTCTGTCTTCCCCTCCTCTTTCCACTTCTCTCTGTCCTATCTAACAATGATGGCATCCATAACAACAACAATAATAAGTATACCAACAATACAAAACTACAAGGGCAACAGAACGGGAAATAAATAAATATCTAAACAAATAAAAAAAATATTTATTTACTTTCTTATTTCTTTATAGAGACAGAGAGAAATTGAAAATGAAGGGGGAGGAGATAGGGAGAGAAATATACCTGCTACACTGCTTCTCCTCTCATGAAACCTCCCCCGAGAGGTGGGGACCTGGGCCTTGAACCCAGGTTACTGCTCATGGTAACCTGTGTGCTCAACTGGCTGCACCACCCACCACATGCGCTGCTCCACATAATATTTAAATATCTTTGCTAGGGGCTGAGAGATAGAGGTAGGGTGCATACCTAGTAGGGTGCTCCCGGCCCAGATGAACCCTGGTACCATATAGGTAGGAGTACCATAGCACCAGGGGCTGGGCAGAGGTACACCCAGTAGAGTGTGTATGTTACCATGTGCAAGGACCCTAGTTCAAGCCCTCAGCCCCTACTTGCAGGGGTTAAAGCTTTAGGAGTGGTGAAGCAGTGCTATAGGTGTGTTTCTGTCTCTCCCCTGTCTATTTCTCCTTCCTTCTTAATTTCTCTCAATCCTATTAAATCAAATACATTTATTAAAAAATGACTGTCACTGCACCAAGGGGGAGCGCCTGTCTATCTGAGTGAAATTGGTGGGACTACTTAGTAGTTCATGCAGAAGACTTTAGGGCTTGAGGCACCAGAGATTCCAGGTTCAGTCTCCAACAGCATAAGCCAGAGTTAAGCAGTGGTCAGCTAAAGAAGGAAAAGGAAGGGAAGGGAAATACAGAAAAGGAGAGTAAGGAGAAGGAGAGATATATGGCATTTAGTGGTGCTTATATATGACCATTATGCTATCTCCTCAGTCTTTCCGTTTTTTTTTTTTACCACTTATAGATCAAATTAGAAAAAAACTCAAATCCCCATTCATCCACCCTCCAAATTTAAACAATAATCATACTTTGTCTCTCACAGTTTGTTCTTTCCTAGTCCTATTTTTTTTAAAAAAACTAATTTATTTATTTTCCCTGTTGTTGTTATTGTTACTGAATAGGACAGAGAGAAATGCAGAGAGGAGGGGAAGACGGGGAGAGAAAGATAGACACCTGTCAACCTGCTTCACCACCTGTGAAGCGAACCCCCTGCAGGTGGGAAGTTAGGGGCTTGGAACAGGATCCTTATGCTGGTTCTTGTGCTTTGTGCCATGTGTGCTTAACCCACTGTGCGACGGCCGGACTCCCCAGATGTCTTTTCTTAACATAATGGTGTTACCACTATAATGGATTTTACTTTTTTCCTTC
Organism: Erinaceus europaeus; assembly: GCF_950295315.1. NCBI lineage: Eukaryota > Metazoa > Chordata > Mammalia > Eulipotyphla > Erinaceidae > Erinaceus > Erinaceus europaeus. Next base: position 67,932,844 of record NC_080168.1, read on the forward strand.
TTAATATTGTGTTCAGGATCTTTGCCAGTTAATAACATCTAAATTTGGAGGCGGGGAAGATAACTTAAAGTTTACGTAGAAAGCTTTCATGCTTCAGGTTCCAAGGCTTCAGGTTGAATCCCCAGCTCTCCAGCATAAGTCTGATCTGAGCAGTGCTGTGCTTTCACTCTCTAATACACACACACATATTTATTTATTTTTTATTATTTTTTTACCAGAGCCTTGCTCAGCCCTGCGTCTTGGTGAGGCAGGAACCCCAGAGCTTCAGGTATGAGTCTCTTTCCATTACCATTATGTTATTTACCCCTGCCCATTCTCACTCTTTTTGCGTCATTCCATATCTCTAGCTTTCATTACTAAACATAACAATAAAATAAAATGTGATAAAGTAGTAAGTGGGCAATAATGACTGCCTAGTTATCACCTTTCTGTCTTTATACCTATCTCTCATTACTAATGATATTTTAAAAAGTAATGGAAAATAAAATATTTTTCAAAGAAGCCCTTCGACTGGGAGAGCTTTGACATCTTTCTCTCTCTCCATAACTAAATATAATACAATAAAATACAACTATTTAAAATAAAAGAGAGTTGGGGTAGATAGCATAATGGTTATGCAAAAATAATTTCATGCCTGAGGCTCCAAGGTCCCAGGTTCAATCCCTAATACTACCATAATCCAGAGCTGATCAGTGTCCTGGTTAAAAAAAAAAAAAAAAAGAAGTAGAAGGACAAGGAGAAGGAGAAGAAGAAACATACCTTGTGAGACCCATATTTGAATGTGTGAACTTTGGAGTTCTTTAAATAAAATAAAGTAAAATAAAATAAGACCTTGTGCTTAGGAGTTCTGCTGAAGCCTGTCATACCTGTGGCTTTAAGAGCCCAGTATCAGTTTCCCTGTGCCCCCTTGAGCTTGAGATGACTGTTCTGGTGTTTCTCTGTATGTTTTTCTCCCTTGATCTGAGTCTGGAAAAGAAAGTGAAGAGAAATTTGGGAGAAATATGGGAGCCCTTTGGTTGGCTCTAGGTTCCTGTAAGGTGCATTCTGCTCTGTGTCCACAAGGCAGCAGCATAACACAGCATGGCCCCTCCTGGGTTGGCCTTGCTCTCATTGCACTGCCCCTTGGTCTGGAATAGTTGTTACTTTGGGCAGGGTGTCTGCAGTCTGTTCCCAGGATCTGTTCCTGGGAGCTTCCTTCCCAGGAGCTAGAGAGAGGCAAGAGACTGTTCACTGGGCATGGCACCAGGTTTATGAGGCTTAGGCGCCAGGTTCCCTGTCCTGGTGAGGTGGCCACAGAGACAGAAGGGTCCTGGAGCTCTGCCTTTGCTCCCCCTGTGTTTGTGTCATGGGTGTATCCCCTTCCATTTCTTGCACTGCTCCAATCCCTTCCTGGGAAAATGATTTGAACACCTGTGCTGGGCTGCTGGGCTGTGAGGAACCTGCTGGAGTTCCCAGACTTCCCTGCACAAGGACCAGGGTTGGAGCCCTGTTGGTTCCCCACCTGCATGGGGAGGAGAGGTGAGGCAGGTCTGTGGGGGTCTCTTTCTCTCCACATCTCTCTCTCTCTCCCCTTCCTCTCAATTTCTCAGTAGACTTTAAAATCAGAGAGAAAGAACAAATGGGACATTGTTAGGTGGCAGGAGTGGGGTGAGCCATCAGCATCCCTGGGTTCCTAATATTGGAAATGATGTCCAATTAAAAATACTTGTCAAGGCAAAAAATAAGGAATTGAAGCAAGGCATTTATTTATTCTTTTGCAAAAGGGCATGCCACCAACAGTGGCCTTCAGGCAGCAGCATGTCCCCCTCAGCCTTCTCCCATCTTTTATACCTGAAGCAGAGCTGTCTCCTCCACCCCTGGGCTGGGCTTCAGAGCTCACAGTCTCCCCACTGTCTAAATAAGGAAAGGAGGAAGGGTGAATGAGGGTCTCTGCTGGAGGAATGGGGGGCACTGCAGGGAGCTGACCTAAAGAATACAAAACTACTGGCCACAGGTGGTCATAAGTAACAATTTATAAAAGAATGTTTGTACTAAACAGTTGTTCTATATGTGTTCTTTTGAAGAGAAGACCTAGTCATCTCTCACAGTTGATCAACTTTTTCTCTGCATGTTCTTTCATTGATAACCAACAGTAAAGCTTCCATAACCTTCATGAAAATAAAGAGGGAAAAAATACAGATGGGAAAGAGCTGTAGTTCAAGTCACAGCAATTCTGCTGATCCTCAGGTTCCTTAGAATAAAGCAGAAGTGTCTAAAATTTTAGTTCAAGAAGTTATCGAAAGTACAAGAGATAAAGTCTCTGAAATACGTTTTCCTAGTAGATAAAGAACTACATAGTATTGATTTAACGTTCACTATTTCTACATGTCTCTATCTATACATACGAATGCAGTTATTTCTCTACCGCTCTGCCCATTTGTGTACTACCAGAGAGAAATTGAGTAATGAACCACAAGGTAGGGAGCAAACTCTCACAAGAATATACTAAAAAGTTATGTGTCACAGTGTTTATTTGGAGTTATTCATGACTTTAACCATCAAAGAGGATTGGAAAAAAACAATGGATGGGAGTTGGGTGGTATAGTGCAGTGGGTTAAGTACAGGTGGCATGAAGCACAAGGACCTGCATGAGGATCCTGCTTTGACACACACACCCTCCCCAGTTCCCCACCTGCAGGGGAGTCCCTTCACAAGATTTGAAACAGGTCTGCAGGTGTGTATCTTTCTCTGCCACTCTGTCTTCCCCTCCTCTCTCCATTACTCTCAATCCTATCCAACAATGATGACATTAATAACAACAACTAGAACAAGGGCAATAAAAAGGGAAAATAATTTTTAAAAACTAAAGGAAAAAAAAAGAAAAAAAGCAATTGATACTCGATTTCACTGTTAGATATTTTCGCTATTAGGCCAGATTTCACTATTAGACATCGGTGCTCAATGTTGGTAAGTTTGCTTGATAACCCAGTCGACCAGGAGAAATCACTCTGCTTGTGTTCCTACATTAATGACTGTAAACAACACTATTCATCGTTTCCATTAAAAACAGATTCATTTAATTCTAGAGAACTTTCAAGGAATGATTAATACCTATTCCCATAACTTCTTATTCAATGATCTGTTATTGGCTATTAGTTTGCTTTCCTGTTTGGCTACTGTAAGTAGTGCAGCCGAAAACATGGGGCTCAGAAACCTTTTTTTTTAAATGTGTTTGCCTCCAGGGTTATGTATGGGGCTGGGTGCCTGCACTACAAATCCACTGCTCCTGGAGGCCATTTTTCCACTTTGTTGCCATTGTTGCATTGCTGTTGTTGGATAGGACAAAGAGAAATTGAGAGAGGAGGTGGAAGAAAGAGAGGGGGGAGAGGAAGACAGAGACCCGCAGACCTGCTTCACCCCCAGTGAAGCGACCCCACCCTGCATGTGGGGAGCAGGGGGCTGGGGCTCAAGCCAGGATCCTTGTGCTGCCATGTGCAGTTAACCTGCTGCAATACCGCCTGGCCCCTGGGCTCAGATTTCTTTTGAGAACAAGTGCTTCCATGTCTTTATTTATTTTAGGCTAAGACAGAGAGAAACTGAGAGGGGAGGGGTACATAGAGAGGGATAGAGACCTGTTTCTCAGATTGTGAAGTGTTCCTCTGCAGGTGAGGAGCCAGGGCCTCCAACCAAGTTCCATGCGTGAGTCTGTGCTTTTATACTATGTGCACTAAACCCAGTGCACCCCCACCTACCCCACCCTCCCATTTGCACTCCTTTATAGGTGAGAGGAAATACAAAATCAGAGGCAAAATCTTCACCCAGCACTTTGTTTAGGCCAGAAGAACTGCAAATGTCCCCTCTCAGCTCAGAGGGAGAGGGGAGTTTCTCTGCATGTGATGCCTGTTGTTTTTTAATTATCTATGTATGGATTGACTGATTGATTGGATAGAAACAGAGAAATTGAGAAGGGAGGAGCATATAGAAAGGGAAAGAGATGGAGACACCTGTAGCTATATTTCACCACTTGTGAAGTTTTCCACCTGCAGGTGGGGGCCCAGGGGCTAGAACCCAGGTCCTTGTGCACTATGATGTATGCACTTAACCAGGTGCACCACCACCTGCCCCCTTGTTTTTTTGTCTTTTAAAGAAGCTCCCACTGATTTTTTTGCATACAACTCTATATGTATGCTATTCTTTTAAAAAATTTTATTTATAAAATCGAAACATTGACAAGGCCATAGGATAAGAGGGGTACAATTCCCACCACCAGAACTCCATGTGCCATCCCCTCCCAATAGCTTTCCTATACTTTATTCCTCTGGGAGTATAGACTCAGGGACATTATGATGTGCAGAATGTAGAAGGTCTGGCTTCTGTAACTGCTTCCATGCTGAACATGGTGTTTACAGGTGGATCCAGACTCAGCCTGTCTTTCTCTTTCCCTAGTGGCACAGAGCTCTGGGGAAGTGGGGCTCCAGACACACTGGTGGAGTCGTCTGTTCAGGGAAGTCTGGTAGGCATCTTGGTAGCATCTGAAACCTGGTGGCTGAAAAAAGAGTTAACATATAAAGCCAAACAAACTGTTGACCAATCATGAACCTTAAAGGCTGGAATATTGCAGATGAAGATTTGGGGTCTCCATTTTGAAGATAGCTAGTAGGCCTATTTTAGTTCTATTCCAAAGGGATATATAATCCAAAGGGATATTATATTCCTACTGCTTTGTCCTCCTCTCAGCCAGTCTCATCCTGCAGGTAGCAGGGGTGGGTCTGGGCAAAGCCCTATTTCTTATTCTGGCTCTGAAATTTTGAACTTTACATCCTGTCTCTAGATTTTATTCAAACTTAAGTCTGTCTCTAAACCCTAACACCATCAACACAAAATGAGTTGAGTTAGAGTCTTAAAATTTATTTTGGATTTGAGTCCCCACCACACCTGCAGAGGAAAAGCTTTGTGAATGGTGAAGCAGTGCTGCAGGTCTCTCTCTCTCTCCTCCCTACTTCCCCTTTCCCTTTTGATTTCTGCTGTTACTATCCAATAAATAAAGATAATATAAATATTTCTAAATTATTATTTTTTAATCTTTATAATATTTATTTTCCCTTTTGTTGCCCTTATTGTTTTATTGTTGTAGTTATTATTGTTGTTATTGATGTCCTTGTAGTTGGATAGGACAAAGAGAAATGGAGAGAGGAGGGGAAGACAGAGATTATTTTTAAGGAATTTATATTTGCAATTTAATTTTTATTTGATAGAACAAGACAATTCATACAAGGAGGGGAGATAATGGAGAGAGTGAGAAAGACATGTGCAGCTCTGCTTGCTTGTCAAGCTTTCCCCACCCCCTAGCAGGCAGGCACTAGGCCTTGAACCTGGGTCCTTAGTCATGGTTATGTGCATGCTCAACTGAGATCACCATCACCTGTGCCTATTTTAAAATTATTAAAGAATTTCTTAAGTATCCTCTCAACTCTTCATCTGTACTATTCCAGCCTTTAGGTCCATGATTGGTCAACAATTTGTTTGGCTTTGTATGTAAACTCTTTTCAGCCACTAGGTTCCAGATGCTAGCATGATGCTGACCAGACTTCCCTGGACAGACAACCCCACCAATATGTCCTGGAGCTCTGCTTCCCCAGAGCCCTTCCCCACTAGGGAAAGGGAGAGGCAGGCTGGGAGTATGGATCAACCAGTCAACGCCCATGTTCACCCAGGAAGCAATTGCAGAAGCCAGACCTTCCATCTTCTGCATCCCACAATAACCTTGGGTCCATACTCCCAGAGGGATAATGAATAAGAAAGCTATCAGGGGAGGGGATGGGATACAGAGTTCAGGTGGTGGGAATTGTGTGGAGTTGTACCCCTCTTATCCTATGGTTTACTCAATGTTTCCTTTTTATAAATAAAATATTTTTTAAAAGGGAGTTCGGAGGTAGCACAGCAGGTTTAGCACACATGGCACTGCGTAAGGATCCTGGTTGTAGCCCCCAGCTGCCCACCTGCAGGGGCGTGGCTTCACAGGCAGTGAAGCAGATCTGCAGGTGTCTATCTTTCTCTCCCCCTGTCTTCCCTTCTTCTTTTATTCCATTTGTCCCAGTTGGGTCCATCCATCCTGCGCCCTGAGGCCCCGTCGCCCCCACGCTGCATTGCGTCATGTCATGTGCGTTGCACCCATAGGCCCCAGCGCTGGGGCCCCTACCCCGCGCCCTAAGGGCCTGGTCACAACCCTGCGGAGCCCCCCCTCCCCCTCCCGCGTGTAAGTACTGCTGGGGATTCACGACGGTGCTGTGCTGGACCGCCTTGGCCAGGTCCATCGTGTTCGAGCCCATCTACTGGGATTCTTCCAGTTCCAAGTAAGTGGCCCCTGGGGCCCAGCGCCCTGGATGGCTCGGGTATTGCGCCCGCCCATGAAGGTGTTGGGTGGGGGGAGGGGCGAAGTCGGGGTCAGCCACAGAGCGGCCAGCGACCCCAGACCCAGTACCCCAGGCCAGGTGCACCTGGAGAGGGGGCTGTGAGCCTCCCCAACCCCCAGGACCCAGCGGCCTTGGGCGGGGCGCTCCCCGGAAATCGGCCATGCGCACTGGCAGGGGTGCACCCTGAGAGATGTGCACAAGCCCCTAGACCCCGCACCCCCTGCAGGGACACCCTGGAAGGGTGGCTGCGCGCCTCCAGATCCCGCTGTTTTCGGCTTCAGTGAGCAAGAGCACGGGGACCAAGCCAGAGAGTCCAGGTGGCTGGCCTTCCATTTCCTTCCTGCCAGGAGAGGGGTCCTTGGGTCCCAAGGCCTTGCCCAGCGTGTCCCTGCCTGCAGCTCCAAGCGCCCCGAGGGGGAGGACCCGCCTGCGCAGCTGGAAGCCAGGCAGTGCGCCTCCTGCCCACCCCAACCGCCCAGGCAGGAGGGGACCCAGACCCACCGGCCTGCCTTGGCTTCCGGAGCGACCAGGCCCAGAGAACTTTCCGCGCAGCAGCCCATCCGAAATAGAGCCCTCTGTCTTTCTTCTCGGTGTGGCCCACGACGAGGTCCCTGGGGGACGTCTGTTTGGAATCATGAACCTCGAGTTTGGCCTGGGGCAACATGGCGAGCCGGGCTCCCAGACTAGGGTGAAGGCTGGGGCACTGGGTGTGGGTCCAGGTTGGGGGTCCCCTCGCACTTCTAGAACTGAAGTGTTTTCTCTGTCTCTGTCTCTGTCTCTCTCTCTCTCTCTCTCTCTCTCTCTCTCTCGGAATAGACATGGATTTCAGAGCGGTGCCCCTGACCGGCTGGCTGGAACCCTTGCCGAACCGTGCACCCAGGCTGTGGATCTGGTCTGGGCTGAGGGTCTGGCATTTTGCAACCTGCTGGTCCTGGAAGGCCACTCTGAGCCCGCTCCCACCCCTGATCCCTTCCAGGAGGCCTGGGCCTGGCTGGGCTCAGTGTGCAGTGGGGAGTGGGTGGGGATCGCCTGGAGCACTTGTGTCTGTGGGGACAGTCCTGGAGGGACTGCAGTCTGACTGAGGGCACAACGGGGAGGCCAGGGCACTGGCAGGTGGGAGCTGCACTAGGAGCTGGGCAGAGCCAGGCAGGAGCCAATCTTGGAGCTGGGTAGGAACCGGGCAGGAACCGCAGTTTTTTAAAAAAAGGAAATTTAAAAAAGGAAAAAAAATGTTACTTATTAATACAAAAAAGAGAAGCAGAGCATGACTATGGCACATGCAATGCTAGGGATTGAATTCAGGACTTAATGCCTACAGATTTATTGCCCTAGCCATTCTGCAATTGTAGAGTAGAAGTAGGTTATTTTATTTTTGTTGTTGTTGTTGTCACCAAGGTCTCATTGTCTCCCTCTCGTTTTTTTTCTTTTCTACTCTTTTTTTTATTTTTTATTTTCCTGTTTGTTGACCTTGTTGCTTAACATTGTTGTGGCTATTAATGTCGTTGTTGTTGGATAGGACAGAGAGAAATGGAGAGAGGAGGGGAAGACAGAGAGGGGGAGAGAAAGAAAGACACCTGCAGACCTGCTTCAACACCTGTGAAAGGACTCCCCTGCAGGTGGAAAGACAGGGGCCTGTCCCTGAGCTTTGTACCATGTGTGCTTAACTGGCTGTGCCACCACCCGACTCCAAATATCTCCATCTCTTAACACTTTATAAATAAGATTATAATATAGTCCTAGCTTTGGTAGCACATATACTAAAATTGGCATGATACAGAGAAGATTAGCATGGCCCCTGCTCAAGGATTACACACAAATTCATGAATCATACCATATTTTTTTAAAAAATATAAAATATATGTACACACATATAAATAATTATAATCTTTTAAAGAGCCAGTTAATGCAAGCTGGGAGGTGGTTCAGTGGAAAGAGGTCTGGATTTGCATATATGGGATCCTAGGTCTGTCTGAACTTTTGTTCTACATATGCTGGAGCTCTTTTAAAAGATTTATTAATCAGTGAGGGAGAAAGGGATGAGAGAGAGAGAGAGGGAGAGAGAGGAGAAACACTATAGCATCTGGAACAACTGTTGCTGGAGGTAGAATTTAGGACCTCATGCTTGAGTTCAGAACTCCAATCACTGTGCCAGCCTCAAGGGCTGCAGATTGGCTTTTTAAAAAATAAAATCATGGGGAGTCGGGCTGTAGCGCAGCGGGTTAAGCGCAGGTGGCTAAAAAGAACAAGGACCGGCATAAGGATCCCGGTTCGAACCCCGGCTCCCCACCTGCAGGGGAGTCACTTCACAGGCGGTGAAGCAGGTCTGCAGGTGTCTGTCTTTCTCTCCTCCTCTCTGTCTTCCCCTCCTCTCTCCATTTCTCTCTGTCCTATCCAACAACGACAGCAAGTATAATAACTACAACAATAAAACAACAAGGGCAACAAAAGGGAATAAATAAATATTTAAAAAAAATAAAATCATGGTAGTATTGTTCTCTTAATTGTACATCTTTTAAGTAATACAAAGACTTTTTAAATTTTTTTTCTCAAATATTGTGTCTGGGGATCAATCCTACCCAGAACCTTGAAGCGGCATGGGACAGCTGAGAAGCCTCCCTGCCAGTCTCCATCCTGTATCCTTTAAGAGAGAGAGACATGCAAAGCCGTGCTCCTCTATGCACGGAGTCCCTCCATTGCCTGCCTGTGGTGTTCACTTGCAGTGTGGAGGATCAGACCCCCAGCCACATGCTATATAATGCATGTGCTTTACCCCCTGAGCCACCTTCTGATTCTCAGTTTGATTCCTGGCATTGCATGTACCAGAATGATGATCTCATTCTCTCTCATGAATAAAAAAGTTATGTTATGTATGTTATTTATGTTATGTTATGCTTGTAAGAAACATGTTGTGTTTTCTTTTTAAGAAACAGACAACCTGCACCTAGATTTAGGCTGGTAACTGGACTCAACAGTAGGCCAGGCCCATTTAAAATCCAGAATCAACAAATTTAGAACCAAGGCAAAGGAGAGAACAGTCACTACTGTCTTTTTATTAAGACACTGGGTAGCTTCTTTGCACTGGTCTCTAAAGTTATTTTTAACATCTCTATTTATGATTGAAGTGGGTCAAGCTGACTTAGTTCTCCCTGAGCCAGACAATGTGTGTATCTACATTTGGGTCACAATACCCTGCTGTATGTTGATCTTTGAAAGTAAATGAATGTGCTGGGATGGGATGGGGAGGCAGAAATTGGAGACAGAATCATGGTCATCCATAGGTGTTGCTACATTCAGCCTTCACATAGGAAACACCTCAAGATATCAGTATCAGAGCAATCATTTACAAGTATTTTTTCAAGATTTATTTTACTTTACATGTTTATTGAATAAAGACAGAGAAACTGAGATGGTAGGGGGAGGTAGAGAGAAAGACACCTGCAGCACAGCTTAACCGCTTCTGAAGCTTCCTTCTTTGTAGGTGAGTCTACAGTTATTACCATCTTAAGCTAGGTATCATTTCTTTCTTTCTCTCTTTCTCTTTTTAATTGCTTTATTGGGGAACTAATGTTTTACATTCCACAGTAAATACAATAGTTTGTAGATGCATAAGAATTCCCAGTTTTAGTTTTCCATATAGCAATCTATGTATCATTTCTTTTCTTTCTTTCTTTTTTTTTTGTTATTGGATAGAGACAGAGAGAAATTGAGAGAGAAGAGGGAGATAGAGAGGAAGAGAGACAGAGAGACACTTGCAGACCTGCTTTACTACCTGTGAAGCAACTCCCCTGCAGGTGGGAGCCACGGGCTCAAACCAGGATCCTAACCGGTCCTTGCTCTTTGTGCCATGTGTGCTTAGCCCACCGAGCTACCGTCTAACTCCCTTAGGTATCATTTCTAAAGCCTGTTAAATGTAAAATGTTCTTAACCTTTTGTAATAATTTCCTGATTCATGTTTCCTTGTCTTAAACATATTGGTTCTGTTTTAGTTTGCCTTGTGGGAACTCCCATCTGTCTCTGATTTTGGTAATTTTCCAGGGCTTGTAGTTAAATGCCAGCAAGAAGGCTCCCAGATAAAAAACAAAGAAATCGCCCTGTGTGTGCTTTGAGCTAGGCTTTACCAGAATATTGAGAAAGACAGGTGTCAACAGCAAAATGCCAGCAGACTGCAGGTAATATATATACATTTAAAAAAAAAGAAAGGTAGGGGTCAGGTGGTAGTGCAACAGGTTAAGCGCAGGTGGTGCAAATCACAGGGGCTGGTGTAAGGATCCTGGGTTGAGCCTCTGGCTCCCCACCTGCAGGTGTTTGTGCCTGCTCACTTAAGGGCGATAAAGCACCTCCCCTTTCCTCACTAGGCCTGAGAGCAGAGCTCCACTAGATGAGTGAATTGGCTTGGGAGGGCAGTGTCTACACTGTGTGGCACCTCGCTACCCACTGACAGGGCTACTACTCAGATGGCAGCGTGGTTGGGAGCCCGCAGTTCAGGTGACATTGCCAAATGAACATCCAAGTGCCACTCCATCCAGCAAGAGAGGCTTGGGAAAGCCCGCTCTCAAAGGAGTGACAAGCAGTGTCTTCCCAAGCAGCTCTAGACTTAAAGCTCTGCGATTCTCTTTATTTATTTTATAAAATGGAAACACTGACAAGACCATAGGATAAGAGGGGTACAATTTCACAATTGCCACCAACAGGGCTTCAGGTTATGGGGTGGACTGATAGTGACTAGAGAGTCATCATTAAAGTATACCAGTCTCCTGGCCTTATTCAGCTTTTGTAGTCCTTACTTTGATAAGGTTCATTTTGGAGGGAAATGTAATAGGAAGTAGGTGAGGAGGGTATCTAGGTCTAAGTATAAACTGTTTCATTAGGTACTTTATGGTGTCTTTTTAGGTCTTTCTACTTGCTTGTTTCATTTATTGACTCACTGCAAACTATTGTGTACTTTTGCGTTCAGGTATACATTTTGCCCTAATTTATGGAGATGTGTACATATGCCCTATATCATAGGACCTGGTCTATACCTAGGTTCTGGGACTTTGTTAGGAAGTGCACCATGTTAAATGGAATTAGAGAATCCTATGAGAAAGGAAAGGTCTCACCGGATTCATGATGCTGAAGGGTTGACATTCCACACTTGTTGCCTCTGGACACAGTCCAAAGTGAAGCAAGCTGAGATGGTGCTGGTTGCATTGATTAGGTTGGGATCAGCAGATGCAGTATCATTTGGTATGAATTGAAAGAAGTAGGCAGGGAGTTGTGGCTATGGAGCAGCAGCAGCAGTGTTTTCTCCTCTCCTCTCTTCTCTTCTCCTCTCCTCTCCTCTCCTCTCCTCTCCTCTCCTCTCCTCTCCTCTCCTCTCCTCACCTCACCTCACTTCACCTCACCTCACCTCACCTCTCCTCTGCTCTCCTCCCCTCTCCCAGGTCAACTATGAATACCAAAAGAGACCATCTTGGACTACAACAACACAGGACTAGAAGGACTTCAGGAACCCACCAAATCACTGTTGAGTGCAAACCCGTGTGGCTTGTGGACAGAGAGAGGATGCCCCCAGAGGCAAGAAATGCCCTTTCGACTGCTCGGCACTGCCCTTTGAGTCAGGAAACTGCCTTTTGAGTCAGGAAACGCCCCCCCCCCAGTCCTCCCCTTGGCATCACACTGGTTCTTGCTTCTCTCCTATTTTGTTCCTCCATGTCATGTGCCAGTTCTTTTGAAAATTCCTGTGCCATATAGGTTTCTGTTCACCCCACACTCCTGATACTATGGCCATTAGTTAAAAAGTAAGGGGGAATTGTTGGTATGCTTCTAATTCTGCTTCTAAAAACTCCTTCTGTTTCATTGGTTTAATCCCCCCCTGATTAACACTGTATTCTATTTACATAACCACTGTTAACTAAGCACCATCCTGTCTCCAGGGCATTGGTTTAATCCCCACTGGTTCATGATGTCTTTTTGCTCCACTCCCTCTCCTAGTACACCCTAATTTCCACCAATATCTTTTTGCCTCACCCTTTCTATGTCATATCATGTTTACATCCTACTTGGCCAGTATATATATATATATATATATATATATATATATATATATATATATATATATATATATATATATGGACAGGTAGTTTAGTTTAGTATTTAGATGGTTTAGATTGTGCTACATTCTGCATAAATAAAGAGATATTATGTACAACTCAGCCATGAGTCCCTGGTCATCTGTCTCCCACTCGCAAAGCTAAGCCCAACAAGACACCACAGAAATCCAAAAAAAATTAAGCGAACGTTCTACAAACAACTACATGCCACTAACAAAAAAATCTGGAAGAAGGGCTGAGGGTAGAGGTAGCATAATGGTTATGCAAACAGACTCTCATGCCTGAGGCTTTAAATTCCCAGGTTCAATCCCCCGTACCACCATTAGTCAGAGCTGAACAGTGCTCTGGTGAAATGAATGAATAAATAAATAATAAATTTAAAAAAATAATCCAGAAAAACAGAATATTCCTAGAAACATACACCCTTCCAAAACTGAACAAGGAAGAACTACAAAACTTAAATTCATCAGTTACAGACAAAGAAATCAAAACAGTTATTAGAGCTTCCCAACAACAAAAGTCCAGGACCAAATGGTTTACAAATGAATTCTACAAAACCTTTAGGAAATACATAATACCTATACTTTTAAAGCTCTTCTGAAAGATCGAAGAAACAGGAACATATCCTTCCACCTTCTGTGAGCCAGCATCACACTACTCCAAAAGCAGATGGGGACACAACAAAAAAAGGAAAGCTCAAGAGAATATCTCTGATGAACATAGATGCTAAATCATTGAACAAGATCCTAGTCAACCAGATACAGCAGTATAACAAAATGATTGTTCATCATGACAGGGTGGGATTTACTCCTGGAATTCAAGCCTAGTTCAATATGCATAAGTCAATCAACACCATTCACCACATTAATAAAAGCAAAACCAAAAACCACATGATTATCAATAGATGGAGAGAAAGCCTTTGATAAAATCCAACACCCAGTCATGCTCAAAACTCTACAAAAAACAGGAGTAGATGGGGAATTTGTCAAGATAGTGGAATTCATATATAGCAAACCTACAGCCAACATCATACTGAATGGACAGAAATTGAAAACATCCCCGTTCAGATCAGGGACTAGACCGGGCTGTCCATTATCACCATAACTCTTCAACATAGTATTGGAAGTTCTCTCCACAGCAATAAGGCAATGGAAAGGAATCAAAGAAAGGGAAGAAACTCCAAAGGTTCACTACTTTTATAGCCAAAAGTTACAGCTGTAACCACTCCCCTTTCTGGGTGGTGCCTTCTCTCCCTCAACACCATGACTCATCCAGGAAATACTCCTCCCTGCTCTCTCTATGCCCTGAGCTTCTGCGTCCTGCTCCTGCTTCCACTCCAGCTCCTGCCTGATTTCCTGGGTCCACATGGGTCTGCACTTCTGCTCTGAGGAGGCACCAGGACCACCACTTTGGAGACCACACCTTGAGTCCACCAGGAGTCACAGTGCACAGGGGAATCTCAGTCTTGCTGGAGATAGAATGGGTGCGCTCAGGGGGTCTTAGACTTCAGCCACATGGCCATCTCCTTGACATCACTGCTTCCCACCTGGAGCTTCCAGAAGCTTCTTCAAAGGCGCTCCTGCTGTCTGAGGGCAGGAGACCCGAGTGTCTCTAGAGGTTAAGAGACAGCGGTTGGGATTGTGCCCATATGTCAACTCTGTCCCATAAACCTGGAAGCCCCCATTAAGATGATGGCAAAAGGAAAACAGACAAACAGCAAAAGATGGAAGGCAACAGTGAGGTGAACAATGAACCTTTGAACGTTCACTGAAATGTTTAATGTGAGACGGCCTTTACTCTGTGCTTCATTTTGTCCCACCAGACCCGGGGCTCCACATCTGCCCAACTCCACCATTCCTAGAGGCCATGCTTTATCTTCTTCTTTTTCCCATTTTTCTTTTGATGGAGCACCCAGATGGATGGGGGAGACGGTGGCACACACTATAGAGCACAGCTACAATAATGTACAAGGACCCAGGTTCAAGACCTAGGCCCTCAACCCAGTGGAAAAGAGGCTTCACAGAGCAGTTAAGCAGAGCACCAGGTGTCTCTCTCCCTTTCTGTATGTCTGTCTTTCCTCTTTCATTTTCTCTATGAAAAATAAAGAGAAAAATCGATCACATGCAGCACTATTCATCTGCTTCTGAGTTCTTCCCCCTTGAGGAGGGGACCACTAGGGACTTGAACCCAGGTCCTCTACTATGGTAACATGTGCTCTCTATCAGGTGAGCCAGCACCTAAGCCCTGGCCTTTGCCCTGAGCCCTCTCATCACACTTGCCAGGGGCAGTGATGTGGACATGGACACACACAGCCCAAACCTTTTGATTCTTACTGTGTTAGCTTCTGACTTTGGAGTCCTACAGGTCTTGCGCAACTATGAACATGACACAGCATAGCCAGGACTGAACACGTTAGGAAAATAACTGAACAGTCTGGGGCTTGGGATTCAGCATCCAGATAAATGTAGATGCACTTGCATTTTCCCACCAGTTGTTAGAAGTTCTCTTCCACTGGAATGAACTGCATATTGGAATTTAAACATACTTATGAAGGAAGCTCAGTGAGTTACTATTATTGAAGTGAGGAGGCACAGTTTCATTCAGAGCACAGCGTTCTTAGCACATCAGTGTGCAGACATGAAGTCTGGCTGCAAGTGGGCACCAACTGAGGAGTTTTTAGACCCCAGAGATTCTGTTCTGTCATAGGATGGACTTCCTCTGGGGGGCTGATCTCAGTGCTGAATAGCTCCAGGTGAAACTCCCTGTGCTGCACATTTGGAGGGACCACCGTGGGGCTCCAGGGACATTGACATCAACTTTGAGAAGCAGCCTTGGTTAGTCCTGTGAGTGACCACACATGTCTGGTTTGTCAAGAGCGTGCTCAGAGAATGTGAAGATAAGAATAAGACAGAGCGTTGCCAGTGGTGGTGTGTGGGCTGCTGAGGAAGCCTAGATGCAGAGATCGGCACCACAGTAACAGTGTGTGGATTGCTGTTCTGGGGACCCTTCTAAGCAGCTCATGTTCTTTGGAAGCACATGTCAGGCTGTTCTGTAACTTAGAGTCTTTCCATTTTTCCTTTGAAAACAGGAACTGATATGACTGACTTTGACCCATGTCTAAATGAGGGAGTGGGGGCTTGTCTCACTGACACTGTGGACATAAACATGTTGATGTCAGGGAGTCTGGCGGTAGCACAGGTGGTCACTCACCGGTGGTGCAAAGCACAAGGGCTGGAGTAGGGATCCCGGTTCAAACCCCGACTCCCCTCTTGCAGTGGAGTCGCTTCACAAGCAATGAAGCAGGTCTGCAGGTGCCTATGTCTCTCTCCCACTCTCTTTTTTCCCCTCCTCTCTCCATTTCTCTCTGTCCTATCCAACAATGACCACATCAATAAGAACAACAATAATAGCCGAAACAAACTAACAAAGAAAAAAAAACAAAAGAAGGGCAACAAAAAGGAATGAATAAATACAATATTTTTAACAATGTTGATGTCTAGAAACAGGTCTTCAACTAATTTTAGCTAAAAATGCCAGTGAGAATTGTAATCCCCCCCCCATTTTATATTATCCTGCAGTTATTCACAGTGGTATTTTAGATGAATTCAAAGTGTGTTTATTACATTTTGGTGACTGGAGATAGCTCAGCTGTTAGAGTGCATGCCTCCCGTGTTTGAGTCCCTGCATTGGAGCATCAGCACCATACATGGCCTCAGTGCCTTCATGGATGTTGCAGATGCTATGATGACTAGGTCTCTCTTTCTCCACTGCTCTCTCTCTCTCTCTCTGAAAAATTATTTTAATATTATACAGTTGGGCATTGGGGCCACTCAGTGGCACTGTGCAGATGACAGGGCCAGGATTATTCCCTGGAATGATTAACATAAATCAAGAGCCAGGGAGAGACCATAATGCTTATGCAAATGACATTCATGTCAGAGGCGCCAGAGTCCTAGGTTCAAATTCTGCCACCACCATAAGCCAGAGCTGAGCAGTGCTCTAAAAAAAAATAATAATAAGTCTCCTTTCAAATGAACTCTTCCAAGGAGGTTTCCTTGTTTGTCCTCTCCACAGTGTCAGTCAGGTTTCACGTTCCACCTTTACTCCCTCACTTCCTTCTTTGTTTTTTTCTGGGTAATATTTCCAGGAGTCTAGAATCACACTGTGATTGGTGGTCTCTTCTGTTGAATTTCTGTTCCCCATTCAAAAGTTGGTCGCATAAGAATTGGGCCGTTTTTCTTTTTCTTTTTTTTTTTTAGTTCTCACTATAGGACACTATTTCATTTCCTCAGGAAAATAACTTAAATATGTAGGCCAATATGTAGATGCAGATAAGAAATCATTAGTAGCCACTTGTGGTGGACAGTCATTAGCACCTTGGGGTCCAGGACCTGGACAGGGCTGAAAACTTTCCTTGGAAGCTGCATGGACATGTCTGAAGCATACAGTCCTGCAAACCTAGGTCTCATCCAGAACTATTAATGATACCTGGCAGAGGCAGAATGTTGAGGTGGTTGTGTGTCTAGTGGTAAATAAAAGACAGGCGTTCCTCAAGCTTCCTGAACAACTAGGAAAAACACAGCCCACATTTCTCCAGTTTAGCTACTACATAGCCCCCATTTGGAAACAGCCCAAATGCCCTTTGACAGATGACTGGATAAAAAAGTTATGGGACATAAAGTTATGGGACAGTAAGGAGGTAAGGGACAGCGACAGAATGGTTTCACTCACATTCAGAATGTAGAGAATTAAACACACAAATGTGAAAAAAAAATGTGCAGCTTTATCTAAGAATGTGGGAGAACTATAATGGTTACCAGGGGGGTGAGGTGGGGACGCAGACCTTTGGTAATGGGAGCAGTGAGAAACTGTACTCCTAAATGAGGGGGGAAAAAAGAAAGAAAAGAGATGAAGGAGGAATTCAGTAAAATATTTTTGAAATTTGAAAGTAGTGATAGAGGTGGGAAAAAAGCCTAGATGAATTTAAAGGGAACATGAGCAGATGAATATATTTGTCTGACTCTGTCCTTGTGAACATCCTGATCATGATACTATAATCTAGGCAAGTACTACCACTGGGTCAGTAGAGCTAAAAGTCCTTTCTTACACCTGCATGTGAGGCTGCCTTCATCTTGTAACTGAAATACTAGTCTTTAAAGATCAACAGCTGGGGGCACTGCTGGCCCCAGGAGGCAGTTCAGCAGTGTGTCAGTGATGTCAAGAGCCTTAGAATGTGACATCACAGCTCCAGTGGCCAAGGCTACTGCAGAATTTTCAGACTTGAGGACGAAGTTGGCAGTACTCGGGGTATTGTACTCTTACTTTCTCTTCAAAGTCAAGGAGTAAGAGTGAAGGATGTCTGCTTCCACCCGAAAGCCCTCCAGGCTTTCAGGGTGCCTTGGCTGGCTCTCCTGCTTGAGGTAGGCTCTCCCTGTGCTGGGTATGGTTGTCAGGGGAGCAGGGCAGTGATGGGAAGTTCTCTGCTTCATTCCCTCTGAAACATGGGAAAGGACTCTGTTGGTCTTCAGCTCTGGTTTCATGAAGAGATAGTCCTGTTCCTGGCACTCAGTCCTGCAGAATATGAGAAAAAGGTTAGACCTTCTTAGGCAGATACTTCTCAGGGTCCATGGGAGGGTTTTCTGTATAAATAATGAAATGAGTAAAATAATCTGCCATGTTTGTCCAGAACTTTCATGTTCTATTGAATTGAGTTGTCATAGCTGTTAAGACTGGACAGTCCTAGTGAAGTCCACCCATAGTTCAGTATTATCTAGCCACTTCCTTGCAGTTAGAGATATTTGGATCTTTTTAGTATTATTTGCTGATTCTGATAATTTTTCCCCAAAATGTATTAATCACTTTAGACAAGATTGGAGTCAGTTTTCCAGATTCCTGTTACCTAAATTTTTAGACTCTCCTGCAGCCACATTGCCCTCACCTCTCCACAGCTCTACATGCCATTTAATGTAGCCTCTTATAGTTCCCAGAGAACCTGCTTGTTGTGTTGGACATTTTTTTATTTCTCTCTCCCTTTGTCTATTTGCTTTTTTTCTTCCTAGCAGCTCTGAGCGGCCTAGCTGCTTCCTCTCTCCCTCACGTCTAAGATGGCAAGGCCCAGTGTCCTCACTTCAAACTGCTCCCATCTCCATCAGTCCCCAAGCAACCTCATCTCTCACACGGGCTTTCTATAACCCAGGGACTCCTGACTGGAAGTCTGGGTTTCTCTTTGGGGGATTAAAATAAATGACTAGCCTGTCGTGTCACTGAGGATGTTAAGCATGCAAACCTGCTGTCTACTTGAGCCCTGAGTGGCTGTGTTTGATGTGTTCCAGAGGGTCTTCTGAGGACACAGCTGCTTCTGAAGGTGAGGATGCTTGGGAGGGACCCTATGGCAGGCTGCTGCTGGCCACCACAGCCACGGTCAAAAGGGGCCGCAGGAGGCAGGCGCGACAGCTGCACCTATATGCCAACGTCTTGCTCATCTCTAGCTCAAAGTATGTAGATGCTCCATCTCCATGTATGACCTGGGGGTGGGGACAGTGCAGGCCATGTGGGCCAAAGCAGCACTGAATGCTGCCTCCTGGTGCCACCTCCTGGGCTGGTTGGCTATAGTGGTTACGTTATGCATGTGCAAGGCCCCAGCAGTGCAAAAAAAAAAAAGTACATACATGGGGGGGCGAGAAGGAGAGTGACACTGTGACTGGAGAAGTTTCTGGCACTGGGTAGAAACAACTCAGCAGTACAAATCTCAGGTCTGTTCTGTGGCACTGCATATGCTTGTGTCATGTGTCATTCTATCTCTGTCTCTCTCATCAGTCACCAAATGGATTTTTAAATTAGGCTACCTGGTGATCTATTCCTCTCATCCTAAATAAATTCTTGAAAAAATAAATGGAAATATTTTTTTAAATTCCTTTATGAAAAGGAATTGAATTTTTTCCAATTGTGTTCTTTTGTATGAAGGCCTGAAATAAACTAGAAGGTCTGAACTAAAAAGTGCATGATTTCTATTAATGTGTGAGGTTTAATTATATAGTATATACAATTAAATGTAACAAAATATAAGTATCAGAATTTCAGCAACAGGAAAGGACACTCGCTGTTTGCTGAGTGGCATTTGTAAACACTGAAGTACGGCCACACTGGAGCCTCAGCTCTGAGGGCTGGCTGCTTCCTGCCTTTGGTGAGATGCCCCCAGGGTCAGTCAGCACACACAGTGCTCAGGCCCCTCTCTCCACCCTTGCTGAGCTGCCAGATGAGGACAGCTGCAGGAGCAGGTCTTCATGGGCTCGGCTGAGAGTACAGGGCAGAGTGACAGAGGTCTTCTTGCTGTCCCTCCAGGTTTGAAAGCAACTTCACCATCAAGCACTCGGTGCCCCTGCGTAGCCTGTGGGTGTCTGCCTACTTGGAGAGGTCCAGGAGAGCCACCAGCAGAGACCGGAGGTCACTGGTTCTAGGCTGGCCCAGGAACAGCTTCGTGGTCACTTTCTCGTAAGACCTCCATCTTGGTTTTCCATGTGGTCATGACTTTTACATCTAAAACATTTTCATCTTGTTGTTTGTAAAGCCAATTGCTCAAGCATGAAGTCTTTGTTTTTCTCTCTCGTTCTCTTCTGAACGTTAAAAGGGAAAAACAAAAGAAATCATGGGTCATCTGGGACAGTGTAATCATGCACGGGAGGCCCAGCAGACAGAGACAGGAAATATGGATATCAGTGTTCTGTGGAGTTGAACTTATTTCTTCCCAATTTCTTGCACTGCAGGTCTGTTCAGCAAAAGCAGGAGTGGCATTCCTGTCTGGAGAGGTATGTTTGCCAGTACATATTTTCTATCTTTCATGTGTAATGAAATAATGCAGATCTCAGCACAGCAGTGTGGCCTTCTCTCCTGCCCTGCCCCATGGTGGTGAGTTCTGGTTTAGAGCCACCTGCCACTCATGCAGGTGTTGGTCCCTCCTTCACATATGTATCATACTCCATTATTGATTTCTGAGGGACTTGTGGTCAGCACTCTTTATTTTCTCTTCCTTTTAACTTGTGATTGGAGACAACAGCTATTTTCAAAAGGTGAATTGAAATTCCATAAACTGTAGACACTTATCATGGTGAGATGGGAAATTTTACCCAAGTGAGAACTAGACCATAAACCATCACCCTTAATCCTGCACACACCCCCCATACACACTGTTGTTGGGTGAATCAATAGGCCCAGGTTTCCCCTTTGCATGATTCTCAAAACAAGTTTCCTTCCCTCCCTCCACAGAGCCCTAGGCCATGGGTTCTCATCTGTGAATAGTTGCAGATCCAGAGCTCCAGTCTCACAGACCATGTCATACTTTCCAGGGCTCCTCTCACTTGCCTGAAATAAAACTCCTTACTTTCCCCAGATTTAGACTTGACTTCATAAGAATGTTCATTTGTTTTGAAAAGTAGCACAGGATATTAAACATAGTAGCAACAAATACTGACTTGGGGGAAAAACAGACTAACAGCTCATCCTTTCTCCTCTCTTTTGGGTCCCTGTTGGATTTGATTAGCTGCATGGTTCTTGCTAACGACAGGGACCAGCCTGGAATGACTCCCCAGGACACCCTTCCTGTACAGAGGGAGGATGGGGCATGCGTAAGTGTTTTTTTTTTAATTTCTTTATTGGGGAATTAATGTTCTACATTCAATAGTAAATACAATCGTTTGTACATGCATTAACATTTTCCAGTGTTCCATATAACAATACAACCCCTACTAGGTCCTCTGTCATCTTTCTTAGATTCTCTCCACCCACCCACCCCAGAGTCTTTTATTTTGGTGCAATATGCCAATCCCAGTTCAGGTGCTACCTGTGTTTTCCTTTCTGATCTTGTTTTTCAACTCCTGCCTGACAGTGAGATCATCCCATATTCATCCTTCTGTTTCTGACTTATTTCACTTAACATGAATTTTTCAAGGTCCATCCAAGATCGTGCAAGATCGGCTGAAAATGGTAAAGTCACCATTTTTATAACGGAGTTATATTCATATATATACCACTACTTTCTCAGTCACTCATCTGTTGTTGATTTTGGCTATTACAAATTGTGCTGCCAAGAACTTATGTATACACAGATCATTTTGGATGGGTGTGTTGGGTTCCTTAGGATATATCCCCATGAGAGGAATTGAAGGATCATAGGGTAGGTCCATTTCTAGCCTTCTGAGAGTTCTCCAGACTGTTCTCCATAGAAGCTGGACCAGTTGACATTCCCACCAGAAGTGTAGGAGGGTTCCTTTGACCCCACGGCTTCTCCAGCATTTGCTGCTATTGCCTTTCCTGACCTATGACATTCTTAGAGGAGTGAAGTGGTATCTCATTGTTGTCTTTACTTGCATTTCTCTGACAATCAGAGACTTGGAGCATTTTTTTCCTGTGTTTCTAGGCCTTTTGGATCTCTTCTGTGGTGAATATTCTGTCCATGTCGTCCCCTCATTTTTGGAAGGGGTTATTTGTTTTCTTGCTGTTTAGATTTGCAAGTTCTTTATATATTTTGGTTATCAGCCTCTTGTTGAGGTATGGCATGTAAAGATCTTCTCCCATTCTGTCAGGTGTCTCTTGGTTTGGGTAGTAGTTTCTTTAGCTGTGCAGAAGCTTTTTAATTTGATATAGTCTCATAGGTTTATACTTGCTTTAGTCTTCTTTTTAATTGGATTTGTTTCATTGAAGATGTCTTTAAAATTTATGCGGAAATGAGTTCTGCCAATATTTTCCTCTAAGTATCTTTTAGTTTCTGGTCTAACATCCAAGTCCTTCATCCACCTGGAATTTACTTTTTTATTTGGTGAAATATAGTGATTCAGTTTCATTCTTCTGCATGTTTCAACTCATTGTTTCCAACACCATTTGTTGAATAGTCTTTGCTTTCCCCTTTTAATAGTCTGGCACCTTTGTCAAAGATTAATTGTCCATAGGCGAGGGGGATTACTTCTGGGCTCTCAGTTCTATTCCACTGGTTAGTGTGTCTATTCATGTTCCAGTACCTAGCAGTTTTGATGACAAGGGCCCTATAATACAATTTGAGATCTGGGAATGTGATGCCTCCAGTTCTGTTCTTCTCA
This sequence comes from Erinaceus europaeus, assembly GCF_950295315.1. Taxonomy (NCBI): domain Eukaryota; kingdom Metazoa; phylum Chordata; class Mammalia; order Eulipotyphla; family Erinaceidae; genus Erinaceus; species Erinaceus europaeus. The sequence continues at coordinate 67,955,416 of NC_080168.1, forward strand.
AGATTGTTTTGGCAATTCTAGTTCTTTTCTGGTTCCAGATGCTACATTTGTAGCATTTGTTCTGTTCTCCTAAAAAATGTCTTTGTGATATTGATAGGAATAGCATTAAGTTTGTATATGGCTCTGGGTAGTATATTCATTTTAATGGTGTTAATTCTTCCAACCCATGAACATGGAATATCTTTCCACTTCTTTGTGTCTTTTGCAATTTCCTTGAGTAGTGACTTACAATTTTCAGTATACAAGTCTTTCACTTCTTTGGTTAGGTTTATTCTTAGATATTTTACAGTTTTTGTTGCTATAGTAAAAGGAGTTGATTTCTGGATTTCAACTTCTTCTAAGTTAGTGTTTGCATAGAGGAATGCCACTGACTTTTGAGTGTTAATTTTGTAGCCTGACAACTTACTGTATTGCCTGATGATATCCAAAAGATAGTTGATGGATTCATTAGGTTTTCTATGTAGATTATCATGTCATCTGCAATTAGGGAGAGTTTGACTTCTTTTCTTCTTGTCTTTTTTTTTATTTTTTATTTAAGAAAGGATTAATGAACAAAAACATAAGGTAGGAGGGATACAACTCCACACAATTCCCACCACCCAATCCCCATAACCCAACCCCTCCCATGATAGCTTTCCCATTCTCTAGCCCTCTGGGAGCATGGACCCAGGGTCATTGGGGTTTGCAGAAGGTAGAAGGTCTGGCTACTGTAATTGCTTCCCCGCTGAACATGGGCGTTGACTGGTCGGTCCATACTCCCAGTCTGTCTCTCTCTTTCCCTAGGAAGGTGTGTCTCTGGGGAAGCTGAGCTCCAGGACACATTGGTGGGGTCTTCAATCCAGGGAAGCCTGGCCAGCATCCTGGTGGCATCTGGAACCGTTTCCAGAAGATGTGATCAGAGAACACCGAGTTTGACTTCTTTTCTTCCAAGCTGTATGCCTTTAATTCCTTGCTTCTGCCTGATTGCTATGGCAGGAACTTCCAACACTATCTTGTATCGTAATGGTGATAGTGGGCAGCCCTGTCTAGTACCTGATCTGAGTGGAAATGCTTCCAGTTTTTCACCATTGAGTATGATGTTGGCTGTAGGTTTACTCTATAGAGACTCCACTATCTTCAGGAATTTTCCATCTATTCCCATTTTTTGTAGTGTTTTGATCATAAAGGGATGTTGCATTTTGTCAAAGGCTTTCTCTGCATCTATTGATATGATCATGTGGTTTTTGGTCTTGCTTTTATTGATGTGGTGGGTCCCACCGACTGATTTACGTATATTAAACCAACCTTGCATGCCTGGCATAAACCCCACTTGGTCATGATGAACAATCTTTTTAATCTACTGCTGTATCCAGTTGGCTAGAATTTTGTTCAATACTTTAGCATCTATGTTCATCAGAGATATTGGTCTGTAATTTTATTTTTTGGTTGTGTCCCTGTCTGCTTTTGGGATCAAAGTGATGTTTGCTTCATAGAAGCTGGAAGGGAGTATTCCACTGTCTTCAATCTTCTGGAAGACATTTAAAGGTAGAGCTATAAGTTCATCTTTGAAAGTTTTGTAGAATTCATTTGTAAAATCATCTGGTCCATGAGTTTTATTTTTGGGAAGATTTTTGATAACTGTTTCAATTTCATTAGCTGTGATGGGCCTGTTCATGTTATCCACTTCCTCTTTACTTAGTTTTGGAAGTTGGTAGGTATCTAGGAAATCATCCATTTCTTCCAGGTTCTCTAGCTTGGTGGCATATAGTTGTTCACAGAAGCCTCACATGATATGTTGAATTTCTGCAGTGTCTGTTGTGATATCTCCTGTTTCATTGACTATCCAATTTATTTGGGTCTTCTCCCTTTTTTGTTTTGTGAGTCTGGCTAAAGATTGTCGATTTTGTTCACTCTTTGGAAAAACCAACATTTACTTTAATTGATCTTTTGTATGGTTTTCTTATTTTCAATGTTACTGATTTCTGCCCTAACTTTAGTGATTTCTGTCCTTCTAGTTGCCTTAGGGTTCTTTTTTCTTCTACTAGGTCTTTAGGGTGTGCAGTCAGGCTGCTTATTTGTGCTTTTTCTTGTTTCCTAATGTGTGCTTCTATGGCTATGAACTTCCCCCTCAGTACTGCCTTAGCTGTGTCCCAAATATTTTCAGAGCTTGTGTCTTCATTTTCACTGAACTCCTGAGACATTTTGATTTCTTCTTTTATTTCCTCTTTGACCCAGTAGTTGTTAAGGTGTGTACTGTTGAGCTCCCACATTTTGGGACTCTTAGTAATCTTTGTTGACTGTTAAGTGTTATTTTAATTCCTCTGTCCTCTGAGGAGATGCTTGGGATGAGTTCAGTCGCTGGAATTTGCTGATGCCCCACTGCTATGCCACCGAGATATAGATCTTCTGCTGAGTTTCTTGCTTAGTTCTCTGACCCCTGGTGTCAGCACAGGGCCTCCATGCTGCTGCTCCAGACTCTGAGGGAAGTAGAAATGGAGACTCAGAGTTGCACTTGGTGAGTCCCAGGGGACTTCTCTCCTCCCCTCAGTGGTCCCCTTGTTGGTGAAACAGACTGAAGTTGGTGTCTCAACTGATAAACTGCCTGACTCTTACCAGCCACCCAATCTCTCCCTAGGCTCCTTTTTGTCCACCAGCCCACACCTGTTTGCACTCATTGATGATCTGGTGGGTTCCTGAAGTCATTCTAGTCCTGTCCTGTTATGGTCCCAGGTGATCTCCTTCAGTATTCCTAGTTGATCCAGGAGAGGAGAGGGAGAGGGAGAACAAGAGGGGGAGGGGGAGGGGGAGGGAGAGGGAGAGGGGCACATCTGCTGCTGCTTGTAGCCCCACCTCCTGAAGTCTCAAGTGTTTACTTTTAAGAGGGTAATCAGATTACCACACAGAATGGGATGTAGAAAATACAGTATTGAGAATTTACATGTGAGAGAAAGTATATAATCAAAATGTGGATCACTTTTCTCAGACTGTTTTAATTGTTTTATTTTTATAAAAATAGAGACAAATTGAAAGGTAAGAAAAGTGAAGAGAAAGAGAGCCAGACATCTGTAGCACTACTTTATAGCCCTTGAAGCTTCCCCAGAGCAGGGAGCTGAACCCAGGTCCTTGCTCTTGCTAACATTGCACTCTACTTGGTATACCACCTCCATTCTCTGCAGTGGGTTTACTAGGGAAAGTACAGACATTTATTTTTATGTGAAACTGTGAATGCATAGAAAGCAAAAGGAATTCTTAGTGACTCTACAGCCTAAATATAGAAATAATGTTGTTTATTAAATTCCATAATGTTGATCTGGCTCTTCTTGATATCAATCATCAAAGCTTCTTGTAAGGAAGTGAGTTTGAGGGCCAGCTGGCGGTGTACCTGGTTAAGCACACCCATTACAGTGCACAGGGACACAGGTTCAAGCCCCTGTTCAAGCTTTAGGAGTGGTGAAGCAGGGCTGCTAATGTCTGTGGCTCTCTCCTTCTCTATCTCCCCTCCCCTCTCAATTTCCCTCTGTCTCTATCAAATAATATATATTTGCAAATAAAGGGGCTGATGTTTACTAACTGGAAACTCCTACAAGAATCAAATAAATTTTCTAAAAGCAGGGGAAAGGCCCAAAGCCCTGTGTTCAAGTGAGATACCATATGGATGGCTGAGGGTGAGAGTTTCTACATAGAGTTTAGGGAGATACGAATGTGAACCCATCAGATGACTACAGTCTTGCAAAACATCATTCCTGGGGGCCTACCGGTAGCACAGCAGGTTAAGCGCACATGGTATGAAGCACAGGACCAGGTTAAGGATCCAGGTTTGAGCTGCAGGCTCCCCACCTGCAGGGGACTCCCTTCACAGGCAGTGAAGCAGGTCTATAGGTATCTGTCTGTCTTACTCTCCCCCTCTGGATTCCCCTCCTCTCTGGATTCCTCTCTGTCCTATTTAAAAACAGCCACTATAACAACTACAACAATGGGAAAAATGGCCTCCAGGAACAATGGATTCATAGTGCAGGCACCAAGTCCAGCAATAACCTTGGGGGCAAAAAAAAAATCCTCAGCATAAACAACAATTTCCTCCAATTAATCGTCATCCTTACAAATGGTGGTTTCAGTGTTTTCATAGGTCACTGTCTCTTATGATTTACTGAGGTAAATGTAACCTAGAAAAAAATGGTAAATGTAAAAGGGTCATTCAGAATCCCCTCAAGTGCTTTACCTGGACTCACCATTTCGTGGTCTTTTCCTACCCTCAAGGAGCCCTTCCACCTGGAGCAGATGACTTCAGAGACCTCAAGGCAGCTGGTCCCTAATCCCAGGCAGCAAGGAAGGAGCCAGCAGGGGAGAGGTGAGCCCCAACCCTCTGAAAGTGCCTCCTCTGGGCTGTCTCCCTTTCTGAAGCAGGATCATGACACTGAGGACCATTCGCACTGTGGGGGTTGGGAGGGTTCAGGGAAGGCTACAGGCAGGGACCCAGTACTCACCCCCAGTCATTTCTAGAAAGTTATTTTAGTTTGTGAATTGCTCTAGGTCAGGGTGGGCAACCCTTTTTCTGCCAAGGTTGACATGGATATTTAAGAGATAATTTGTAGGCCCTACAAAATTATCAACTTGAACATGAGCACTGGATGCTATGTGCCGACTCTGATTCCCAAATAAAATGACTCCTTGGGTCTCATGTTGCCCACAGGCTGGAGGTCCTCACCTGTCTATGTTGACAGTGGCTCCTATTCCGGATGCCCAGAGTCTGTCCTCCATGAGCTTCTCTGTAGGTGCATTGTTCTCTCAGAGCAGGACCTTTAGGACCTGGGAAGAGGCCTTCCCCACCTCAAGTATGTGTCCAGTATCCTGGCCATCCTGGGAGCAGATGTACTGCCAGGCCTGTCAATCCATACTTGTAGTGGGGACTCTGATGCACAGAGAGTATTGGGGGGTGAAAGGGAATCTGAGCACAGCCTGGGCTGAAGTGGCCTTGACTAGGCTAGAATGTGGCTCTGACCTCACCCCACTCTAACTTACTTCCCACATACTGACTGGAAGTTGATGGTCAGGTCTTAATTTTTTTTTTTAATTATCCAGCTTCCTGTTCTCCCATGCTTACATGTTATGCTTCTAATATTCCTACTACAGAAAAAATATGATTTGATGAGATTTGCATCAGAGGAAGGGCAAAAGACTGTCTTAGTGCACTGCATTGCTTTTGTATGACGAAACCTCAAGCCCAGACCCTCCATGTTGAAAAAAGCTTTGGTACTATCTCTCTCTCTCTCTCCCCCTCCCTGTCTACTTTTCTGTCTCTTTTCTCCTCTGTTTTTCTGTCTCTATCTTAAGTAGAAGGATTTTGCACCAAGAATGAAAATCGCATAATATACCTTTTAGCAGGATGACTCTTACTTTATAAAGATCTAGTTCACCTTTTGTTGTTGTTGTTGTGAATAATATTCTTCCTTCACTGAAACCTGAGGAAACTGTACTTGAATCTTGGCCTTAACAGATGGAGAAAGATGAAGTTGCATTAAGTTAACTTCTTTAATCATGTCCATCGGCCTGTCTAAAATAAAATAGACCATGTATTGTGATCAGTCACAGAAATACAGAGTCTCCACCAGGGCATATCTATCTGTGATTAACAGGAGAGCTGAGCCTGACAGTCCTTCTCGGGATGAGACTCCTTTTCTGTCTGTCTGTGTCCTGGAGTCACTACTGCAAGATTACACAAAGGCTCTATTCCATCAAGGAATAGAGCATTCTTGCTAAAAGCCTTTGCAAGGGACTATATTTGGGTTCCATTTTAGAAGTCTTTAATGGATCTCCGGTAGGAAAACCAGGATGCATGTATCAAGTCATCTATAAACAAACATTCCCATGGTGATGTAGGAGAATCCCCTGCTGTATTAAATAGGTGTTTGCTGTCCCTTCCTGTCTGTCCTACTGAGCCTCAGTAGGAAGTGGACCTGCCCCAGGCCTTGTATTTAGCAGTCCTCTGTTCTCCAATACTCTACTAAGCAACCAGGGAACTCCTCCTCTGCTCCTCCCAAAGCTCAATGTCTTATTTACAGGTGTCCTTGCTGATGGGAGAGGCTCCAGGATGGGATTCCGGGGCAACACCAGGAACTCCCAGCCCCTGGGAACCCTGTTGGATGAGCACTCCTTCTCCATCATGTATCAGCAAGAAGCCACCTGGCAGCAGTCCCTGTTCATGCAGATGCGCGTGGCTCCGGTCATACTGCGGGGCCCATCCACGCTGGCCCTGGGTGCAGCTCAGTGCCCCCCATCTGTGCGGGTCCGTAGGGACCGGGGAGCCTGCAGTAGACCACAGGATAGCAGCAGCACGGTCCTGCGTTGTTCCAGTTACAGCATCTTCACTGGAGTGACTGGCCCCATAATATGTGTCAGTGTCCCCTAGAGACACCTGCTAGCCATATGCTGTTGGGCATTTCATTCTTTTCCCATTGGTTTTTATTAATTTTTGATGTTTTCAATTGTTGCCCTTGATTTTTTATTGTTATTGTAGTTATTAGTATTGATATTGTCATTGTTAGAAAGGACAGATAGAAATAGAGAGAGGAGGGGAAGACAGATGGGGAGAGAAAGATGGACACCTGGAGATCTTCTTCACCACCTTGAAGGGACTCCCCTACAGGCAGGGAGCTGGAGGCTCGAACTGGGATCCTTCAGCAGGTGCTTGTGCTTTGTGCCACGTGGCTTAATGTGGTGCGCTACTGCCTGGCTCCCTTTTTCACTCTCTTTTTTAAAATTTATTTATTCATTTATTCCATTTTGTTACTCTTGTTTTATTGTTGTAGTTATTATTGTTGTTGTTACTGATATCATTGTTGTTGGATAGGACAGAGAGATATGGAGAGCAGAGGGAAAGACAGAGAGGGGAGAGAAAGATAGACACCTACAGACCTGCTTCACTGCTTGTGAAGCAACTCCTCTAAAGGTGGAAATCCAGGGGCTCGAACCGGGATCATTACCCCAAACCTTGTGCTTTGCTCCATGGGCGCTTAACCCGCTGTGCTGCCACCCAATTCCTCTCTTTTCCCTTTCTATATGCACTGAGTATGTACTTGTGTCTGATGGTCATGTATACCCTATGGGTTTTTGTCTTTTCTTTTGCCTCCAAAGTTATCAATGGGGCTCCGTGCCAACACTACGAATCCACTGCTCCTGGAGGCTGTTTTTGACATTTTGTTGCCCTTGTTGTTATTGTTGTTATAACTGTTGTTGTTGTTGGATAGGCAGTGAGAAACTGTGAGAGGACAGGAAGACAGAGAGGGGCAGAAAAAGATAGACACCTGCATACCTGCTTCACTGCTTGTGAAGCGATGCCCCCCCCCCCCAGGTGAGGAGCTGGGGGCTCAAACTGGGATCTTTATGCCGGTCCTAGTACTTTGAACCATGTGTGCTTTACCCGGTGCGTACCGCCCAGCCCCTGGTATTTGCCTTTAATGACTTCGGTGTATCTTGCTAATAATGAGAATATTTCTCATATAGACCCAGAATTATACTTTGATCAGTCTTTTCAGGACAGCATTTCTTTAGATCATGTTCAGAGCTATATTTCACTTTTTAAATATTTTTCATGAAATTCCAGATTTTATATATATGGATACAGAGATAGAGATAGGAACAGAGAGACAAGAGAGACAGCATACCCAGAACCCATCTGGCTGGGATAATCCCCTAAACTCTCTGCCCTCTCTGCATCCAAGGAGACGTCCTCGTCCCTACTCCCTGACTGTCCAGGGACCCTCTGCCTAGTAATTGCTACCTACCTCTGCTTTTTGCCTAGTCAACATGAATGTTTGATCATTTGAGAGTTGCTCCCTACTCTTGAAAATTGTTCACACTTTCAAGGTGTTTACTCCTCCCCCCTACATTAAGGAGCACTTTAACTGCTATGTGGATAAAATACATTTCCTTGCAAGAAAGTATTTGAAACTGTGATCTCTATTTAAACTTGATTTACAAAGAGATGAATTTGCTAGAATATATATTTCTCATTTACAAGGAAATAGTCACTGTGCAAGAAGAAATACAAGTGTTGGCATTAGTGTTTTAAACATATATTGTTCTTATGCACTCAGTCAAAGAGTTACTGAAATCAACAATGTTTGCTCTCAAACCGTAGTCAAGTCTGTGGAGCTAAGAGAATTTATATTTTTACTTGATTCATTTTTTGTGAAACTTAAGGAAGCTAAAGACAAGTTTTCTTCAAGTAGATCCTGTGAAAGGTGGGTTGTAACCCCAGTTTTTTTCTTAATTCAAGGTTCTTGCACAGCATGAGATGTGTCTGACTTCTAAGGATAATGAGACCCCAGACACAGTGATGGGTGAGTGTCAAGATATTCTAAGTTGGGATGGTGGGATTTAAAAAAGCAGATCAAAACTCTCTTAATAGCAGCTGTGGGAGTCGGGCTGTAGCACAGCGGGTTAAGCGCAGGTGGCGCAAAGCACAAGGACAGGCATAAGGATCCCGGTTCGAACCCCGGCTCCCCACCTGCAGGGGAGTTGCCTTCACAAGTGGTGAAGCAGGTCTGCAGGTGTCTATCTTTCTCTCCCCTCTCTGTCTTCCCCTCCTCTCTCCATTTCTCTCTGTCCTATCCAACAACGACAACAACAATAATAACTACAACAACAAAACAACAAGGGCAACAAAAGGGAATAAATAAATATAAAAAAAATTTAATAAAAAAATAGCAGCTGCTTAGTATTAAGCTTAATTGTCTTCACACATTTCATCCATCCTGACCAGCCCAAAACTGTGGCACAAACTCAGACCTGCCTTCCTAAAAATTTTCTTTAATACATTGAAGGAGCTATTAATTTGTACATCTGTGGAACAATATAGTTGCTGGGTCTTTCTATTTGTTTTGTCATCACAGTGTAATTTGTTTTAGGTAAAATGCTTTATTAAAATAATGAAAATAAAAACAGCCATTGTACAATGTAAAGGCATCAATACCCCTGTCCCAAACTCACCTGTTCCCAGTGTCTTTTTCATCCCCTTTCCACATTTTCAGCTGCATGTTCTTAGCCAAAAAAAAAAAAAAAAAAAAAAAAACCTCAGGCCTGTGCCTCTAACCATACTTGATGGTGTTTCTAGCCAGGGAGGTGAATTCTTCTCTCTTTTTTTTTTTTTTCGTCAGGAAGTGCTGTCTTGAAAAAAATGTTTTGAGGGAGAGGCTGGGTGGTGATGCACCTGGTTGAGAGCACATGTTACAATGCTAAAGGACACAGGTTCAAGCCCCTGGTCCCGACCTGTAGGGGGGAAGCTTCATGAGTGGTGAAGCTGTGTTGCAGGTGTCTCCCTCCCTATCACCCCCTTCCCCCTCAATTTTGGGCTGTTTCTATCCCATAAATAAATAAATAAATATAATAAAAATTTTAAATATATATATATATACATGTTGAAGGGACTGGTTGTGCACCCGTTAAGCACACATAGTACTCAGCACAAGGGTCCATACAATGATCCAGGTTCAAACCCCATTCCCCACGTTCAGGCAGGTCACTTCACAAGAGTTGAAGCAGGTCTGTAAGTGTGTGTCTATCTCCCTCGCACTCCCCTCTCAATTTCTGTATTATCCAATAAAATGAAAAAATAGGACACCATGAAAAATGGAATCTTATTGAGCCCCAGCAATAAATAACCCTGGAGGCAAAAAAAAAAAAAAAAACAGGAAAAGGAAAAATCTGTTAATTTATTTATTCATTTATTTCACTAATCATTTCTTTCTCTCAATATGTTGAAAGAAATACAGTTTAGACTCTCTTTTCCTCACACCTTTTTATTTTCAGTATGGGATTCTGCTAGTGTATTTCCTTACAAATGAGCCCCTTGTATTTCTGAGACTCCTTTCAAATGAGGTCACACCTGTGAGTCCACACAGAAGTATTTTTGAACTCCAGCTCCATGGCAGAATGTCCTCAGCGTCTTACCATGGTGAGAGGCTTGTGTCCAGGCTCCGGTATTCACATGCTGACCACAGCACTTGGTGTTTCTCAGACTGAGTTCCCAGTCCTCTTAGTGATGTGCAGTTACAGTCCAAGTTAAATTCTCAAACAGATCAGAGTGGAAGGAGACTGTGCTCTCTATACCTCAGAAATTTGCTCCATTTCCCAGACTGTGAGCTAGTGTCCAGAGCACTGTCAGGCGACTGTGAGCTGCTTAGTGCAGTATCCTCAGTGCCCATCCAGAGTGACACTCTGTTCCTCCTTTCCTCCTCTTCTCTCCCTCTTTCTCGCGTATTAAGAAATGATCCTTCCCACCTGCAGGGGAGTCACCTCTTAGGTGGTGAAGCAGGTCTGCAGGTATCTATCTTTCTCTCTCCCTCTTTGTCTTCCCCTCCTCTCTCCATTTCTCTGTCCTAACTACCAATGAATACATCAACAACAATAACTACAACAACAATAAAAACAACAAGGGAATCAAAACAGAAATAAATAAATATTCTTTAAAAATCATTAAAAAAACATTTTAGAAAAAGAAATAAAAAGAAATGAACCTTATTTTTGAAACTCAAATCCACATTACAGCAAACTGTCTTTTTCTAATTTGGGAAGGGCAAGGGGAAGCAATCCTAAGCATGAAGTACTAGCCACTGTTTTTATGCACAGTTACTCCCTGTGTAGGCTCTGGCTTTGTACTTGGCTTCTGGGTTATCAGTCCCCTGAGTCCTCTCTTTGGTGACTTGGTGGGCTGGGAGGAGCAGCGGGATGGGAGCATAGAGCAAGGTGCCTGAGGCTCCTGAGTAGCCCTGACAGAGGAGAAGGACATTCTAGGACTGGCACAGAGCTCCCACAGCAAAGTTCATTTTATTGTGTAGGAAGCCCCGGGTTCACACCACTGATGCACATCAGATCAGCTCACACAGCACAGAGGGGAGACTTCATGAGCAGTGGAGGGGTTCAGTGAGCCTGGATCTCTATCTCTCAACCTGTGTGTGTCTCTCTCTACCTCCAGGGTTGTTGCTGGGGCTCTGTGCCTGCACTATTAATCCAGTGCTCCTGGAGGCTATTATCCCCTGTTGTTGCCCTTGTTCTTTATTGTTATTAGAATTGTTTTTGTTATTGCTGTCATTGTTGTTGGACAAGACAGAGAAATTGAGAGAGGAGAGGAGCAGAGAGAGGGCAGAGAAATACAGACACCTACAGACCTGCTTCTCCACTTATGGAGCCAGGGGCTGGAACAGGGACCCTTAGGCTAGTCCTAGAGCTTCACACCATGTGCGCTTAACCTGCTGCACTACCACGCAGCCACATTGTCTCTTTTTAAAGGATTCAAAAGAAAAGATATTCTGGAACTAGTGGGTCACAATACCATATCAGTTAAGTAAATACTAAAAAAGAAACATTTAAAGTCTATTAGACTGACCTCATGTGTCAGTATAGTGAGCAGAGCAATTCCACACAATCCATTGCAGTTATTTAATCACAGCAGCCATCACAGACCTCTGGTAAAGGCACAGTTTAGAAGGACAATGTCAGAGCACAGGTGGTGGCATATCTGTTAGAGCGCACAGATTACAGTGCACAAGCATCCAGGTTCAAGTCCCCTGCCCCCACTTGCAAAAGGGAATCTTGATGAACAGTGAAGCAGAGCTACAGGCTCCTGTCTGTCTCTCTACCCCGCCTCCTCTCAATATCTCTTACCTTAATTAAAAAAAAATAAATCAAGTGTTATCTAAAGAGGGCACATTTAGAGTCAGAATTGACAAATAATCTGCCAGAGAAATAAAGATCTCAATGGTATTGGGCATGAATGAGCAGGAGTGTTCTCAGACAGGATCCTAGCAGAAGTTACTAATGGTCCCAGCAGAAGAGCCCTCACACTGCACAGTCGCCTGCCTTTCCTGTGCTAGATCCGGGTTCAAGCTCAGTCCTCATCACATGATGGAAATAAGTGTCAGTGCTGTGTTGCTGCCTTTCTCTCTCTCCCTCTCTGTCTCTCTCTTTCTGCTATTCTGTAATTCACTGAAGCTGGATGCACGCACTGTGAATTCACTGGTCCTGTCAAGTCATTTTCCTTTTGTTTTTTTCTTCCATTTTATTTGATAGAGAGAAATTGAAGGGGAAAGACAGAAGAGAGAATGATAGACGCCTGCAGTGTGTTTCCTCACACTAGAAACTATCCCCAGCATGTTGGGAGCTCGAGCTCAAGATCCTTGTATGTGGTCGTGTGTACACTCAGCCTGGTGGCCCACCACCTGGCCCCTTGTTGTTATTTTTGATCTATCTCCCTCCTCTACTGGAAAGAAGGCCAGACCAGTGCAGTGTAACCCCAGACATCATGGAATACAAAGTCCCCATTGCACTCTGTACCAAGGGATGTCTGCATTCTAAGCAAGGGAACCTGGGAAGCCTGCTCCCAACAGACTCAGCACATTCCATGCTTGGGCACCTGCTTTCTGTAGGGTCTCCGTGCCTGAGTGCAGGGATGCTCCCACAGACACATTGGCTCCATCCTGAGACCCAGAAGGAGGACCACGGGCACCATGTGGGCACTAGCTGGGGTGAGTTGGCCTGATGGGGACCATTCATCAGCCTGAGTCTGCATGTTGACTGTCCTCCCTGTAGGGCACCAACAAGACTGTGGACAGGAAATGGGTGAGCTGCCAACCACTGAGCTGCTGTCCCAGAGACCACAAGACTCCACTTCTGTCTTCATCATCACAGAGCCCTATGATCTGGAGCAGACCTCTGAGGAGACCCCAGGTCAGTGTGTCCTCAGGCCCAGACACTGAGTGGAACTGGGAGGGAGCACTGGTGAACCCCAGCCATCCTGCAGGTGTCCCCTCTGTGCCCATGACTGCCCTCCTGATGTGGCTCCTGACATTGGAGTGAAGTGATCATGGAGTTCCAGGTAGAATGGAGCTCTCTATCCCACCACAAGCAACCTCACTCCCACAATTCCCAGGTGTAGCTTGATATGAATGTCTGTGCGTAGGAAGGCAGGGTGTGTGTGTGTGTGGGGTTCCTTCTTGATGTTTTCTGCCTTCCATTCTAAAATGTTTTACCGTTGATATTACTACTATAGAGGAAAATGTTGGATTGGTATGCATTTCACGCAGAAAAGATAAAACGAACTCTTGTATATATTTTGTTTGGAGGAATCATAATATATAGTTTTATATATATAACTTATATATTATGTCAGGTTGTCACTGTGGCTCAGTCCCTGCAATATAAATCCACCACTCCTGGAAGCCATTTTCTGCTCTTTTTTTCCCCTTTTCTTTTCTTTCCATCTCTCTTTCTTTCTTTCTTTCTTTCTTTCTTTCTTTCTTTTGCCATTAGGGTTATTGCTGCAGCTAAGAGCCTGAACTAGGAACCCATAACTCTGGTAACCCATTCCTCCATTTTGTCTTGTTTGATTGGAAGAGAAAAATTGAGAGGTGAGGTGCAGATTGAGAGGGAGAGAGAAAGACACCTGCAGACCTGTTTGACTGCTCCTGAAGGATCCCCTTGCAAGTGGAAAATGGGTGTTTGCACTCAGATACTTGGGTATTGTACTGTGTTTACTTAACCAGGTGTGCTACTGCCAAGCCCTCTAATATATATATATTATATGTTTAATGGATAGAGACGGAAGTGAGAGAGAGGGGAAACACACACACACACACACACACACACACAGATATACAGAGTTTTGCAGAAAGAGAGAATTCTTCATCAAGGAATGCAGAACTCTAGATGAAGTGATTCTTCTTTCTACGAAAGCTGAATAACAAGTTCTAGTTTAAAAACTTCAAATTAGCAAAAATCAGGGAAACCAGGATGCCTCAGTCAGCTCACTTAAAAGCTATCCCTGTTGATACACTGGAACCCCATGCGCTGTTCAGAATATGTTCTGTCTCTATTTTGCCTTTCTAAAGTGGCTCCTTAGAAAGTGAGCTCTCTGTAGCACCCCTCTCTGAAATGTCTCCATCCTCTCACTTCCTCTGTTCCACATCCTTTGCATCAAATTCACAGATTGTCTCTTTCACAGGAGTCTCTGCAGTTGGAGCAGCCACCTGGCCCGCACCACCCCACATTATCAAGTGCTCCCCTTACCAGGGCGCTAAGATGGCGTTGCATTGGCAGTACAAGGAGAACATCTTCTCTACTCTATATAGCAGAGAAGATATCTGCGGGTACTCCCCCCACATCCATGGGGCTCCCAAGGTTCCCAGAGCATTGGCCTTGCTGGCCCTCCATGCCTCAGAGGAGACTGAGACTCTGCGGATCTGTGGGGACAGGGCCACCCCCAGCCTGTCCCTATACACTTTTAACATGCACCGAACCATCTTCCACCAGAAGGTGCAGGTAATGGATGTGATAGATTATTTACAAAGCATCCTTGTAAAAAAGGTCATCACTATGACCTCCTGCATCTCTCCCAGATAGTTCTTCTACCCTTAAATAGTATATTACATATATTATTCATAGTATCTGATAGCATATATATTAATATAATAAATACTTTGTTGCTCTATACCTTAGAGGACTACTTTTTAAAAAATTCTTTATTGGGTAATGAATGGTTCACAGTTGACAGCAAAACACAAGCTTTTCTACATGCGTAACATTTCCCAGCTTTCTACAGAACAATTCAACCCCCACTATGTCCTCCTCTGCTATCACATTCTAGGACCAGAACCCACACCCTGCCCAGAGTCTTTTACTTACAACTCCAGTCCAAGTTCTGCTTAATGTTTTCCCTTCTGATCTTGTTTTTCAACTTGTGCCTGTGAGTGAGATCATCCCATATTCATCCTTCTCTTTCTGACTTCTCTTATTTTACATGATTCCTTAAAGCTGCATGCAGAATGAGGTGAAGAAGTTGAAATCACTATTTTTAATATCTGAATAGTATTCCATTGTTTACATAGACTACAATTTACTCAGCCCTTAGCTGATTATTTTATTTGCTGCTGACTCATATACACATAGGTGGCAGTGTGTCTTGGGTGTTAATTTTTTATCTATTTATTTTCCTCTTTGTTGCCCTTGATTTTATTGTTGTTGTAGTTATTGTTGTTATTGATGTTGCCATTGTTAGATAGGACAGAGAGAAATGGAGAGAGGAGGGGAAGACAGAGAAGGTGAGAGAAAGACATCTGCAGACCTGTTTCCCTGCCTGTGGAGTGACTCCCCTGCAGGTGGGGAGCCAGGGGCTCGAACCCAGATCCTTACGCCTATCCTTGCGCTTTGTGCCTCATGTGCTTAACCCGCTGCTCTACCACCTGACTCAGTGTGTTAAATTTAAAGAAGAAGAAAACCAGCTATTAGATAAGAGGTTTTGCACAGTGGTAGGTGCTCCAGATATCAGGGCTGAACCCAAGAGCGCCTAGATTTAACACCACCAAAACCCAGAACTGTGTCACAGACTGGGCTCCATCCATTTTTCTCTTTCATTAAAAAAAGGGGGGGAGCTGGGCGGTAGTGCAGTGGGTTAAAGGCTTGTGGCGCAAAGCAGTAAGGATTCCTGTTGGAGCCCCTGGCTCTCCACCTGCAGATGAGTCACTTCACAGATAGTGAAACAGGTCTGCAGGTGTCTGTCTTTCTCACCCCTTCTCTGTCTTCCCCCTCTTGTCTCCATTTCTCTCTGTCCTATCCAACAATGATGATATCAGTAACAACAACAATAACTACAACAATAAAACAAGGGCAACAGAAGGGAATAAATAAATAAGTAAATAAAACTCTGCTCCCAATTAAAAACAACTTTTATCTTACTATCAAGACATAATCAGTCTTCTGGGTGAGCTCATTCCTATCACAGTTATCAACATCTAATCATGCTATATCATAGCATTGGAGAAGAAAGAACATGTTATAGAAATACACAATCTGATTGATAGAGATGAAATTAAATCTCACAAACCGTCATCCAGGTTGAAGTCGCCCAAATCTGAGAAGTCCCCTTATGTCTCAGCCCAATGATCATTTTCTCTTGCAATGT
This sequence comes from Erinaceus europaeus, assembly GCF_950295315.1. NCBI lineage: Eukaryota > Metazoa > Chordata > Mammalia > Eulipotyphla > Erinaceidae > Erinaceus > Erinaceus europaeus. The sequence continues at coordinate 67,971,347 of NC_080168.1, forward strand.
CACCACTGTGGTGACTCTATGATCCTACTGCCATTAAAATCATAATGCCTAAACATGTGCTCCTGACATTATCTGATGTTGTCTGCTTTTGGATTGCCTTACTACCATACCTGCAGAGTTAGCAGTGGGGCTTCAGTGCTTGCACAAGGAATCCCCAACTCCTGTGGCCTTCTTTGTACCATTTAAAAAATGTATTTAATAGGACAGAAATTGAGAGGGAAGAGGTAGGCAGAGGGGAAGAGAGAGATGGACACTGCAGCAGATCTTCACCACTCATAAGTCTTATTGGTACAGGTAAGGACGGGGCTGGCAGCCATGTTTTCTCATGGTACTCTGTCAGCCCCTGGCTTTGAACATTTTATGAGTTAAACCACCCCCTGTGTGTTCCTTGTCTTGATTGTTTAACTTGACAACCTGTACAGGGGATGAATCCCTGTGGCTGAATGTTAACCAGTACTCATTTCTTGTTATTAGCATGTACTTCTACTGTTATTAAAGACATCCACTGGAATCCACAGGGCTGTGCAGGGTGTGGTTAACACCTTTCTCAACTCTTTTCACGTGGTGATGGAATCTTGGATATAACTCACATTTTATTTCCATATTCAACAATTTTATTATTCTTTGGTTCTCCTCTCCAGATCAGTGTTTGCAGACAGACACAGAGAGGACAGAGCTGAAGAGAGAGGGAGAGGCTCACAGCACAGACCCTTCCTCAGGAGCCACAGCGCTCCCTGGGCTGGACTGGGGGCTCAGACCTGGGCTGTGCACATGGCAGAGTAGACAACTCCTGAGTGAGCTGTCTTTGGGCCCCGGGTGTAACACTGTATCCTTGTATTACCTCTGCTGTGAGAGTCCATGGTGAAATATAAGCTCTGTTTATGCACAGAAGTTCTTTGTAGATGGGAACAACAATTCCCATGTTCATTCTGCTAGGATTTGTATTTGCATTTTTCTGACTCTGTGTAACCATATATAATGTCACAATCAACAGATCTAAACACACTTTTTTATTTTACACAAGGCTGTATTCTCCCCATTTTTTTGAAGTCTTTACTATAATCATCTCTAAGTTTTATGCATTTTTTGCCACCTCAGTTATTGCTGGTGCTTTTTGCATGCAAGTCTCCTGCATCCCAGGTTGAAATATTTTTTCAGTTTCTTTTTTTTTTTTCATATGCAATATGTGAGACTGCAACACATAGAGTGAAAGAGAGTCAAATGTATACATATCATAAATCCTCACACTTCCCCTTGTAAAGGGGCACAGAGATTTGTACTTGGTCTTCATGCTGGGGAAGATGTGCTCTCTGTTATCCCAGATTCACCCTGGTCCCTTTGGCAATATCTGAAAGCAGCAAGGTGTTCATCACCTCCTGTTCCCAAAGGCTCAGGCTATAGCTAGAGGACCGACAAGGCCAGGCTCCCACAGTGGACCAAGTTCAGAACTCATAGAATATTAAGGGGGCCATTGTGTTAAAACCTTGTATGTTCAATTTCAGTTGAGAAGTCACTATAGGTAACCAGTCTGCATTGCCTGTGCTGACCAGTCTTGTAGAACACTTGCGAGAGTCTGCTGGTGACTGGTAACTTTCCAACAGCTACTCAACTCACACAAGGTAGCAAAGGGTATTGATGAGGGGCTTTCTGGGCATAAACATGTGGCCGTTTACAAAGAGATAGAGAGAAAGAGAGAGAGAGAGAGAGAGAGAGAGAGAGAGAGAGAGAGAAATGGAGAAATGGAGGAGGGAAGAGAAGGAAAATGAAAAGAAAACAAAAGAAATGAGAATTAAGGAACAATCTGGTCCATTTGATTTCAAAGGGAGGAATCCGACTGATTCCCACCAAAGAGAGACCAGGTCGCAGTGCTGGCCTAGTGATTGCAGACAGACATACACAGTGTCACAGAGGGACTGGGGGCCCTTTCCCACATTGGGAGCTCATAGCGGGCCACTCAGAGCCAATGTTACATTAGAAGCATTTAAATGAAATGTTGGTGTCTGGTAACTTGAGACAGGAATGCCTTCTAGCTGTGGGAAATACACACACACATACACACACACTCACACACACACACACACACACACACACACACACACACACACACACACAAGTGCACGCACGTGCCCAACTAGGCACACACAGAATGGAAATAAGCAGAGGAATTAAAAAACACAGCCATGCAAAAGGAGACAAATAGGTCTCCAAAGTGATCTGTGCACAGGTGGGTCCAACTACCGGAGCAACCCCGAAGGTTAACAGAGGAGTGTTTCAGATGGTTGTGGTCCATATACAAAAGTGAAGTCTACTCACCCATTGAAGATGGAGAAATCATCCCCTTGCCTCCTGCTGGATGGAACTTCAGGTGGTCCTGTTTAGTACCATCAGCTGGAAGGAGAATGATGAGTACTTGGTGATCTCTTTTACAGACGGAACTTAAGAAATAAGGAAGAGGTTCAAGCCCCTGGCTCCCCACCTGCAGGGGAGTCTCTTCACAGGCACTGAAGCAATTCTGCAGGTGTCTATCTTTCTCCCCCCCTCTCAGTCTTCCCCTCCTCTCTATCCATTTCTCTTTGTCATATCCAAACAACATCAATATTAGCTACAACAATAAAACAACAAGGGCATTACAAGGGAATAAATAAATAAATAAATTTTTAATGCCCTCACCCTTAATTAAAAAAAAATTAGGAAGAAAAGCCAGTGACATTACATTGTGACATTTAGACTGGTCCTGGCCTGTTGCATCAAGACCAGGCCTTGGGGGGGCTGGGCGCAGGAGGAGTCAGAGTGGGTGCTAGAGACACAATGCCCATGGGTGGCAGAAAGGCTAAGATGACTGTGGGGTCAGTGTGCAGGTGCCTGTTAGGTAAGGAGAGAAGTTGTGCCCACATAATAATTACTATTATTAAATCATTCCCAAGTAGAATAAAAAAAAAACAAAACTGAAAGTCATTTTGAAAATTTCAATACACTTTTTTGAGTTCAGGTAAATTCATAAACCATTGTTTCAGAAATTGACGTCTTCACTTTTTCAAAATGTGTTGCAACACCTTATCTTCCAAAGTCCACTGAACCCTCTGCACCCCATCTGCAGACTCTGGGGTCTAAGCACTAAACTCTAGTTTTCCACACAAAGAAGTTCTGCTGTCCTTGATTTAAACTAGATTTTATGGACAGAAGTCACTTTCCTAATTCAGGTGGCTCACTAAATTATGTATTGTTAGGATTAAACTGAAGTTCTGTAGAATACAGTTTTTAGATCAGTATATAGAACATAGTAATAGCCAATCAGTCATTTATTTTTATTTCCCCAAATCTGTTGTTCTTAATTTTACAAATACCTCATGTGTTTTAGATTTTGCCCATTTGGCTTTGGCTGGAATTCAATTACTCTGCCGGTCCTTGTCTCATCATCTAGTGGGTAACAACTTTTTCCAACGTAGGCCAGGGAGTCAAGTACTATTGTTTCCTTTCTCCTAAAGTTGAGAATACCATTCCAGGTACACATGGGAACACTCCATTTAGTCTGTATTATGAACAGCCTAACACACTAAGGATTAAAACTCTTCTGAAATGCCTTCTATAAAGGTTTTGCAATACATCTGGTGTCTCTGCTAGAATTTTTTAGCTCCAACAATTTCAAGTATCAACTTAGCGCTATTAGTCATAGGAAGTATTCAAATGCTATAGCAATACAAAAACCATCCTTGATTAAGAATGAATCTCAGCATGTAAGGAAATGTGTATCTGTATATATACATATGCACATAGTTGTGTGAGAAGTTTACACTAAGGAACTCAGTGTTGTAAGAAACATTTATATTGTTTTATGTACTGCATAATCCTGAAGTGTAAGGGCTTTATGTACATTTATGGTTGTTCATTCCATCAGTGAATGTCCCTCTCTAAGTGGAATTGAACTGCATTTATACTTCAAGCATTATTGACCATGTGGACCTAGGGCCTTGCATATGATGAATTGCACCTCTTCTAGGCTGCTTTTTCATTCAGACAGAGGGAAAAGAGAGGTGAAGAGAGATAGATGGAGTAGTGACTGCATTGAAACTTCTCCTGGTCCATTCTCTTCCCATGTAGGCCAGGGCCCAATTCTGGGCAGCCTGCTCTACTTGGTGAACATTCTGTGTTAAAGTGTTCATTTTCCACATTTTAAACTGTTTTTTACAGGTAGCATTTGCAAAACAGTGTCTTGGAATGAGGATAGGTTGACTTTAGATGCCAGTTACAGGCATAGGTACTCTTTGCATATTAGTGAAAATTCAGTTTTCCAGAACTTGGACATTGATTTTCTCTACTAGAACTTCTGTTTTCTTTCTTTATTATTTTTCCCTCTTTCTCTCTGTATTTATGTGTTTATTTATTTTACCAGAGCACTGCTCAATTCTGGCTTATGGTGGTGTGAGGCGTTGAGCCTGGGACTTTGGAGTGTCAGGTATGAGAGTCCTTTTGCAGAACCATTATGCTCTCAACACCTGCTGGAACAGTGACTTCTTTGTATCAAATTCTTCTCAAGAGAACATACCAGAGCATCATTCTGGTACATTCAGTGCTGGGATCAAATTAAGGATCCTCTGCTTGCAGGTCCTGTTTTCTGAATTCTGAGCTCCCTCCTGGGTTATAATAATTCTGCTTTTAAAAACAAACAACCAGAGCACTTCCAAGCTCTGCTTGTGGTGGTGCCAGAGGTTCCACTGGGACTCCAGAGCCTCAGGCATGAAAAACTTTTGTATAACCACTATGCTGCCTCCCAGTCGCTGCAGTTATGCTTGCAAAATGGACTTGTAGCACCAAGGTTTGGTGCAGGCACCTGAAGGAGCCAGGAGCAGCCCCAGCCCTGAGTGGTGCCATGCAGGTGTTGTGAGCTGAAGCTGGGTTTGGAGGTCAGTTTACTGTGCCAAGAAAGCTTCATGGAACTCATTGTGACACCTGTGCTTTTCCTCCCTTTATTATGCTTTGATCAAAGTCTAAGTGTTCTTTAAAGGAGGCTTGGTGCTCTTCTCTTTTCAGACCCAGTAGAATTCTTTTCTCCATTGTACTGTCAGCATCATGACTTTTATTGGTTTGAAGCCCATCACTAACTTGTTAGAATCACTGCTGCTTGGATGTTGCTAACATTATGCTTGCTTACCCCTGAATTGTGAACTTCTGGTGGGCAGAAGGGGAACAGAAAGACACCTGCAGACTTGCTTCACCACCTGTGAGGTGACTCCACTGCAGGTGAGGATCTGGGGTATAGAACCAGGGTCCTTATGCCAGTCCTTGCATTTCACAACATGTGCCCTTAACCGGTTGCGCTACTCCCCAACTCCCTGTTACTATTTTTTGTATTGCCTTTTAGAGAGTTTAAACTTTTTAAAATTTATTTATTCCTCCTATTGCCCTTGTTTAGTTATTGTAGTTATTTTTGTTGTTGACGTTGTTGGATAGGATAGAGAGAAATGGAGAGAGGAGGGGAGACAGAGACGGGAAGGGAAGATAGACACCTGCAGACCTGCTTCACTACTTGTGAATCAATTCCCCTGCAGGTGGGGAGCTGGTGGCTCTAATTGGGATCCTTACCCTGGTCCTTCTGTTAGTGCCACCTATGCTTTACCCGCCGTGCTACTGCCCGTCTCTTGACCTTAAACTTTTATAATTTTCAGTTGTGGTCGTAATGTACAAAGATTTTCATTTTTTAAAAATTTTGACAAAAGCAGACTCTGATATGTTAGAAAATTTGTGCTTTTTACTTTGGAAAATGTGGACTTGCTTGTTTAAAAATGTCACTTCTCTTTGAAAAGACGTTGGGTGTTATATTTTCTAAAGTTCTTAGTAGGCAGTGTAGTACTAAGTTTTCCTAAAAAGAGAAAGGGCAGTCAGGTTGAACAGTGACCTTCATTTCCCCAGGATGCCAGTTTTGACCTGTGACCTTCTGACTTGCATGTGGTGCACAGATGCTGGCCAGTGTCAGCATAATGAGTGGCTATTCCATGAACATTTGTCCCCACACTTGGCAACTGTCTGGGAAGTGCTGGGCTAAGGAATAAAAGGCTAGTAGCTGAGGCCCTATGGTAGTACAGATGTCACCTTGAACTTTGCCGTGAAATGTGCTGATCACAGTAACAGCCATGCAGAAGTCGGAAATGCGCCATCTTTACTCTCTGCTACTGTCTCCTCCTGGCTGACTGCAGACTCAGCCATGTTCTTGCTCTGACCTATGGAACATGGACAAATGGGAAGCAGGCGGAGACCTCAGTGATTGTCTGGCCATGGTATGGGAGCCCTTCTTCTGGCACTGAAGAAGCTAGGTGCCACCCTGTGGAGGCTTGGGGAACAGGCAACACACAGAAAGGAGATCCAATTCAGCTGCTAGCTGCCTGCAGACACATGGGACCTCAGCTAATGCAGAGCTGCCCAGTGGAGCCCACCAAGGTTTCATCTGAGCCGTGAGCAAAGAGAGGGGTCATATAAGGCACAGAGTGAAGGAGTGATATTTATTATAGCAATAGAATCAACAAGAAAATACAGTAAAAGACTGTATAACTACATACATACAGTGAAAGGAGTAAGAGAGAGATTTCTGTGAAAAGACCTTCAAACCAGGATGTAAGAAGGGATCAGGGAAGATGCCTCAAATGAAATGAGCTGGATGTGGAATATTGACATTTTTCATTGTGACCCCATTAAACAAAAAGTTTAAAAGAACTGCATTAGTCAGAGGGCTTCATGTCTTCCACCAGGAAGTTTTCACATAGATGGCAGGACTGAGGACTAACTCAAAATCCTGCAAAGGATTAAGAGAATAATTGTTGTCAGTTGGATATCATAAACTAACAGGGAAAAGAAAGGGTCAGTTCTACAAAGGGGAAGCTGGCTGTAGGCATTCCAGCAGACACCCAGGTGGCCTCACTGATTGCAGATTTGCCAGGGGAGCCCCCAGCAAGGTTCTGAGTGGAGCCCTGAGCCCTTATCAGCAGAGCAGGTTGTAGGTAGGGGGCTCTCTGAATCCCATTAGAGAGGCCTGATATGGTCCATCACTGAGCCTTTCTGGAGGTGTCACTCTCCCAGATAGGAATATGCAGGCTGTCTTCTTGTCATGCCTGAAATGAAAAACAGAGAGCTGTCTTAGTTAAATCACATTGTCATATACTAGCTTCCTCTTGATTCCTGAAGAAATAAGTTAAGCCAAAGAAAGAATTTCTCCATGGAGATAAATACGTGAAAGGGCTAAGTGGTGCCCACCTGGTGAGTATACATGCCACAGTGAACAAGGACCTAGGTATTTGCCCCTATCCCCACCTGCAGGGGGGAAGCTTCAGGAGCTGAAAAGCAAAGCTGTAGGTATCTCTCAATTTCTTCCGCACTGTCTCTCCCTACCATCTTAATTTGTATCTCTAGCAATTAGTTAAAGTGAATTATTATCAAAAGAGTTAAATAGATTAAAACCTACTCAACATTTCCTGTCAACACAGCCAAATTCTGCAGCCTCCACCTAGACTGTGTGTCACCAGGAGAATGAGTAAAGTCCTGCCATTGTTGGGATGTGATTCTCTTGTCCTGTTTTAATCAGCCAGACACCTTTGTCTCACAGAGACTAGTTGCTCCAATTAATGTCATATGGCCTAGGCTCACCCAGACTCATGTTGTAGATGAGGTGTGCCCGGTCACCTTTGTACTGCTAGCATCAGTAAAGAAGGAGGCACCTACCTCTAGCAGGAACAGGGGACCAAATGGAGGGCCTCACTCCTCCCTGTCTTCCTTTTTAAGCAATGTGTGGTTGCTGGTGCACAGCATGGCCATGATGCAGGAGAACTGAGTGCTGGTGGCCTTCTCCTTCTGGAGGAGCAGATAGACACAGTCCATGATGTCCTCCACTGCCAGGTTCACGGGGATGATGGGGTGGCTCAGGGCATAGTTGTAGAGTGACAGCTTGTGGGTGGCCCTGTCCCTACAACCCATCAGGTATTCAGGAGTTAGCTCAGAGGCAGTGAGGTCCAGCAGAGGCAGCCATGAGGGGGCCACGTGCAGACGGTTGAACACGGAGCTCTGCCTGATACTTTCCACATCATGGAGGGTGGTGTCAGTGTCATCCCTCTGGTCCACAGCCACCAAGATGCTCTTGTGGTGGCCGATGTCAACGGAGCTGCCCAGGAAACAGGTAGAGTCACCCCCAGTGCAGAGACCTGTGAACATAGTAGTGGGATTAGCAATGGACAAAGTAGGAGCCCTAGGGAGCAGAGCAGAGGCTCTGAGAGGATGAAGGACATGGAAAACCAAAAGGTCGAGCGTCCACTTTCTAACTGAAACCTTTGTAGAGGAACAGATGGAGTTAGCAAACCCAGTTATAAGTGTAGGAGATGATTCCTGCATATAGGCAGGAAAATATTTGAGGATTTGTGAAAGGAGACCTGGACTCCCTACTTTTGATTGAATATGAAAGTTTATATCTGCCCTTGGCTTTATATTGCAGAACTTAAGAGGTTTCTAGAAACTTGGAAGTAGAAGTTATCATGCTGCGTCACTATTAGTTCTGGTGTATATTCTGGTCCCATTTCCCCAGTGAGGCCGGTTTTCAGTGTCATGAGCTTGTTTTCAAGAGGGGAAAAATGTCCAGAGAGGTGGAACTTGCATCAGAGTGGTCAGTTTCCCTCTCCTCTGCTGGCCCTGACCTGGGGTCTGTGCTTGAGGAGGAACTAACCTGGAGTGTCCTCAAATAGCTGCTCCAAAAGGAAGGACTCCTGGCAACTGGAAGCCAAGCCAGTGATTTCCTGTTCCTGTGACTGCTCCTCAGTCACCTGTAGTGGAGCCATTCCACATTCATGGTGATATTCACCGTCTGTATGGAGAGAAATCCAAACATAGGTTCAGGCTGAAGTGGTTGTGATGAGCCTATCGTGACCACAGGATGTAGCTAGAGCATGGCAAGGGAGCTGTGGCTTCCTTGGAGATGTGCATGGTTTTCTGTGGGGCTACTGGGTCCCTGCCAATCCTGCCCCCACCTTGGGATTGACTTTCAGTGTCATGAGTTTGTTTCAGAAAGGAAATATCACGTGGAAGGAGGCATGTACAGGAACCCAGCTGGTCTCCACATGCGAGGCTGTGGTAGTCATCTACTTCTAGTGGAAGCCCCTCAGTGGCTGGCATTTGACCCTTCATGTTTATGCTGATGTTTGACACCTACATGTAGAGAAACTCCAATCTAGGTCCAGGCTGACCATGAAGAGACCCACCTCACTGTAGAAGATGACACATGGGCCTTCTCCTGGACCTTCTGTGCAAAGAAGGCTGTGTCTCTGTGTCTCTGTGTCCATGAATCTGACAGGAGACCCTGCCCTAGCATGTGCCCAAGAAAAGAGTTGACAAAATAAAGAGGAAGATGGTCTCATACATTCCTGTGCCTGGAATGCAATGAATTCCTCATGAGGAGAAGCTTTATATAGCAGCCCTGTCTGCCACAGAGAAGTAGAGACGCAAGGACTGTCATTAGAGCCTGTTACAGAGCAGTGTGTTGGTCAGTGTCTGCTGAGTGCACGGAGGCCTTTTGCCTGCTCTTTTCCCTGTCAGAAGGTATTGAAGCTAAGCTGGAAACCATTTTCCCTGAGCCTTTACAGTTAATGTCTCACTCCAGTCAGTCTCTTCTTAGACTGCCCTGACACTCACCTGCAGGTGACTCTTTGGTTTCTTCCATCTTGGAACTCACAGACCCCTGATCAGGTTCCTCAGACTCCTGGGAGAGAAAGAAGTCAGGGTCACAATAAGCCTTTGGAGTGAGCAGTGGAAGAACACATTTTCCACCAGCTCTGTTTACCCAGAGAGAGAGAGAGAAAGAGAGAGGGTGGGAGAAAGAGAGAGAAAGGAAGAGAGAGAGAGAGAGAGAGAGAGAGCCCTGTATCCAGTATCAAAGCTACTTGACTCTTGGGGGTGACTGTGATTTAGAGTTGCCACTGCAGATTTTAGTTAGTACCTGGATTTTCAGTGTATGATTAGCAGTGTGTTGACAAGGTTATTTGAATTTCTTCCTTCTTGCTCTCTAGTCTCAGGATAATGCACACAGGTAGTTCTCAGTTGAGTAAGTAATTTGTAATTTAAAATGTCATCTATCTAATCAAATACTTTTTAAAAAATGTATCCCCCACTCCACTAGAGGAGAAGAATTGCCTGGTATATGTTGAAGCCGGAAACTGGCATCAATGCTGCAGAGTGAAGGCCAACCCTGACATGATGCAGATGTTCAAATTATGCAAAAGAAGAAATAAGAAAAAAAGAGAGGGCTAGGGGTGTTGCAGCTGGTTAGGCACACACCTTACCAAGTGCAAGAACCCAGGATTGGGTGCCACTACCCTGCCAGAAAGCCTTCTTATTGACATACTAAGCTGATAATGAAGATGAGAAATTAAGGAGGAATTGGTTTGTGATAAGTCATTAAAAATTATTCCATTCTGGGGGTCGGGCGGTGGCGCAGTGGGTTAAGCGCACATGGCGCAAAGCGCAGGGACCGGCGTAAGAATCCCGGTTTGAGCCCCCGGCTCCCCACCTGCAGGGGAGTCGCTTCACAGGAGGTGAAGCAGGTCTGCAGGTGTCTATCTTTCTCTCCCCCTCTCTCTGTCTTCCCCTCCTCTCTCCATTTCTCTCTGTCCTATCCAACAACAAAGCAACGTCAACAATGGCAATAATAATAACCGCAACGAGGCTGCAAAAACTAGGGCAACAAAAAGGGAAAAAAATGGCCTCCAGGAGTGGTGGATTCATGGTGCAGGCACCGAGCCCAGCAATAACCCTGGAGGGAAAAAAAAAAAAATCAAAAATGATTCCATTCTAATGCAGTAAAGAATTGTAAAAAGAGCACACAGTGTACAAGGGACATGCAGACAGTATCCCTAGGTCTAGTATATCTGTAAGTGGGATCTTATGAGAATAGCATAGTGGGATCTCCAAGCATAATGGTTATGGAAAGAGACTGTCATGCCTGAGGCTCCAAATCCCAGGTTAACCGCCCCTCCCCCCATAAACTATAAGGCAAAGCTGAGCAGTGCTCTGGGAAAAAAGAAAGAAAGAAAGAAAGAAAGAAAGAAAGAACCCTCCTCAGGGCCAGGCAAGGCAGTACACCTAGTTAAGTGCACACATTACCATGGACAAGGACTCATGTTGTAGTCCCGGGCCCCACCTGTAGGGGGATAGCTTCATGAGTGGTTAAGCAGTGCTGTAGGTGACTCTGTCTCTTTCCTTCTCTATCTCCCCTCCCCTCTCAGTTTCTTTCTGTATCTATCCATAGTAAAATTAGTAAAACAAACAAACAAAAAAACTCCAAGGGAAGAAGATGGTGTCCCATATCTGAAAATGGGGAAAGATTTAAGATGGGAAAGAAAAGATATCCGAGGTCACATGACTGAAAGATTCTAACTTAAAGAAACAAGTACATTTCCAAATTGGCGAAGATACTCAGAATTACTTCGTTCAAGTTCACATGACTCAGTTCTTTATATTCCATAAATGTGTGAAACCACCTCATAGCTCTCACCTCCTCAATTCATTAAGCATAATCATCTCCAGTCCCTCCCCCCAGATGGAGCACAAATGTATCTCAAGGTTTGTGAGAACTATGAAATTATCTCTTACAGGAGACACAGGGCTTTGGAGTGGGGTGAGCATGCAACTCTACCCCTATACTTGGATAAGCTTATTAACCATTATTCAGTCACTACTGAAAATGTGGGTAAGAGAATGTCTTAGTTCCCCATGGTAAAAATCTATTGTACTGCAATTCCATAAAACAAATGATATGAATAGATCTTTTTTTTTTTTTCTAGCAGGGCTTGGTGGCTGCATCATGACTTCACAGCTCCTGGCTGCCATTGTTCTTTTTTCTTTTTCTTTGATAGAGGGGGAGAAAGGGGCAGAGAAAGAGAGAGACACCAGCAGTACTGCCTCACCACTCATGAAGCTCCCCTGCGCCAAGTAGGACTCAGGGACTTGAACCCAGGTCCTCTTGCATGGTAACATGTGTACTCTACCAGGTACACCACTGCCTGGTCCCTCCTAGCTTGCTTTTGGTCCAGTAGCATAAAGAAAAGTGAGGTTGTTATTTTTTCTTTAATTAGTAGAGTCACCCATTCTAGGAGGAAATAATCCACAGGGAGCAATGCAAACCACTCTGTATATGCAAGAGAGGGTTGCATACAGTATCGGTTCCCTTTTTTGTGTCTATAGATATGTGTGTGTAAATAGGAAAATGCATCCTTCTGGGTAGTATGTGCTGAATTCTTCCCTTATCTCTAGACCACTTTCTGTGTAAAGCAAGAACTTGGGATGTAAGTTCTAGCCTTAGAAACACTCACACAGGTGCATTCTGCCTCCTTTTGGTTGATATCCAGGTAGTTGAGAATGGCGGTATAAATTTTTTTAATGGATTCCACGGTGACCCAAAAGAGAGAAGGAGAAATGAGCTGTTGGACTATTATCAAATGAACTTGCATTTTGGCTAATCATTTCAACATTTTTCAATGCTTTTTCAAGATATCAAGTTTTTGAAGATATGTGCAAGATGTAATGAGAACAACAACATGCAAATGTATTTCTGAAAAATGAGACAGATCCCAGAAAACATGTCTGTGGTGTCAGGTCTCTGAGACCAGGGCTGAGCATCGCATCCTCCAGGCCTGCCTGGAGTCCAGGCCAGAACCTCCCTGGGCTGTAGCTCTGGCAGGTTCATTTGCTTTGAGAGCCAGCCCATGGAGAAACCTGCCCTTAAGTCAGGGCCATTTAATACATGGTGCAGGGTGATGTTAGCTCCCATCACAGTGTGAAGAGAAGGAGGACAAGAGGGAGGAACATTGACTGCTAGGACTCTGCATTCTGAGAACTTGAAGATTTGAAATACATGAAATGAGGACATACTCAGAAAGCTCATTGTACCATTGCTCCATCTTCTCAACTGATCTGAAATCCAAGAGAAGGGGAGAAAAAAATTAAAATGCACATTCACACAAACATATTATGAGTGCTGGGTTGTGTAAACAGCATCATTGATTGTTATTGGTGGGACTGTGTGATCCAGGGGGCCTGTCCTGGTCCCTGGGTGCTGAGGGGCCCTGCTCTTTGACAGTTTGCTGGGTTGCAGGGAAATCTTCTAAATGGAGGAGAAATTGGGTTTAGGGCCAGTTGGTGGTGCTGGTGGTTCACTGCACATGCTACCATGCACAAGGACCCGGGTTCAAGCCCTTGGTCACCACCTGCAAGAGGCTTATCAGCTACATGTGTTTGCCTGTATCAGAGCCATTGGGAGCCAATGGAGAGCTCAGAGCTGTCCTTGTGGGGGTCAGAGCACCTGTGGCTAATAGACCCCCAGATGGAGCTGTGCTCCCCCTCAGAGTCGTGAGGAGACAGGCAGGGCCTGGCTGCAGTCTTACTGAAAATAGACCATGAAGCTGCGGTCAGTCCATCCCAAGACCAGCGATGTGCGGGCTCTCGTGGCTTTCCTCATGTTGGTTTCCACCCACATGTCCATCAGGTGTGCCAAGTACTTGACTCTTGTACCTGGAGAGGAAATAGAGCACAGCGCTGTTAGCTTGTATCCCAGAGATCTGGGAGCAGCTGGGTTTCTCCTGAGGAGATGAGATGGTGGGTGTGTTTCTTTCTTTAATTTTTTTATTTGGGAATGAATGTTTTACAGCCGACAGTAACTACAATAGTTTGTACATGCATAACATTTCTCAGTTTTCCCTGAGAGTTTTCCACATAGCAATACAACCCCCACTAGGTCCTCTGTCATCCTTTTCCAGGGTCTGTACTCCCCCCACCCCTCACTCCTCCACCCCAGAGTCTTTTACTTTGGTGCATTACAGGAACTCCAGAGGGGGCAGGTACCTACTTTGTGTTGGAGATGAGCAGCACGTAAGATCAGTTGCCTTTTCTGCCACCTCCGACCCTTCTGGAATTTGCCAGTGCCCATGAACTGGATATGGCCATAATGCAACACTAGGATGTTCTCTTCCAGACTACCCTCCTCCATAGAAGAGCTGCAACACAGCAGACCCACAGGGCAGTTTGTCACTGGCAGGTGGGACACAAGGGCTCATGTTGATGTCAGCACTCACAGAGCATTACAGAGGAGTCTCAGTGCCCCAGAAGGGCTCAGCAGCCCAATTAAGGAGTCTTGAGCTAGACAGAGCTCCTGTGAGAGTTGAGGTCACTCAGGGCTGGTGGTAATGGAGGGCTGCTTAAAGGACAGGGCACAGGGCCTGTCATTTCAGTGTCAGGGGACAAGGAAGTAGCAGAGTCTAAGGACCTGGTAGAAAGGAGACACTGAGAGGGAGTGAGTGGGAGTGAGGGTATTGGGGCCCTGGTGCTTGGTGCTGGGAGAGGACCTGACTTGGGGTGAGAGTATTGTGCAGACACCCTGTGTCAGCAAATCACACTGTAGTGAATTAATACTTCAAAATATAAGGATAAAAAAATGTAAGGGGACACTAAGTGGTCAAAGGAGAGAGGATGAGAAATGTTTCATAGAACCAACTCAGGGACACTGGGCCTAGGCCTGAAGGCAGCACAGTGTCTAGAGCGTTGTCGGAGCATAATCAACCCCTAGTTTTAGCCTCTGTGACTCTGCTTCTTTCCCTACCCATTCCTCTCCCCTTCTTTCCTCTTTCTACTTTTCTCCTCTTTTTTATTCTCGCTCTTCCTCTCTCATAAAAGTAATTTTAAACAGATCTGTGTGTGACCTATAGGGGTCAGATTGCATAGATCCAAGAGTGTGAAGAAGTCATTCCATTGTGGTCTCAGGTTAACATACACACTTAGATAACAGGATTCTGGAAAACTGACTCTAATCTTCTTTAAGTCAGTCATCACTTTGGGGTTGAGGGGGCCAGCAATCCCATGATCAGCCGAGAATAAGCCAAACATTCAAATGTTTCTCAACTCAAGGAAGTACTAAGTTATTCCTTGGCTGTGCCCTGAGTAAGCCCACAAGACTCTGATGCTAATGGGTCATGCCTGCTCTCTGGCATCAGCAGAAGGGAATCTCATGAGCACAAGTAACTGTTGATGAGACCAGGCTGAAGCTGAGGATTGTCAGTGGGAATCACACAGAGCACCTCCTGGGACCACCCTCCTCCTCCTCTGCTGGTCATACAGGGCATGTGAACAGACTCTACCTTAAGCAGGGCAGCCAGCGCAGACATGCTGAAAGCCTCAAAGACTTTCTGGTAGATGCAGACATCCTCGACTCTTCACTCCTTGACAGGAAAGAGAGAGCTGGACACAGCACTGTGTGCACTGTTCAGCTCAGTCTCCAAGACTGAAGATTCTGCTATAGCCTGGGCCCCTGGGCTGTGATGTCAGTGGTCAAAGGTCAGCATCATAACTGACAGCTGACAGAGTGCCCCTCTAAAGCCAGTTGCACCTATAGCTTTGAGTCTTTTAATCTTTTCCTTTTGAGATGACTATAGACTTCCAGGCTTTTATTGGAAATAATAGAGATGCTACAAGCCTAGCCCCTATCTCATGCAGTGGTCATCTAATTTTATAATTCTAAACAGAGTAAATATCACAGTAGGATATTCACATGGATGCTGTCACAGACACAGTATTTCCAGGAGCATTAGTGTGTGTGTGTGTGTGTGTGTGTGTGTGTGTGTGTGTGTGTGTGTGTGTGTGTGTGTGTACATACACAAACAAAGGCAATGTTATCCTCATAAAACCATTTTTGAAAGAATGAATCCATCAGCAAATGAGTTGTGGACATTCTTTGATGTCCTTCAACTCTAGTGTAAAAGACACACATTTGAGAAACCATTGGAGGACTTGATGTAGCCTAGAATAGATGTCTTAGCTTCTTGGTATTTTTTATCTTTTATTAATTAAGTTATTTCTCTTAATGAGAAAGATAAGAGCCCTGCTCAGCTCTGGCCTTTGGCAGTGGGATTGAACCTGGAAAGGACCCCAGATCCTCACACATGAAAGTCTTTCACTTCTTTTTTTTATTATTTTATTCATAGTTCACTGGACAGCTACAGAAAAAGTAGAGTGAAGGAGATGGAGGGAGAGTGGAGAGAAACCTACAGCACTGCTTCAACTGCTTGTAAAGCTCTTCCATTCTAGGGGGGACACGTGTCTTGAGCCCAGCAGCTTGTAACTAATGCTCTGAGCCAGGTGCACCACAGCCTTCCACCACTTCTTGTCTTAAACAGCTCTGTAGGATGCAGTCCATCTGATCACAGACAAGAAACATTCAGATTAACATCAGTGAGAGAATCACTGGTCAGAAATATCAGGGTGTGGAGCACCAGACAGTGTGTTTGTGTCTGTGTCTGCTTGTGTGGGAGAGAGGTGGGGACAAGCCTGTTCTCATTGTCCTGCTGCATCGTCTGAGTGCATGACCAGGCTGAGTGGTTCCTCAGACTTTTCTTTCTTTCTTACCTTTCCTTAAGGTCTTATAAACTATTTGAAGGAAAATATGACTTTCATACTAATGATGTCATGCTTGAACAATGCTTTTCCTCACTCAATACAGGAAAAAATGAGACAGATGTTAGTCTTTGCCATAAGGAATGATAAAAAGATTAAGGAGGCAATGGATCCCATATACTAGATTTCCCTCATGCTGCTGGCACACAGGTAAAGCACAGTCAGGTGGCCATGATGTCATTCACTTCCCTTGTCTGTCAGACTCATTGTAACTTCACCTCTAAAAGGTTCAGGCAGATTTGCTTTAGCTGCAGTTTTGGAAATCAGCCACCTGAGGGCACTCATCCTCTACACAGGGCAGCAAAATGAACAAAACTCACAGTTTTCTTCAAGTACTTAGGAGATTCTTCCAATAGATCCATTCACATATTTTAATTGTGAATGATCAACTTATAGCAGTGCATAATGTTTAATAAGAATCAGAAATTCAACATACATGTAGATTGATATTAACTGTCAACTGGAGGCAGTCCGCAATATTTTGTAAAATGATTTTTTCTATGGATTATGCTTTTCAGAACATTGGAATGATTCCATTCCATACTTTAGAGATGCATCTGGATCTAAATTTACAAAAATTTTTTATTTTTTTTATATTTATTTATTTTCTCTTGCACTTGTTTTTTATTGTTGTTGTAGTTATTATTATTGTTGTTATTGATGTTGTTGTTGTTGGATAGTACAGAGAGAAATGTATAGAGGAGAGGAAGACAGAGAGGGGAGAAGAAAGACACCTGCAGACCTGTTTCACAGCCTGTGAAGTGTCTCCAGCAGTGAGGAGCTGGGGCTTGAACTGGGATCCTTAGCCAGTCCTTGAGCTTTGTGCCACATGAGCTTAACCCAGTGTGCTCTCGCCTGACTCCCTACACAACACTTTTTATGTGTCCAGCATTAACTACCACAATAATAGTTTGAGTTTCCTTAGGACATTTGGGGTCAATTCTCTTCTTTGTGTCCAGGTTATAACCTCTGGGGGCTCATTGCAGGCACTAGGAATCCACTACTCCTGGTTGCCATTTTTTTTTTTAAATATTTTATTTTATTTATTTATTCCCTTTTGTTGCCCTTGTTGTTTTATTGTTGTAGTTATTATTGTTGTTGTCGTCGTTGTTGGATAGGACAGAGAGAAATGGAGAGAGGAGGGGAAGACAGAGAAGGGGAGAGAAAGATAGACACCTGCAGACCTGCTTCACCGCCTGTGAAGCGACTCCCCTGCAGGTGGGGAGCCGGGGTTCGAACCGGGATCCTTATGCCGGTCCTTGTGCTTTGCGCCACCTGCGCTTAACCCGCTGCGCTACAGCCCGACTCCCTATTACTTCTTCCCTATTTTGTTGGATAGGACAGAAAGAAATTCAGAAGAGAAGGGAGGGAGGAATATAATATATATATGTGGATAGAAGGAGAGAGAGACCTACAGACCTGCTTCTCCACTTGTGAAGCCTCCTTGCTGCAGGGATGAGCAGGAACTGGAAGCTGGGCCCTTGACCATGTACTGTGTGTGCTTATCTGGGTGCACTACCGCCAGCCCCATAATGAAGCGATTAAATGCACAGCTTTTTACTCTACAGGCTAGAGAAACACCAGTAAGGGCACTTTTACATATTAATATGTCATTCATATAGCCATTGAGTAATAACTTTGTCTCATACATTTGGGGCCAAGATTGGAACATTCATTTTTCTTTACATAGTTCAGTCTGCAAAGGAGATTCTGCAGATGAGAAAGAGGGAAAGGATGCAGCAGGAGGCAGCTTTTCTGGCCTCAAGTTTCAAGATTGATCCCCAGGGGGTGGTCAGCTCCTGATAGCCAACCACAGAGAAACTCCACAGGGGTGCTGGGTGTTGGCTCACCCTGATGAGAGCACATGTTTTCATGCCCAAGGAACTTATAAAAGGTTAAGACAGTAAATATCTGGGAGTCTGGAGTTGGGCAATAGTGCAGCAGGTTAAGCACACGTTGCAGGAAGTACAAGGACTGGCTTAAGGATCCTGGTTCGAGCCTCCGGCTCCCCACCTACAGGGGAGTCACTTCACAATTGGTGAAGCAGGTCTGCAGGTGTCTATCTTTCTCTCCCCCCTCTGTCTTCTTCTCCTCTCTCCATTTCTTTCTGTCCTATCCAACAACAAGGACATCAACAGCAACAACAGTAATAACTACAACAATAAAAGAAGGGCAACAAAAGGGTATAAGTAAATATTAACAAAACAAAAAGACAGTTAATGTCCAGGAACGCTGGCTGCCCTGTGGCTCTGCATTTTTACAGTTATGTGTGAGAAATAGTCAGCTAGCTTACAGGAAACAGTCTTTCAGGTACTGGCTTAGACAGCAATCCTAAACTCTAGGACATCTTATCTGAATGTCCCCCAAGTTTGAAGGTAGACAGTCGAAGGTTAAGGATGTGCTGGTGGCCTTCAACTTCTCTAGAACCAGAATGAAACAGCTTATGTCCTCCACCACTATATTCTCAGGGAAGATGGGGGTCTCCTGGATAATAGCTATTGTACAGGAGCAGTTTGGGGCAGCCCTGTCCCCAGAGGCCATCACAGATTCAGGCGTGAGCTCAAGGCACTGAGGAGGAGTAGATTTGGCCAAGTTGGGGCCATGGGCGTGTGGTATATGGTGGAGTGCCTGCAGCTAAGTTTCCATATCATTGATGGTGGTGATGATGTCACTGTTCTGGTCCACTGCCACCACGAAGCTGTGATGGATGGTGTCTGAGGACAGATTGTACAAGGGCCAGGGATAACCCACCCTCCCCGAGCAAATAGACCTGTGACATAGCAGTGTGTGTAATGATGAGCTCCAGTGGCCACTCTGTGTGCTGAGAGGAGGTGGAGAGCCAGGTGGCCACCAGGCCCACTTTCTAGTTGAGAGCATTATAGAAGGAGAGAAGGAAGAAAGCCCAACCAGTCTTACATCCAGGAGAATGATGTACCTCACCATGGAAATGTTTGTGCATGGGCTGATGTATGAGATTCGACTTCTCTACTTCTAACAGGATTTAAGATTTCGTAGGTGGAATCCAGATATATTGTGTTATTCATCTTTCACAGGGAGAATGCCTATAGAAAGAACGCCCTGTCCCTTGACATACAGTCCTACCTCCAAAGACAGCTCTATGAGCAAAGACAGAAAGCAGAGAGGGCACTGAGTCTTGTCACATACTGTTGTCTGGCTTCTGCCTTTTGAATGGACAGTATCTGTTGCAAGAGTCACCAAGGCCTGGCAGTGGTGCACCTGGTTGTGCACACACAGGAGCCAGGGGCAGGACCTTGTTTTAAGTCCCTGGACCCTATTCCTGGGTGTGGAAGAGGGAGAGGAGAACACCTCCCAAGTGGGGGAGCAGTGGTGCTGATGTCTGCCTTTATCCTTCTCACCCCATCTCTATATCTCTCTGGTGTGGAAAATTAGAAAAGGAAAAAATGACTGTGGAGAGCAATGGTGTCATCATGCAGGCAAGAGCCCCAGCAATAATCCTGGTAGTAAAAAAAAAAAAAAAAGTCATAATAAAAAATTTATTTAATTAGTCATCCTAGTCTCGTCATACTACAAAGCAAGCCAATACATTTTTTTCAATATATAATTATTGATGGGAGAGTATTAGAATGATATGGAGGAAATGCTCCTACGAAATTTTTTAAAAACTGCTAATACACATTCCTATCTTCCTTAAGGGGAGGGGATGGGATATAGAGATCTGGTGGTAGGAATTGTGTGCAGTTGTACCTCTCCTATCCTACAATTTTGTTAACATCTCCTTTTTAAAATAAATAAATAAATAAATAGAAATAAAAAAATACTGCTCAAAAACATCCCTGTCTTCTTTCAACATAACCTGGCTCTGAGGCAGGTATGGATGGTGAGACACTGTGGGATGAATTAGAGTTTCTTTCTAATGGGAATCCCAATCCTACCACCTCCCAGTCTCAGAATAGACTCCATGCTTAATCCAGACACTCACTGTGTCACTTCCTGGATTGCCTGAGACACTAGAGAAATCTAAAACATTCCCTATCCATCCATCAACACAGATCCAGCATCACTGTAAAAGTTTGAGTCTTCCTTTTATGTCAGACTTCCAGGATTTTCTCTCCTTTTTCTTGTCATTCTCTTCTTCCTTCTCTTAGGCTCTCAGTTTTCTCAGTTTTATACTAAGATAGTAATAATATAAATGAATGAAAACAGATGTATAAAAACTTACAGATCAACTTATATCCCTCTATATAAAACACTTTTGTGTGTACTACATGAACAATCTCTATACATTTAGAAACAAGTAATATTACAAGTCATTACACAGACAATGTATTAGATTCACTAAAAAGGGTTATTTCAGTTTCTCTAGGAAGTAAAGGTATGTAGTGTACATTATCTTTTTTTTACATGGTACTATTATTTAAATTCTAGACACCCATGGTTTTTTTTGTGTGCATTAGGTGTCATTTAGGTGTGCATTTAGTGTCAAAGTAATTGACATGACTAGTTAATTTTTTTCCTTTGCTTTTGCTTTTCTTTTTTTTATTTAAGAAAGGATAAATTAACAAATCCATAGGGTAGGAGGGGTACAACTCCACACAATTCCCACCACTCAATCTCTATATCCCACCCCTTCCCCTGATAGCTTTCCCACTCTCTATCCCTCTGGGAGCATGGACCCACAGTTGTTGTGGGTTGCAGACATAGGTGTTGACTGGTCAGTCCATACTCCTAGTCTGCCTCTCTCTTTCCCTAGTAGGGTGCGTCTCTGGGAAAGCAGAGCTCAAGGACACATTGGTGGGGTCTTCAGTCCAAGGAAACCTGGCTGGCATCCTGATGGCATCTGGAACCTGGTGACTGAAAAGAGGGTTAACATACAAGGCCAACCAAATTGTTGAGCAATCATGGACCCAAAGCTTAGAATACAGGAGAGGAAGTGTAAGGGGGGTACTCACTGCAAACTCTAGTGTACTTCTGCTTTTAGGTATATATTTTGCAGTAGTTTATGGATACGTGTGTACATAAGCTCTCTCTCACCGAATCTGGTGTATATCTAGGTTTGGGGACTTTGTTAGAAAGTAAACCACCTTAGATGGAATTAAAGAATACTATGAAAGATAACGTCTCACCCGAGTAAAGAAGCTGAAGCGTTGTCATGTGAAGTCTCTGGACACAGTCTGAGGTGAAGCATGTTGAGTTGGCAATCATTGTGTTGATTAGGTTGCGATCAGCAGATGCAATATAATTTGATACAGATTGGGAGAGGCATACGGGAAAGTGGGCCCTATCCAAAGGTATCAGGACTGGGGGGAGTAGAGGCTCTATAGTGGAGATGTGAGGTTCCTGCTGTCTTAGGGTTCAAAAAGACAATGGATAGTTAATGTTAACATCACATTATTTGGTAATTGGGTTAACTTTGAAAGTCCTTTTGTTAGTATTTGCTGTACAGTACCCAGTATCTTGTATATAGCTGTGCTATTGGTTGCTTATGATCTACTAGGTCTAGGCTTTTGAGAGAGTCTGCATTCAAATACACAGCCTATATATTAAAAAGACTCAGTCTGTGTTTTAAAAACTTTGAGACATACAATTAACTTTCCCCCTCTCATATTAACTAGTGATTTATATGACTACACATTACTAGGAGTGTACATAAACACCATTCCCACTACCAAAAGACTGTGACCCATCCCTTCCACACACTCCCACCCCCCACTGGCCTAGGAAGCTGCATGGCTACCCCTCACCACAGGGTTTTTTACTTTGGTGCCCTACTTACAATTTAGTCAGGTCCTACTTTTAGTTTCCCTTTCAGATCTTCTTACTCAACTTCTGTTGATGAGTGGAATCATCCCATACTCATCTTTCTCTTTCTGACTTAGCTCACTTAACATAATTCATTCTTGCTCTGTCCAAGATGGGTCAGAGAAGGTGGGTTTATTGTTCTTGACCGCTGCATAGTATTCCATTGTGTATATATACCACAGCTTTCTCAGCCACTCATCTCTTGTTGGGCACCTGGGTTGCTTCTAGGTTTTAGCTAATATGAATTGTGCTGCTATGAACATAGGAGTACACACCTCCTTTGGGTTGGGTGTTATGGAGTCCTTGGGGTATAATCCCAGGAGAGGAATTACTGGATCATATGCAAGGTGCATGTCTAGCCTTGTGAGAGTTTTCCAGACTTCTCTTCACAGAGGCTGTACCAATATACATTCCCACCAGCAATGCAAAAGGGTTCCTCTCTCCCCACAGCCTCTCCAGCATTTGTTGCTGCTGTCCTTTTTGATGTATGCCATTCTTACAGGAGTGAGGTGGTATCTTAGTGTTGTCTTAATTTCCATTTCTCTGACAATCAGTGACCTAGAGCAGTTTTTCATATGTTTGTTAGCCTTTTGGATCTCCTCTGAGGTGAATGTTTTGTTCATATCCTCTGCCCATTTGTGGATGGGGTCATTTGCTTTTTTGGTGCTAAGTTTGCTGAGCTCTTTATATGTTTTGGTGATTAGTTTCTTGTCTGATGTATGGCATGTGAAGATCTTCTCCCATTCTGTGAGGGGTCTCTTTATTTGTTTAATAGTTTCTTTGGATGTGCAGAAGCTTTTCAATTTGATATAGTCCCATTGGTTTGTTTCTGCTTTAGTCTTCTTGCAATTGGGTTTGATTCATCAAAGATGTCCTTGAGGTGTAGGTGGGAAAGTGTTTTACCAATGTTTTCCTCTAAGTATTTGATTGATTCTGGTCTGACATCCAGGTCTTTGATCCATTTGGAATTGATTTTTGCTTCTGGTGAGATAAAGTGGTTCAATTTCATTCTTCTGCATGTTACAACCCAGTTTTCCCAGCACCATTTATTGAAGAGAGTGTCCTTCATCCATTTAATCCTTTGCACCTCCTTACCAAAGATTAGATGTCCATAGGTGTGGGGATTTATTTCTGGGCTTTCAATTCTGTTCCATTGGTCTGTGTGCCTATTTTTGTTCCAGTACCATGCTGTTTTGATGATGATGGCTTTATAATATAGTTTAAGGTCTGGGAGTGTGATGCCTCCATTTCTGTTTCTTTTCCTCAAGATGGTTTTGGCAATTCTAGGTGTTTTCAGGTTTCAGATAAATGATTGTAGTGTTTTTCTATTCTCTTAAAGAAGCTTGGTGGAACTTTGATGGGTATTGCATTAAATTTGTATATGGCTCTGGGGAGAATATTCATTTTGATGATATTTATTCTTCCAATCCATGAGCATGGGATATCTTTCCATTTCTTGGTATCAGTTTCTATTTCCTTGAGTAGCGACTCATAGTTTTCAGTATACAAGTCTTTCACTTCTTTGGTCAGCTTTATTCCTAGGTATTTGATTGATTTTTCTGAAACAGTAAATGGGAGTGATTTCTGGATGTCTTCTTCTTCAGACTTAGTGTTTGCATAAAGAAATGCCAGTGATTTTTGTACATTGATTTTGTAGCCTGAACCTTGCTATATTGCCTAATAACTTCCAGTAGTTTCCTGCTGGATTCTTTAGGTTTTTCTATGTATACTATCATATCATCTGCAAATAGTGAGAGCTTGACTTCTTCCCTTCCAATCTGTATTCCTTTGATTTCTTTCTCTTGCCTGATTTCTATGGCAAGAGCTTTCAATACTATTTTGAAGAGTAATGGTGACAGTGGACACCCCTGTTTAACCCCTGATCTGAAGGGGAAGGCTTTCAGCTTCTGTCCATTGAGTATGATGTTGGCTGTAGGTTTGCTATATATAGATTTCACTATCTTCCACTATCCCTTCGGAGGATGGAACATTCTCTACCATTGTTGATCCTAGTTCCAGAGCTGTAGTTTCTGTCACTTTGCCCTCTACCTGTACAACAGCCTCAGGATCCAGGCTCCCTCGGGTGGGCTCCTAACTCTGAGATCTCTGCTTCTCTTCTTTTCAGTGGCTGCTGGTCGCAATGGGATCAGAAGTGCCTCTGAGGAAGTGGTAGCCAGGGCGGAGCCCTGAACCCTAGGAAACTACATCTGGAAGTGTCAAAGAGGCACACTGGCAAGTGACTCTAGTCTAGTGTGCCTTGTTGCCTCTAGGTCTGGTTTCTCAGCTCTGAGTAGTTCAAGTCCTGGTGATCTTTCATGCGGTACTCTCCATTGTGCTCTCTTTATAGAGGTTGTTTTTTTTAGTAGGACAGAGAGAAATCGAGAGGGAAGGGGAGAGCAAGACACCCTCTGTACTTCCTGCAGTGAAGCTTCCTCTTGCAGGTGGGGGCCCAGGTTTTGAACTCCAGCCCTTACGCTCGTCCTTGCTCTTTGCGCCATGTACTTTTAAACTGCTGCGCTCTACCCAGTCCCTGAACTACAGCCCTTAAGCATGGTGATGTGTGCACTCAGGCAGGGACACTACCCCTGCCTCCTCTGCCTCCACATCTCTTTTTTTAAATATTTTTTCTTTTAATTTTTTAAAATTACCTTTATTTACTTATTGGACAGAGACAGCCAGAAATTGAGAGGGAAGGAGAAGATAGGGAGAGGGACAAACACCTGCAGCCCTGATTCAACACTTGAGAAGCTTCCCGCTGCAAGTGGGGACCAGGGGCTCAAACCTTGGTCCTTGCACATTGTAACATGTGAGGTCAATCAGGTGCGCCACCGCCTGGCCCCTGTCTCCCCATCTTAAAATCCTTTTCTGTCTGCAGGTGGTCTTCCTGCATCGCCACCTGAGTGGAGCTTTTCCTGCGACGTCACTTCTGACTGTGTCCAGGATGAGCACTGGCCCCCGGGGTCACAGTGACTCTCCTGAGGTGGGTTTCTGGGTATAACAACCCCAGGAGCTCAGCATCTTGCTTTTCCAACTCCACTCCATTTACATTGAGGCTCCTGCTGTGCTGAGGTAGGAATTTTACCTGGAAGTGTTCTAACAAAAATCTATTTGCCATTCTTTTATTCTGACCATTTTTTCAAAAGGACTCACTGCTGATTGTCATTTCTGGTACCTACTGGTGCATTCTTCTACAGCCTTTTCCAAATACTATTAAAAATGTTAAATTTCACTAAGGGTCTGGGAGATAGAATGGTTATGTATAAGATTTTCTTAGCCTGAGGCTTCTAGTTCCCAGGTTCCATCCCTGTCACCACCATCGGCTGGAACTGAGCACTGTGCTGGGGAGAAAGAAAACATGAAATTCACTAGTAAAATTATGCAGGTTTGAATATTTTTGGAGGTCATTCTGTGTATTTTATTACTTGCAAGAATGCCGGCACAGGCTGATAGTGATAAAGTGAAATAATATACTATTGCACCTCACACAGTAGAAGCAACAGACTTTCATAAAGGCTGATTCTGATCCATTGTGCCCTTTCCTCCAGCTTTAAACCTCAGGATGTAATAGGCAGAGTGCTTTTCTTAGAACACATATCCCACCCCCATCCCCTTTCTAATTGGATAAAACTATTATGTACCTTTGTTAACTCTTGATCATCTGTGTTGGTGTTGGGGGAGAACAAATAGTACTACCCACAGCCATTATATCTAACATTAATTTTTTTAAATAATTTTTTAATATTTATTGAATCCCTTTTGTTGCGTTTGTTCTATTTTTGTAGTTGTTATTGTTGTTGTTGGTTAGGAAAGAGAGAAATGGAGAGGGGGAAGACGGGGAGAAAAAGACACCTGCAGACTTGCTTCCCCACTTGTGAATCAACTCCCCTGCAGGTGGCGAACTGGAGGCTCGAACTGGGATCCTTATGCCAGTCCTTCCACTTTGCAACACATGCACTTAACCCACTGCACTACCGCCTGACTCCCAACTATTATTTCTATAACTATCTGCATTTACATACATTTACCTATTTTTCCTGTGGCCCTGCGTTTTCTTCCTTTCTAACTCACACCTACACCTATCACTACTTTCAAATGTTCTTCTTTTTTTCCTCTTCTCTCTCTCTGGGTCCTGGTGGAATTGGAGTCCAGAGCCCTCTGGTTATCTTCTCCTAACATTTCTTCCCCTCTGAGAGTATGAATCAAAATTACTTATGGGGTACAGAAGGTGGGAATTCTGGCTTCTGTAATTGCTTCTCCACCAGACATGGACACCTGGCTGGGTTGTTTGCCCAGGGAAATCAGGATGAAACCATAGTAGCATTTGCAACTTGGTGGCAGATTATTGGAGTTGGAAGCTTGACATCTATAGGTTGGTCTCTCTGGATACAATCCTAAGTGAAAAGGCATGGTGGCACTGGCATTGGTGGCATTGATTTAATTGAAGTCTGCAGACGCAGTATAGCAGACTAGGAGATCTAGAGGAGAAGCATCAAAAAATAACAAAGTCGCAAAGGTTCCAGGACTGGGAGAAATACAGATTTTAATGAGAATGGGGAAGGTACTTTCCAGTCTTAAGTTTAAGAAAGCAATAGATAATAATAATAATGTTATTATTATTATTATTATTATTATTATTATAACAAAGTTACTTAGGAGTTTAGTTAGAAAAACACCATGATGATTTGGGAGGTGGCTTAATGGATCTCAAGCATGAGGTCCTGAGTTCAACCCCCGGTGACAGCACGAGTACCAGTGTGATGTCTGGTTATTTCCCTCTCTTCTCCTCTTATCATTCTCATTAATAAATAAAATATTAAAAAAAAGAAAAGAAAAATACCATGGATAGGAAATCCATGCCATATTTGACCTCACCATGGAAAAATCACTAATTTAACCTGTAACATTGATTATTAATTTTGCTGCTATTTTTCATGTTAGTTAATCAAACATATTGGATGGGTAGAGGAAACAATGCTGTCTTTATTTATTTAAATGTTTTATATTAAGGGGGCAGGTGCTAAGTAACTGGGTAGAGTGCACACTTCACCATGCAGGAGGACCTGTGTTCAAGCCCTGGTATCCCCATAGGAACACTTGCATGGGGGTGGTGACAGGCAGAGAGAATCTTCACAAATAGTGAGTGCAGTGTTATGGTGTCTTACCTCTCTCAGGAGATGTCTAAACATAGAGTAGGAGTATAGTATGTAAAGCATTGGACTGTCAACTTTTGAGGTCGAGTTCAATTCTTGACATGCCAATTGCCAAAGTGATGCTCTAGTTCTTTATCTGATTAATAAATAAGTAAATCTTAAAAAAGAAACAAAGAAAGAATAGTCTTCAGGGAGCAGCATCATACAGGTGTGATTTTCAACAATAACCCGACAAAAAGAAAATAGTTTAAAAGTTTGAAAGAATTATTGGGGTGGGGTATTGGTTTATGTTGCAGGGGAGAGAGAAGAGACCGGAGAGAGAGGGAATACAAATATTTATTCAGGCAGACGCCTCAGAGTTGGGTGAGAGCACAGCACTTCAGGCCACATGGAGCTAGCAAGATGGCCGCCTACTGCTATATGCAGCAACCCTTCTCTGAGTCGGTTGCTGAAGTGAGGGAAAAGGCAAGAGAGAGAAGGGCGGAAGTGTGAGGGCTTTTATGGGAGAAATTCAGTAACTGGAAAGTCCTTACGGGATTGGCTAGAAAAATGGGGGTGGAGAAAACAAGGCATTCTGGGAAGTTATGGTTTCAGCTCTAGCGGGAATGGGTGATACCCTGAGGGTATCTGCACAATTACCCAACAGTAGGGGTGTTCTGGAAACTGGGAACTGTATTTAGAGCTGTCTTGGGGCAGTGAACTAAATTCTTTAATTTTCTTCAGCTTTATTATATATGCAGTGCTGAATTTTTTTCTTGTTTTTTTTTTTTTAATTTCGAGTGCATTTATTGTATTTCAGGTGCTGAGATGAGTCATCACCTGTTCATTTGCTTGTTCAGAAACTTGTCTCTTGTTGGTCACCACCACATCCACATCAACCTCCGTTCTCATTTGCTTGTACAGACACATTATGATGTGAAGGCGTGTGTTTTCAGACACAATGGGAATAATATTGTCATCTGTTAGTTAAGATTTGGCTCAAGAGACATTGTCATCAGGATACTAGGATGCTTTCGAGGAAGAAGGCACTACAGAAGTACATAGGGGACATGAACAAGGAGTACCAGACTCTGGATCAGTGCTTGCAGCATCCTTCTGTGCATGAAGGGGACTGGAGGTCTGTGAAGTGGAGGCATGCCCAGTTGACACTACTGGTAGCCATCTTCCAGGAAATCCAAGAGGCTGAGTGAGCCATAGAGGAGCTAGCCTCGATGTGTGCAGGTAAATGAAATGTGTTGGTTTTCTAAACTGAACAGCTTTGCTGGATTCAGTCTTTAAGGACCTGATAAGTCATAAGCTGTATACTTGGAAAAGACAGGACTCAACTCCTAATTGTTTTAAGTATTCCAACTACTAGAAATCTATCACTAGAGTCCAAGGTTTTGTAATGCTTGGGTTTATTGTACACACGTTTGTTGAGCTTGGTCCTACATGTCACCACCTACAGTGGTACCAGTTAGAGGGTTTATATAATCTAGGCATTGTTCAGTAAGCTCCCCCAAAGCACTCTGACCTCATTGTCTTCAGTCACCTTGAATATGATTACCCTCCTCAGTTTTTTTTATCTTTTTAAATAATTATTTAATGAGAGAGCATGCACACTGGTTAGCTCTGGTTTGTGATGTTGGGGTTTGAGCCTAGGATCTTGGAGCCTCAGGTATGGATGTCTTTTTGTATATCCAGTATGCTTTCTCCACAATCCCCCTGTGCTCTATTCTGGTCCTTAACCTCCTCCCCTTCTCCTTTAACAAGAGCGCCATATTTTGTAATTTTTATACCTCATGTGGTAGTGAAAATAGGCTTTATCATAGACTTTAGCATTTTGTGGTTGTATCAATATCAAGAAATTACATGACGTTGGATTTTATACTTCGGTAAATAGAACACAAAGCACTTTTATTTGATTGAAAACGACAGAGTTCTAAAACAATAGTTTGCTTTTTTATTCTAGGACAGTGGTGCTCTCGCATGTGGTGATGCCAGGGATTGAACCTGGGGCCAAGGAACTACAGGCATGAAAGTCTTACTTAACCATATGCTATCTCCTACTGATGTTTGCCATATATACATAAGTAGAGAAAATCCCAATTAATTTCAAAACTTAACTTATTTGGGTTGATATTTATTTAGGCACCTCCTTTCTCAATGTGTTGATTAATTACCAGTTTCTGTAATTACTTACAGACATTTAAATCATAACCTTTTGGGGGTTAAGATTATTTTTTTCATACAAGAGGACATACTTATTAATTGTAATTTTTAATGATTCTAACTGTTCTTTAGTGTAATAATACTTTTTGCTTATAACTGAAAGTATAATGGGAAACATTTGTTCTTCTTTTATATTATTATTATTTCTTTTTTTATTGGGGAATTAATGTTACACATTCAACAATAAGTACAATAGTTTGTACATGCAAAACATCCCTCAGTTTCCCATATAATAATACAACCCCCACTAGGTCCTCTGAATCCTTCTTGGACCTGTATTCTCCCCACCCACCCACCCACACCAGAGTTTTTTACTTTGGTTCGATACGCCAATTCCATTTCATGTTCTACTTGTGTTTTCTTTTCTGATCTTGTTTTTCAACTTCTGCCTGAGAGTGAGATCATCCCATATTCATCCTTCTGTTTATGACTTATTTCTTATTTCTGACTTGTTTCTTTCCTATTCTTTATCCCTCTGGGAGTATGGACTTAGAGACATTATGGTGTGCAGAATGTAGAAGGTCTGGCTTCTGTAACTGCTTCCATGCTACATGGATGTTTACAGGTGGATCCATACTCTCAGCCTGTCTTTCTCTTTCCCTAGTGGGGCAGAGCTCTGGGGAAGTGGGGCTCCAGGACACATTGGTGGAATCGTCAGTCCAGGGAAGTCTGGTAAGCATCTTGGTAGCATCTGAAACCTGGTGTCTGAAAAAAGAGTTAGCATATAAAGCCAGACAAATTGTTGACCAATCATGAACCTAAAGGCTGGAATATTGCAGATGAAGACTTGGGGTCTCCATTTTGAAGATAGCTAGTAGGCCTATTTTAGTTCTATTCCAAAGGGATATATATTCCAATGGGATATTATATTCCAAAGGGATATATATTCCAAAAGGATATTATATTGCAAGGGATATATATTCCAAAGGGATATTATTTTCCTACTGCTTTGTCCTCCTCTCAGGCAGTCTCATCCTGCAGGTAGCAGGGGTAGGTCTGGGCAAAGCCCTATTTCTCTTTCTGGCTCTGAGATTTTGAACTTTACATCCTGTCTCTAGATTTTATTCAAACTTAAGTCTGTCTCTAAACCCTAACACCATCAAAACAAAATGAGTTGAGTTAAAGTCTTAAAATTTATTTTGGATTTGAGTCCCCACCACACCTGCAGAGGAAAAGATTTGTGAATGGTGAAGCAGTGCTGCAGGTTTCTCTCTCTCTCTCTCTCTTCTCCCTCTTTACTTCCCCTTTCCCTTTTGATTTCTGCTGTTACTGTCTAATAAATAAAGATAATAAAAATATTTTTATTTTTTAATTTTCAAAATATTTATCTTCCCTTTTCTTGCCCTTGTTGTTTTATTGTTGTAGTTATTATTGTTCTTATTGATGTCATTGTAGTTGGATAGGACAGAGAGAAATGGAGAGAGGAGGGGAAGACAGAGAGGGGGAGAGAAAGACACCTGGAGACCTGCTTCACTGCTTGTGAAGCAAACCCCCTGCAGTTTGAGAGCCAGTGTACTTAACCTACTGTGCTACCACCTGACTTCCTTTAGATTATTTTTAAGGAATTTATATTTACAATTTAATTTTGATTTGATAGAACTAGGCAATTCATACAAGGAAGGGAGATGATGAGAGAGACAAACACACGTGCAGCTCTGCTTGCTTGTCAAGCTTTCCCCCACCCCTTAGCAGGTAGGCACTGGGGCCTTGAACCTGGGTCATGGTTATGTGCATGCTCAACTGAGATGACCACCACCTGTGCCTATTATAAAATTATTAAAGACTTTCTTAAGAATCCTGTCAACTCTTCATCTGCACTATTCCAGCCTTTAGGTCCATGATTGATCAACAATTTGTTTGGCTTTGTGTGTTAACTCTTGTCAACCACCAGGTTCCAGATGCTAGCATGATGCTGACCAAACTTCCCTGGACAGACAACCCCACCAGTGTGTCCTGGAGCTCTGCTTCCCCAGAGCCCTTCCCCACTAGGGAAAGGGAGAGACAGGCTGGGAGTATGGCTCAACCAGTAAACGCCCATGTTCAGCCTGGATGCAATTGCAGAAGCCAGACCTTCCATCTTCTGCATCCCACAGTGACCTTGGGTCCATACTCCCAGGGTTAAAGAATAAGAAAGCTATCAGGGTAGGGGATGGGATACAGTGTTCTGGTGGTGGGAATTGTGTGGAATTATACCCCTCTTATCCTATGTTTTACTCAGCGTTTCCTTTTTATAAATAAAGAATTTTAAAAAGGGAGTTTGGAGTTAGCACATTGGGTTTAGCGCAGGTGGCACAGTATAAGGATCCTAGTTCAAGCCTGAAGGGGCCTGGCTTCACAGGCGGTGAAGCAGGTCTGCAGGTGTCTATCTTTCTCTCCCCCTGTCTTCTCTTCTTCCCTTTGTCCCAGCTGCATCCACAGCAGCGCCATGGAGCCCTGCGGCCCTGCCCTGAGGCCCCGTCGCCTCCACGCCGCATTGCGTAGCGTCGCGTCACGTCACCCCCGCGCCGCGTTGCGTCACGTCGGATCACGTCTCACCCATAGGCCCCAGCGCTGGCGCCCGACCCGCGCACTGAGCGCCCAGCCAGGACTGTGCGGAGGCCCCCCGTGTGGAAGTACTGCTGGGGACTCCCGAAGGTGCTGTGCCAGACAGCAGCCAGCCGCCAGGTCCAAAGTGCCGTGCTTGAGCCCATGTAGTGAGATTCCTCCCAATTCCAAGTAACTGGCCCCTGGTTCCCGCGCCCTGGAAGGCTGGGGTGTCGCGCTGCCTGGGAAGGTGTTGGGTGGGGGGAGGGGCGAAGTCGGGGTGCAGCCACAGAGGGGCCAGCGCCCCCGGACCCCAAGCCCTGGGCCAGGTGCAACCCGGAGTGGTGGCTGCGCCCCCCAACCGCCAGGACCCAGCGGCCTTGAGTGGGGCGCTCCCAGGGGAGGTGTCCGCGAGCCCCCAGACCCCGCCCCGTCCCGCAGGGACACCCTGGAAGGGTGGCTGCGCCCCCAGATCCCGCTGCTTTCGGCTTCCTGGAGCGCGAGCTCAGGGACCCTGCCAGAGAGTTGGTGCGGCCGGCCTTCCCTTTCCTTCTTGCAGGGAGAGGTGTATTCGGGTCCCTGGGTCTCGCCCAGTGTGTCTGAGCTGGAGGCTCCAAGCGCCCTGAGGGTGAGGACCCGCCCGCGCAGCTGGAGGCCGGGCAGTGCGCCTCCCAACCACCCCAACCGCCTTGGGCAGGAGGGGACCCCAGAACCCACCAGCCTGCCATGGCTTCAGGAGCGGCCAGGCCCAGAGAACTTTCCGCGCTCCCGCCCACCCGAAATGTGCGCCCACTGTCCTTCCTCTTGGTGTGTGGCCCACGACGAGGTCCTCGGGGGACGCCTGTTTGGAATCCTGAACTTGGAGTTTGGCCTAGGGCAACATGGCGAGCCAAGCTCCCAGACTAGGGTGAAGGAGGCTGGGGCGCGGGGTGCGCGTCCAGGTTGGGGGTCTCCTCGCACTAGTAGAACTGCAGTGTTTTCTCTGCCTCTGTCTCTCTCGGAAGAGACATGCATTTCAGAGCTGTGCCACAGGCCTGCTGGCTCCAACCGCTGTTGAGCCCTGGGCCCGGGCTGTGGATTGGGTCTGGGCTGAGGGTCTGGTACTTTTCAACCTGCTGGTCCTGGGAGGCCACTCCTAGCGCCCACCCCCAACTCTCCTAGTCCTGGAGGGCTGGGGCTTGGCAGGGCTCCGTGTGTGGTGGGGGTGGGCAGGGGTCGCCTGGGGTTCTTGTGTCTGTGGGGACAGTCCTGGAGAGACTGCAGTTTCCCTGTGCACACAATGGGGCAGCCAGGGCGCTGGCAGGTGGGAGCTGCACTAGGAGCCAGGCAGAGCCAGGCAGGAGCCAATCTTGGAGCTGGGTAGGAACCGGGCAGGAACCGCGGTTTTAAAAAAAAGGAAATTTTAAAAAAGGAGAAAATGTTACTTATTAATACAAAAAAGAGAAGCAGAGCATGACTATTGGACATGCAAATCTGGGGATTGAATTCAGGACTTAATGCCTACAGATCCATTGCCCTAGCCATTCTGCAATTCCAAAGTATAAATAGGTTATTTTATTTTTGTTGTTGTTGTTGTCACCAAGGTCTCATTGTCCCCCTTTTTTTTCTTTTCTATTCTTTTCCACTCTTTTTTAATTTTTATTTATTTTTCCTTTTTGTTGCCTAACATTGTTGTGGTTATTAATGTCGTTGTTGTTGGATAGGACGGAGAGAAATGGAGAGAGGAGGGGAAGACAGAGAGGGGGAGAGAAAGACAGACACCTGCAGACCTGCTTTACCACTTGTGAAGGGACTCCCCTGCAGGTGGAGAGCCAGGGGCTCAAACCGCAATCTTTCCACCAGTCCTTGAGCTTTGCACCATGTGCGCTTAACCTGCTGTGCCACTGCCAGACTCCAACTGTATCCATCTCGTAACACTTTTTAAATAAGATTATAATATAGTCCTAGCTTAGATAGTACATATACTAAAATTGGCATGATACAGAGAAGATTAGCATGGCCCCTGCTCAAAGATTACACACAGATTCATGAGGCATACCATATTTTTTAAATAAAGGATTATACAATATATGTACACACATATAAATAATTATAATCTTTAAAGAGCCAGTTAATGCAAGCTGGGAGGTGGTTCAGTAGCAAGAGATCTGGATTTGTATGTGTGGGATCCCAGGTCTGTCTGAACTCTGGTTCTACATATGCTGAAGCTCTTTTAAAAGATTTATTAATCAGTGAGGGAGAAAGGGAGGGGAGAGAGAGAGAGAGAGACGAAACACTATAGCATCAGTCTGGAACATGTGATGCTGGAGGTAGAATTCAGAACCTCATGCTTGAGTCCAAAACTCCAACCACTGTGCCAGCCTCCAGGGCTGCAGATTGACTTTTTTGAATAAAATCATGGTAATATTGTTCTCTTAACTGTAAATCTTTTAAGTAATACAAAGACTTTTTATTTTTTTTAATATTTATTCCCTTTTGTTGCCCTTATTGTTTTATTGTTGTAGTTATTATTGTTGTTGTCGTTGTAGGATAGGACAGAGAGAAATGGAGAGAGGAGGGGAAGACAAAGAGGAGGAGAGAAAGATAGACACCCGCAGACCTGCTTCACCTCTTGTGAAGCGACTCCCCTGCAGGTGGGGAGCTGGGGTTGGAACCGGGATCCTTATGCCGGTCCTTGTGCTTTGCGCCACCTGCGCTTAACCCACTGCGCTACAGCCCGACTCCCATACAAAGACTTTTAAAAAAATTTTTCTCAAATATTGTGCCTGGGGATCAATCCCACCCAGAACCTTGCATCTGCATGGGACAGCTGAGAAACCTCCCTGCCAGTCTCCATTCTGTATCCTTTAAGAGACGGAGACATGCAAAGCCCTGCTCCTCTTTGCATGGAGTCACTCCCATTGCCGGCCTGTGGTGTTCACTTGCATTGTCGAGGATCAGACCCCCAGCCACATGCTATATACAGCATGTGCTTTACGCCCTGAGCCGCCTTCTGAATCTCAGTTTGATTCCTGGCATTGCATGTACCAGAATGATGCTCTCATTCTCTCTCATGAATAAAATGTTATGTTATATATGTTATTTATGTTATGTTTTTAATTAACATATGTTGTGTTGTGTTTTCTGTTGAAGAAACAGACAACCTGCATCTAGATTTAGGCTGGTAACTGGACTCAACAATAGGCCAGGCCCATTTAAAATCCAGAATCAACAAATTTAGAACCATGGCAAAGGAGAGAACAGTCACTACAATCTTTTTTTTAAGACACTAGGTAGCTTCTTTGCATTGGTCTCTCTCTTTATATAAAGTTATTTTCAATATCTGTATTTATGATTGAAGTGGGTCAAGCTGACTTAGTTCTCCTTGAGCCAGACAACGTATGTATCTACATTTGGGTCACAATACCCTGCTGTATGTTGATCTTTGAAAGTAAATGAATATGCTGGGATAGTTTGGGAGGCAGAACTTGGAGAAAGAATCATCGTCATCCATAGGTGTTTCTACATTCAGCCTTCACATAGGAAACACCTCAAGATATCAGTATCAGAGCAACCATTTACAAGTATTTTTTCAAGATTTATTTTACTTTACATGTTTATTGAATAAAGACAGAGAAACTGAGATGGTAGGGGGAGGTAGAGAGAAAGACACCAACAGTACTGCTTAACCGCTTGTGAAGCTTCCTTCTTTGCAGGTGAGTCTACAGTTATTACCATCTTAAGGCAGGTATCCTTTCTTTCTTTCTTTCTTTCTTTCTCTTTATTTTTAGTTTCTTTATTGGGGAATTAATACTTTACATTCCACAGTAAATACAATAGTTTATACTTGCATAACAATTCCCAGTTTTCCATAGAGCAATCTATGTATCATTTCTTTTCTTTCTTTCTTTTTTTTTGTTATTGGATAGCGACAAAGAGAAATTGAGAGAGAAGGGGGAGGTAGAGAGGAATAGAGACAGAGAGACACCTGCAGGCCTGCTTTACTACCTGTGAAGCAACTCCCCTGCAGGTGGGGAGCAGGGGCCTTGATCCAGGATCCTAAATGGTCCTTGCTCTTTGTGCCATGTGGGCTTAGCCCACTGTGCTACCCTCTGGCTCCCTTAGGTATCATTTCTAAAGCCTGTTAAATCTAAAATGTTCTTATCCTTTTGTAGTAATTTCCTGATTCATGTTTCCTTGTCTTCAACATCTTGGTTCTGTTTTAGTTTGCCTTGTGGGAACTCCCATCTGTCTTTGGTCATCCCTCCCGCCCACTCCCACCCCCCACTGGCCCAGGAAGCTACATGTCTACCCCTCACCACTGGGTTTTTACTTTGGTGCCCTACTTACAATTTGATCAGGTCCTGCTTTTAGTTTCCCTTTCAGATCTTCTTAATCAACTTCTGTCAATTTTCTTATATATATATATATATATATATATATATATATATATATATTAATATATTTATTTATTATTGGACAGAGACAGAGAACTTGGGAAGGGAGGGGGAGATAGAAAAGGAGAGAGACAGAGAAACACCTACAGCCTTGCTTTACCACTTGTGAAGCTTCCCCTACTCCCTGCAGCTAGGGACCAGGGGCTTGAACCTGGTTCATTATGCAATGTATTTTGTGTGCTTAACCAGAAGAACCACTGCTGACCCCCTGTATATTTTATTCATTTATTATTTCCTGGATAGAAATTGAGAGGGAACAGAAGATGTAGAGGGGGAGACACAGAGAGACACCTGCAGCGCTGCCTCACCACTTGTGAAGCTTCTCTTCAGCTGGTTGGATCTTGGGCTTGAACCTTAGTCCTTGTGCATTGTAACATGTGCACTCCACTGTTTTCACCACATCCTAGACCCCATTTTTTCATTTTAAATTTAAAAATTGAAAGCAGCTATTGGTAACAGTAGAATTATGTAGGTATGAAACTGGAGCTCTAAAATACATCAACATATTAATCTTTCTTTAAAGGTCACTTTGTGAGTGCACACACATTATAGTGTGTGAGGACGGGGGCTCAAGCCCCTGATCTCCACTTGCAGGGGGAAGCTTCACAAGCAGTGAAACAGCATCTTAATGTGACTCACTTTCTTTTTCCATTCTATCTCCCCTTTCCATCTCTATTTATTTTTGTCTTAAAAAGTAAAAAGAAAAAAAAAACTTTTTAAAAGGTTACTTTATATTAAAAATGTTTTTTCATTATTCTTGACCAAGTAAAAATATCTCAGGACATAGAGAAAATACACTCTGTTGTGAATAAGAAATAACTTGAATGTTTAGGCTCTCTGTGTCTGTGCCAGTAGGGGTTTGCTAAGAAGTAGTGGTTTGGAAATGCGAATTCCTGCCTCAAGTCTACCTACTGATGCTCCTCTGCAGTCTTAGACCCTTGCAGACATGGGATTAATATATCATTTGCACTGTCACTTACACTACTGCAGACTAAAACTAGGTAGGCAAAGTGGAAAGGACAAAAGTAGTGAAAACTAAAATATCTAAATCAAAGTGACTAGTGACAGTTATTATAATGCTTACTGTTATGCAACCCACTTTTCCTAAAATGGGAAACATAGCTGTGCATATGTCTTGGGACTAGCATACAACTAAAGATTAGAAATTAAAGTACATATATATGTTTTTTAACAGGCTATTATTATTGGACAAAACAGAGAGAAAATCAGAAGGGAGAGGGTGGTGGAGAAGGCTAGAGACACAGTGCTTCACCACTCTTGAAGCTTTCTCCACCTCAGGCAGAGATCAGAGGCCTGAACCTGGGTCACTGTGTGTTGTAACATGTGAGCTCAACCAGGTGTGCCACTGCCCGGAACCTAAGAAGAAGAAAATATATATTTAAAGATTTTCTTTATTAATATTTCTATATTTATTCCCTTTTGTTGCTCTTGTTGTTTTATTGCTATAGTTATTACTGATGTAGTCATTGTTGTACACAACAGAGAGAAATGGAGAGAGGAGGGGAAGACAGAGGGGGGAGAGAAAGATAGACACCCGCAGACCTGCTTCACCGCCTGTGAAGCAAACCCCCTTCAGGTGGGGAGCCAGGTCCTCGAACCGGGATCCTGATGCCAGTCCTAGTGCTTTTCACCAAGTACACTTAATCTGATGCGTTACCACTCGACTCCCAATTTTTTTATATTTTTAATGAGAGAGATACAAAAAGAGAAAGATCAGAGCACTGCTCAGGGGTTATGGTGGAGCTGAAAATTGATCCTGGGACTTCAGAGCCTCAGTTATGGAAGCCTTTGACAAACAGAACCATTATGCTGGCTCCCCAGCAGGGACAGTGGAAGATAAGGAAGTCAGATGAGTGACATGCCTGGAGAGAATCTGAGTATTTAAGACTATGGGAAGTTCTTAAAAATTGAGAAAAGTGGGCAGTTTGTATGTCACCCAGTAGAGCACTTAAGTTGCCGTGTTGGTGACCCAGGTTCCAACTCCAGTCCCCACCTGCGAGGTGGGGAGGGGGGAAAGTTCTAGAAATAGTAGAA
This sequence comes from Erinaceus europaeus, assembly GCF_950295315.1. Taxonomy (NCBI): domain Eukaryota; kingdom Metazoa; phylum Chordata; class Mammalia; order Eulipotyphla; family Erinaceidae; genus Erinaceus; species Erinaceus europaeus. Next base: position 68,009,967 of record NC_080168.1, read on the forward strand.
CAGTTCTGCACCTCGATTCTTCATCTTTGTCTTTACATACATTCAAAATTAATAAAGACAGCTGATGATGATGTTAGAGTCCTGTAGCTAATAATAAAAATAACATAAATAATATATTTATTGTATATGAATAAAATAAATAAAAATTAAATTAAATTAAATGAAGACAGCTGATAATGATGATAGAGTCCTATAGCTAATGAGCAGAAGCCATAGCATTCACAACAACGATGAAACATCAAGAAGAAAATGACACAAGGGCCTTTAGAGTTTTTCAAATATTATGAATAGGGTACAGAAAAAGTACAGGTAGTCAATAAATACATAAAAATATTACACTTGTTCAGCTATTATCAGGAAGGTGCAAAAGAAACTATAATAATGTTGATTGTATTTATAAGTAGTATCGAAAAATGTGGGTCACTATTGAAAAATATAAAAGAAAACTCCCATGCTCAGTCATTTGGAACTGACTGAAATCATTGTTTCCATCTTTGTTTTTAAAAAATATTTTATGGTGCATTTTAAAAATTGTATTTATATATTTATTTCCCTTTTGTTGCCCTTATTGTTTTTATTGTTGTTGTAATTATTGTTGTCGTCATTGTTAGATAGGATAGAGAGAAAAGGAGAGAGGAGGGGGAAGACGGGGACAGAAAGATAGACACCTGCAGACTTGCTTCACCACCTGTGAAGTGACTCCACTGCAGGTGGGGAGCTGGGGTATAGAACCAGGATCCTTATGCCAGTCCTTGCATTTCACATGTGTCTTAACCCGTTGCGCTACTGCCCAACTCCCTGTTACTATTTTTTGTATTGCCTTTAGAGAGTTTAAGCTTTTAAAATTTATTTATTCCCCTTATTCCCTTGTTTAGTTATTGTAGTTATTATTGTTGTTGATATTGTTGGGTAGGATAGAGAGAAATGGAGAGAGGAGGGGAAGACAGAGACGGGAAGGGAAAGATAGACACCTGCAGACCTGCTTCACTACTTGTGAATCAACTCCCCTGCAGGTGGGGAGCTTGTGGCTCTAACTGGGATCCTTACCCTGGTCCTTCTGCTTAGTGCCACCTGTGCTTTACCCTACGTGCTACCACCCATCTCTTGAACTTAAACTTATATAATTTTCGGGTGTGGTAGTAGTGTACAAAGATTTTCATTTTTTTAATTTTGACAAAAGAATACTCTGATATTTTAGAAAAATTGTGCTTTTTATTTTGGAAAATGGGCACTTGCTTGTTTAAAAATGTCACTTCTCTTTGAAAGGACATTGGGTGTTATATTTTCTAAAGTTCTTAGTAGGCAGTGTAATACTAAGTTTTCCTAAAAAGAGAAAGGGCAGTCAGGTTGAACAGTGACCTTCATTTCCCCAGGATGCCAGTTTTGACCTATGAACTTCTGACCTGCATGTGGTGCACAGATGCTGGCCAGTGTCAGCATAATGAGTGGCTATTCCATGACCATTTGTCCCCACACTTGGCAACTGTCTGGGAAGTGCTGGGCTAAGGAGTAAAAGGCTAGTAGATGAAGGGCCTATGGTAGTAGAGGTGTCACCTTAAACTTTGCAGTGAAATGTGCTGATCACAGTAACAGCCATGCAGAAGTCGAAAATGCGCCATCTTTACTCTCTGCTACTGTCTCCTCCTGGCTGACTGCAGACTCAGCCATGTCCTTGTTCTGGCCCATAGAACATGGACAAATGGGAAGCAGGCAGAGACCTCAGTGATTGTCTGGCTATGGTATGGGAGCCCTTCTTCCGGCACTGAAGAAGCTTCGTGCCACCCTGTGGAGGCTTGGGGAACAGGCAACACACAGAAAGTAGATCCAGTTGAGTTGTTATCTGCCTGCAGACACATGGGACCTCAGCTAATGCAGAGCTGCCCAGAGGAGCCCACCAAGGTTTCATCTGAGCCCTGAGCAAAGAGAGGGGTCATATAAGGCACAGAGTCAGGGAGTGATATTTATTATAGCAATACAATCAACAAGAAAATACAGTAAAAGACTATAACTACATACATACAGTGAAAGGAATAAGAGAGATAACTTTGAAGAGACCTTCAAACCAGGATGTAAGAAGGGATCAGGGAAGATGCCTCAAATGAAATGAGCTGGATGTGGAATGTTGACATTTTTCATTGTGACCCCATTAGACAAAAAGTTTAAAAGAACTGTGTTAATCAGAGGGCTTCATGTCTTCCACCAGCAAGTTTCCACATAGATGGCAGGACTGAGGACTAAGTTAAAATCCTGCAAAGGATTAAGAGAATAATTGTTGTCAGTTGGATATCATAAAGTAACAGGGAAAAGAAAGGGTCAGTTCTACAAAGGGGAAGCTGGCTGTAGGCATTCCAGCAGACGCCCAGGTGGCCTCAGTGATTGCAGATTTGCCAGGGGAGCCCCCAGCAAGGTGCTGAGAGGATCCCTGAGCCCTTATCAGCTGAGCAGGGTGTAGACAGGGGGCTCTCTGGATCCCATAGAGAGAGGCCTGAGATGGTCCATCACTGAGCCTTTCTGGAGGTGTCACTCTCCCGAATAGGAATTAGCAGGCTGTCTTCTTGTCATGCCTGAAATGAAAAACAGAGAGCTGTCTTAGTTAAATCACATTGTCATATACTAGCTTCCTCTTAATTCCTGAAGAAATAAGTTAAGCCAAAGAGAGAATTTCTCCTTGGAGATAAAAACATGAAAGGCTCAAGTGGTGCCCACCTGGTGAGCACACATACCACAGTGAACAATGACCTAGGTATTTGCCCCTATCCCCAACTGCAGAGGAGAAGCTTCAGGAGCTGAAAAGTAAAGCTATAGTTATCTGTCAATTTCTCCCCCACTGTCTCTCCATCCCATCTTAATTTCTATTTCTATCAATTAGGAAAATTGAATTATTATCAAAAGAGTTAAATATATTAAAACCTAGTCAGCATTTCCACTCAACACAGCCAAATTCTGCAGCCTCCACCTAGACTGTGTGTCACCAGGAAAATGAGTAAAGTCCTGCCATTGTTGGGATGTGATTCTCTTGTCCTGTTTTAATCAGCCAGAAACCTCTGTCTCACACAGACTAGTTGCTCCAATTAATGTCACATGTCCTAGGCTCACCCAGACTCATGGTGTAGAAGAGATGTGTGTCCTGAAGCCTGGTCACCTTTGTACCGCTAGCATCAGTGAAGAAGGAGGCACCTACCTCTAGCAGTAACGGGACCAAGATGGAGGGCCTCACTCCTCCCTGTCTTCCTTGTTAAGCTCTGTGTGGTTGCCGGTGCACAGCACAGCCATGATGCAGCAGAACTGAGTGCTGGTGGCCTTCTCCTTCTGGTGGAGCAGATAGACACAGTCCATGATGTCCTCCACTGCCAGGTTCACGGGGATGATGGGGTGGCTCAGGGCATAGTTGTAGAGTGACAGCTTGTGGGTGGCCCTGTCCCCACAGCCCATCAGGTATTCAGTCCTGAGCTCCAACAGAGGCAGCCATGAGGGAGCACTGTGCAGACAGTTGAACACAGAGCTCTGCCAGATGCTTTCCACATCATGGAGGGTGGTGTCAGTGTCATCCCTCTAGTCCACAGCCACCAAGATGCTCTTATGGTGGCCTCTGTCAACAGAGCTACTCAGGGTCCAGGTAGAGTCACCCCCAGTCCAGAGACCTGTGAACATAATAGTGGGATTAGCAATGGACAAAGCAGGGGCCCTAGGGAGCAGATCAGAGGCAGTGAGGATGAAGGAAGGACGTGGAAAACCAAGGGGTCGAGCGTCCACTTTCTAACTGAAACCTTTGTAGAGGGACAGATGGAGTTAGCAAACCTGGTTATAAGTGTAGGAGATGATTCCTGAATATCAGCAGGAAAATCTTGAGGATTTGAGAAAAGAGACCTGGACTCCCTACTTTTGATTGAATATGAAGGTTTATAACTGGCCCTGGCTTTTTTATTAGAGAACTTAAGAGGTTTCTAGAAACTTGGAAGTAGAAGTTATCATGCTGCGTCACTATTAGTTCTGGTGTATATTCTGGTCCCATTTCCCCAGTGAGGCTGGTTTTCAGTGTCATGAGCTTGCTTTCAAGAGGGGAGAAATGTCCAGAGAGGTGGCACTTGCATCAGAGTGGTCAGTTTCCCTCTCCTCTGCTGGCCCTGACCTGGGGTCTGTGCTTGAGGAGGAACTAACCTGGAGTGTCCTCAAATAGCTGCTCCAACAGGAAGGACTCCTGGTGGCTGGAAGCCAAGCCAGTGATTTCCTGTTCCTGTGATTGCTCCTCAGTCACCTGTAGTGGAGCCATTCCATATTCATGGTGATATTCACCATCTGTATGGAGAGAAATCCAAACATAGGTTCAGGCTGAAGTGGTCGTGATGAGCCCATCGTGACCACAGGATGTAGCCAGAGCATGGCAAGGGAGCTGTGGCTTCCTTGGAGATGTGCATGGTTTTCTGTGGGGCTACTGGGTCCCTGCCAATCCTGCCCCCACCTTGGGATTGACTTTCAGTGTCATGAGTTTGTTTCAGAAAGGAAATATCACGTGGAAGGAGGCATGTACAGGAACCCAGCTGGTCTCCATATGCGAGGCAATGGGAGTCATCTACTTCTAGTGGAAGCCCCTCAGTGGCTGGCATTTGACCCTTCATGTTTATGCAGATGTTTGACACCTACATGTAGAGAAACTCCAATCTAGGTCCAGGCTGACCATGAAGAGACCCACCTCACTGTAGAAGATGACACATGGGCCTTCTCCTGGACCTTCTGTGCAAAGAAGGCTGTGTCTGTGTCTCTGTGTCCATGAATCTGACAGGAGACCCTGCCCTAGCATGTGCCCATGAAAAGAGTTGACAAAGTAAAGAGGAAGATGGTCTTATACATTCCTGTGCCTGGAATGCAATGAATTCCTGTCTGCATGTTCCTTGTACATTGTGTGCTCTTTTTACAATTATTTACTGCATTAGAATGGGATCATTTTTAATTACTTATCCCAAACAAATTCCTCCTTAATTTCTCATCTTCATTATCAGCTTAGTATGTCAATAATAAGGCTTTCTGGCAGGTTAGTGGCACCCAATCCTGGGTTCTTGCACTTGGTAAGGTGTGTGCCTAACCAGCTGCAACACCACTAGCCCTCTCTTTTTTTTATTTCTTTTCATAATTTGAACATCTGTATCATGTCAGGGTTGGCCTTCACTCTGCAGCATTGATGCCAGTTTCCTGCTTCTACATACACCAGGCAATTCTTCTCCTCTAGTGGGGTGGGGGATACATGAGCACACCCATTCTCTCTCCAGCAGGACTGAGATCCCCCTGTGCACTGTGACTCCTGGTGGTCTCAAGGTGTGGTCTCCAAACCCCGGATCCTGGTGCCTCCTCTCAGCAGAAGTGCAGACCCATGTGGACCCATGAAATCAGGCAGGAGCTGGAGTGGGAGCAGGAGCAGGAGACAGAGGCTCAGGGCATAGAGAGAGCAGGGGTGAGTCTTTCCTGGATGAGTCATGGTGTTGAGGGAGAGAAGGCACCACCCAGAAATGGGAGTGGTTATATCTGTAGGTGGGGCCTTTGGCTATAAAAGTGGTGAACCTTTGGCATTTCTTCCCTTTATTTGATTCCTTTCTCATGCCTTATTGCTGTGGAGAGAACTTCTAATACTATGTTGCAGAGTTATGGTGATAATGGACAGCCCTGTCTAGTCCCTGATCTGAAGGAGAATGTTTTCAGTTTCTGTCCATTGAGTATGATGTTGGCTGTAGGTTTTCTATATATGGATTCCACTATCTTGACAAATTTCCTGCCTATTCCCATTTTTTGTAGTTTTGAACATGAATGGGTACTGGATTTTGTCAAAGGCTTTCTCTCCATCTACTGATGTGATTTTTGGTTCTGCTTTCATTGATGTGGTGAATGTTGATTGACTTTCACATATTGAACTAGGCTTGCATTCCAGAAGTAAATCACACTTAGTCATGATGAACAATCATTTTGTTATACTGCTGTATCTGGTTGACTAAGATCTTGTTCAATGATTTAGGATCTATGTTCATTAGAGATATAGGTCTTGAGCTTTCCTTTTTTTGTTGTGTCCCTGTCTGCTTTTGGAGCAGGGTGATGTTGGCTTCACAGAAGGTGGAAGAATGTGTTCCTGTTTCTTTGATCTTTTGGAAGAGCTTTAAAAGTATAGGTATTAACTATTTCCTAAAGGTTTTGTAGAATTCATTTGTAAAGCTTCTGATCCTGTACTTTTATTGTTGGGAAGATCTTAATAATTGTTTTGATTTCTTTGTCTGTGATTGGTGCATTTAGGTTTTATAGTTCTTCCTAGTTCAGTTTTGGAAGGGTGTATGTTCTAGGAATTTTCCATTTCTTACAGATTCTTTTTTTAAATTTTTAATTTATTCATTTTTTTCACCAGAGCACTGTTCAGCTCTGGCTTATGGTGATACGGGGGATTGAACCTGGGACTTCAAAGCCTCAGGAATGAGAGTCTGTTTCCATAACCATTATGCTATCTACCCTCAATCCTTCTTCCATATTAATTTATTTTAAAAAGGAGATATTAACAAAACCGTAGAATAGAAGGGGTACAACTCCACACAACTCCCACTTGTTGGTATGCTTCTAGTTCTGCTTCTGGGATATAGTTCTGCTTCTGTTACATTGCTTGACATTGCGGTCTATTTACATGGTTTTTTCTGTTACAGTGGTTTGGTCTCACTCCCCCTGCCTCCAGTAGATTTCGTTTAGCACTTCTCCCTTCTCCCGGTCCCCTATCCTATATACTTCTGGAGTTCTTGATGCTGCCGCTGAAGGAGAAAGATGGAGGAACACATTGTGTGGTGATTAGGTGTTGGACTGTTTGCCCACTGGTGAATAAAGATTAAACTGTGTACTCAGATCAGCCATGAGTTTCTGGTCATCTCTCACCCGCCTGTGAAGCCAGCCTGGCAAAAATGACATATGGCGCACCAACGTGGGACCTGCCCTGCCCATTCCCCAGATAAGTGAAGACTTTGGCTACCTATCCACTATGGGCTGCTTTTCTGCTTGTGAAGAGGTTTCCAAAGGCCTCTGCCCTTTCTTCATGACACTGTTTCTCTGTTTCTGTAATATTTTGCTCTGGGCCACACTCTGGTTTCCGCCTGCCAGCAGGAGCTGGCTCGCTGCTGCATGGGATCTAACTACTTTTTTCTATGTGATTTGGTCTCTAAATGCCTCCATTTTGTCTGTAAAATGGGCTGAACATGTCACCCTTCACAAAGTGCTGTGGCAGGAGCTGACATTGGTGCTTTCTGGAAAATGCAACTCAGTGTCTCTATAGGGCCTCTTAAGGAGAGGAGGCAAGAAGTAACAGAGGAGAGGTCGGGTGTGCATTGCCAGCCTTAGTCCCTTCTCCTGATCTCTGCAGACAGGCTCCTGGTGCTGCCAACTAGAAAGGGAGCCCTATGCATGGGGCTTTGAGAGTGCCTCATCTCATTCTCCAGTGGCCTCTCAGAAAGAAATGACAGGCCTCCAACCAATCCCTCCTTCTTCCTGAGCCAGAAGTAGCTCTGGTATGAGAAGCCTTGTGAAAGGAAGAAAACTCAATACCCAGTGCCTGAAAATTTACCACATTCCCTTTTGTTTTCTGAAATGTGTTTTAAGGCATGGGAAGAAATCACATTGATGGATGGATTTAAAGACTGGAACCTTCTTTTCAACACTCCTGATGACCTTCTTGTATCATACTTACTCCCACATAATACATGGGAATGAAGTGAAATGTACAACAGAAGACCATTTTTATTCTCTGATTTACACAGGATTTCCAATAACGTCTATAAAGTTTCCTCTTTGAGACCCACTCCCTTTGAGAACCAGTTATCCCAAGAAGCATCTGAGCCTGTTATATTATGAGCAGGGAAAGGGTTGCAAAGGTAGTGGCCTCCTGATATTACCATTTACTCTGTGAAGCTTGGGGTGAGTCATGCCCTCTTCTTGGGCCTCTGCTTCAACATCTGAAAAGCAAATTGTTGCAAACTCTGTGAGTTTGCAAGAGGTCACCTGCAAGTGAGTGAGGCTGGATCTCCTAGAGGTGTGGTTGTTCAATGGGTACAGAGGACACAATCTGGACATTCACTCCAACTATCCACCATTCCACCTGCATCACTGCATTGGACTTCATGCATTTCCATCAACTCCCTTCCCTTGGGTCATCTAGATGGCACAGGTGCTACCTCATTACACTGTGATCTTGAACAGTTCATCTTCCCAAACTAAGTTTCCTCACCTAGAACAACTCTCACATCATTGGGTAGTTGGAGGGATATGGAGATTGGGTGGTGGGAATTGTGTGGAGTTGTACCCCTCCTACACTATGGTTTTGTTAATTTATCCTTTCTTAAATAAATAAAATAAAATAAAATGACATGTCTTCATAACAAGTTTTTCTCTTTGTGTATTGAAGACCATGTTTATGTGTGTGTTTGAAGTTTGGTAAACATTAACTTTAAGGTTAAAAATGTAACTTTAAGGCTACATTCTTACCAAGCAAAGTTAAATGAAAAGGGTTTTCAACATAATTCTCATAAAGGTAAAATTAACTTAAAGTCTGAGGTAAAAATTAGTTAAAAATCACTATTATTAACTAAGTTGGTCTAAAAAACTTGTGCACACCTATGGTGTGTCTCCATCTTGAATGGGTGTAACGAAATGTTAAATAAGATGTTATTGATATGTAAAGCTCTCAAATACCTTCTCAATCAGGAACGTTACATTGCACAATGGTTATGCTAATGATTTTATGTCTGACGCAGTTTTTCCATGGTTCTTCTGTTTACCTTTCCACATTTTATTGTTTAAACTTTAAACAACCTTAAAATCATACTACAAAAGACTTCCAACAATTGTAATAGAGTTATCAATTGTGGTAAACTTCTAACCTGCTTCAAGTTTTGTTTCATAAGTAAGTGAATTGCAGCTGTCAAGTTCTCTACAGAAAAGCGAAATTCCAGTGGCTGACCTTCCTCATGCAACAGTTCATCCCCTTGGCATTTCTCCTGTAGACATCTGCTGTGGACTGGCACTTCTATCAAGACTCACTGTTACACCTCTTGGACACTTTGCACAAAACTAGCAGCTTCCCTTTATGCTGCTGGGTTTCTCAAAGACTGACAGCAGCCTGCTGCCTTGGGACTCTATAGGAAATACCCCTTTCCTCCTAGCTAGGTAATGCCCACAGAGGCAGGAAACGCCCATCAAGGCAAGAAAAGCCCACAGAGGCAAGAAACGGCCCCCTCAGGGCTTCCCTTGGCAGCACACTGGCTCTTGTTGCTCGGTTACTTGTTGCTCCAAGTTTGTGCCAGTTTTTTTTTTTAAATGCCTGTACGATATAGGTTTCTGTTCACCCCACACTCCAGATACTATGGTCAATTAGTTAAAAAGAAAAGGGGGAATTGTTGGTATGCTTCTAGTTCTGCTTCTGGGATCTAGTTCTGCTTGTTACATTGTTTGACATTGTGGTCTATTTACACGGTCTTTTCTGTTACATTGGTTTGGTCTCACTCCTCCACCTCTGGGAGATTTGGTTTAGCCCTTGCTAGTTTCGCGCTTCTCCCTTCTCCCCGCCCCCATCCTACATACTTCCTGAGTTACTGATGCTGCCGCTGAAGGAGAAAGATGGGAGGAACACATTGTGTGGTGATTAGGTGTTGGACTGTTTGCCCGCTGGTGAATAAAGATTAAACTGCATTCTCAGCTCAGCCACGAATTTCTGGTCATCTGTTACCCACCCGTGAAGGCAGCCTGGCAAAAATGACACCCACCACCAGTTCTCTATATCTCATCCCCTCCCCTGATACCCTTTCTATTCTTTATCCCTCTGGGAGTATGGACCCAAGGTCATTTTGGGTTGCAGAAGGTGGAAGGTCTGGCTTCTGTGTTTGCTTCCCCGCTGAACATGGGTGTTGACTGGTCGATCCATACTCCCAACCTGCCTCTCTCGTACCCTAGTAGGGTAGATCTCTGGGGAAGCGGAGATCCAGGACACACTGATAGGGTCATCTGTCCAGGGAAGTCTGGTAGGGATCCTGCTGGCATCTGGATCCTGGTGGCTGAAAAGAGAGTTAACATACAAAGCCAAACAAATTGTTGAACAGTCATGAACCTAAAGGCTGGAATAGTGCAGATAAATGGCTGGGGGGTACTCACTGCAGAGTATTATGTACTTTTGCTTTCAGGTATATATTTTTTCCTAGGTTATAGATACATGTGAACATATTCTCTATCTCAGGGGACCTGGTCTATATCTAGGTTTTGGGACTTTGTTAGGAAGTGAACCACCTGGAGAGTAATTAGAGAATACTATGAAAGGAACGGTCTCACCTGAGTAATGAAGCTGTGGTTGTCATTCCACACCTGAAGTCTGTGAACACAGTCTGAAGTGAAGCATGCTGAGGTGACACTCGTTGCATTGATTAGGTTGTGATCGGCGGATGCAATATTCTTTGATATGAATTGAGAGAAGCATGAAGGAAAGTTTGCCCCACCCTAAGGTTCCAGGACTGGGGGAAATATAGGCTCTATAGTGGAAATGTGAGGTTCCTGCTGTCTTAGGGTTCAAGAAGACAATGGATAGTTATTGTTATCATCACATTATTTGGTAATTGGGTTAACTTTGAAACATCCCTTTGTTAGGATTCGCTGTACAATAATCAACATCTTGTATATAGCTGTGCCTCTGTTCTCCCTTGTCTAGGCTTTTGAGAGTCAACATATCAAAGACTCAGCCTATGTATTAAAAAGACTCAGTCTGTGTTTTAAAAACTTTAAGACAATTTTTCCCCTCTCATATTAGTGATTTATATGACTACCATTTAATAGGAGTGTACATAGACACTGTTCTCACCACCAAAAGACTGTGTCCTCTCCCACCCATCCACCCCTGACCCCCGGGAAGCTGAATGTCCACCCTCCCCCTCATTACAGGGTTTTACTTTGGTGCCCTACTCTAGATTTAGTCAGATCCTGCTTTTAGTTTCCCTTTCTGTTCTTCTTTCTCAACTTCTGTTGATGAGTGAAATCATCCCATACTCATCTTTATCTTTCTGACTTAGCTCACTTAAGTCCTTCTAGCTCCATCCAAGATGGTTCAGAGAAGGTGGGTTCATTGTTCTTAATAGCTGCGTAGTATTCCATTGTGTATATATACCACAGATTTCTCAATAACTAATCTGTTGTTGGGCACCTGGGCTGCTTCCTGGTTTTAGCTATTACGAATTGTGCTGCTATTAACATAGGTGTACACATATCTTTTTGGTTGGGTGTTATGGAATCCTTGCGGTGTATATCCAGGAGAGGAAATACTGGGTCATATGGAAGGTCCATGTCTAGCCTTGTGAGAGTTCTCCAGACAGCTCTCCACAGAGGCTGGACCAATTTACATTCCCACCAGCAGTGCAGAAGGGTTCCTCTGTCTCCACAGCCTCTCCAGCATTTGTAGCTGCTGTCCTGTTTGATGTATGCCATACTCACAGGAGTGAGGCGGTATCGCCATGTTGTCTTTATTTGCATCTCTCTGACAATCAGTGACCTGGAGCAGTTTTTCATATGTTTGCCTTTTGGATCTCCTCTGAAGTGAATGTTTTGTTCATATCCTCTGCCCATTTTTGGACGGGATCACTTGCTTTTTTGGTGCTAAGTTTGCTGAGCTCTTTGTATATTTTAGTGATTAGTCTCGTCTAATGTATGGCATGTGAAGATCTCGCATTCTGTGAGAGGTCTCTTTGTTTTATAGTTTCTTTGGCTGTGCAGAAGCTTCCAGATTCTTTAGCTAGTGGCATATAGTTGTTTATAGGTTTGCTTAATTTTTTTGATTTCTGTGGTGTCTGTTGTGCTATCTCCTCTATCATTTACAATTCTATATCTCTGTGTCTTTTAGCCCACCCCCCCTTTCTCTAGTGAGTCTAAGGGCTTGACAATTTTTGTGTAATTATTCAAAGAACCAACATTTGGCTTCATTGATCTTTTGTATGGTTCTCTTATTTTCCATGCTGTTTATTTCAGCTCTAATTTTTGCCATTTCAGTACCTCTGGATGCTTTAGGGTTCCTTTGCTCTTCTTCTAAGTCTTTAAGGCATGCAGTATAGTCCTTTACTTGAGCTTTTTCTTGTTCTGTAATGAGTGCTAGTATAGCTATGAGTTTCCCTCTAAGTACTGCTTTAGCTGTGTACCAAATATGTTGGTAGCCCATGTCTTCATTTTCATTTGTTTCTAGAAACATTTGAATTTCTTGCTTGAGTTCCTCTTTGACCCAGTGGTTACACAGCAGTATGTTGTTGAGTTTCCAAATTTTGTGATTTTTAGTAATTTTCTGTTTGGTGTTTAGTGTTAGCTTTACTCCACTGTGGTCTGAGAAGATGCTTGGGATGATTTTAGTGCTCTTGAATTTGTTGATACTGTCTTTGTAGCCTAACACGTGGTCTATCCTGAAGGATGTGCTCTGTGGATTTGAAAAGAATGTGTATTCCAGTTTCTTGGGGTAAAGAACTCTGAGCTGGAAGGTGACTCATCCAGTGAGCATCCAGGTTACCAGGTTTGAAACTTCAGCCACCATGAGTGCCTGCAGGGTGGAAGCTTCTAGAGCAGTGATACTGTCTCCCTTACTTTCTATTTCACTTTATCTGTCACCCTCTATCAAAAAGAAAGAAAACAACAACAAAAAGTGCTGGGAGCAGTGAAGTCATGTAGACACCGAGCTCCAGTGATAACCCTGATGGCTGTGTATTTTAAGTTATGTTTCAAAAGCTTTCAAAGATTTCCATAACATCACAAGACAATTCTGGGCCTGGAATAGAGCTCAGTGTAGAGAGCATGCTTTGCCCAAAACTGCCTCCAAAACAAACAAACAACCCCCCCCCCAAAAAAAAAGCAAAATAAAAAAGCAGACTATTCCCTTGTGTCAATCTATTCTTTTTTTACTTTTTAGATTTATTTTGCTTTAAGAGAGAAAACCAGAATAAGGGACCAGAGCAATGCTCCTGAATATGAGGTGCTGACCCATTTCCCTGACCCCTTGGTCTGCTTCTTAACAAAGATCCATTTCACATATTGGATAGATAACAAACATTACCATAATGTCAATAATGAGTCATCATTCATTTGGCAGATTTAAAGTTTTCTTCCAAAAATGCAGTAATGGCTTCTTCATCTGCTGATTGGAGCAGCTTCTGAATTAGTTGATCCAGGCACTTCTCCCCACATAAAAAATCCTAGAATAAAAGAGAACTATGACACAAATCCAATTGCTGGGAGTAAAGGAGAAACCAAGAAAAGAGTTAAGTGTATACTCATTTTGCTTCTTTAAAGACATGAGTTCATATCAAAAAAGGATTGTTATTAATGTAGTTACCCAATATAGCAAATAGTCACTAAAGTGGGACTCTCAGTGTACTGGCTTTTAATATAAATAGAGCAAGCTCACATTGCTATGAGGAGCACTGGGGACAACGGGGGAGCTCCATGGATGGTAGAGTGGTACTGTGGTCTCTTTCCTCTTTCTGCTTTTCCCTCTGTGCCCCCAAGTATCAACAGAATAAGAAAATTGACTAGGAGAGGGTTGCTGAGTGGTGAGATCATATAGGTGAGAGACCCCTAAGCCACACAGAAGTAAGTAAATAGGTGAGTATCCAGAGAATAGGCTAGTAGGCAGCTGGCGGGCAGATATACACTTCACTACAAGCACCAAGGGACTCTCTGGCTGGAGGAATGATATTCTTGTGTTTTCCCACTGTTTTTCCTTCTCTATTTACCTCTGTATTTATTCAATCAGGATACAGAGTGGAAAATAATAGGGTGGGTGGGGTGCTCAGTAGTATTGTACATGTGTAAGGTCCTTGGTTAATTCCTCAGTTCAGCACAATAAATAAATAGATAATGCAAACAATATTCTTCATAAGAATGCAGCTGTCTCAGGGAAAAGCCAGCTTATTGGGGACCCTGAGACTTATAATGTCTGATCACTTATGTGATCCATTTCTTTCTTACTGGCAGGTATGTAGTAAAAGCAGTTATGTTAGAAACTCTTTGTCATTTTTGTAGTTCTGTTTCCAGCTTCCTCAGTGTTTTGACCACATCAGGGTAAACTCAGGGCCCTTTAGGCTAAAAGTAAGCCTGTTTTATTTGATACCCCTGAATTATGCCTACATCCTTGGCATAAGGTTAGAATTTGAAAAGTAAACAGATATTCTGATATAATCACTAAAATGGAGATAACAAGTCTGATATAGAACAGTTTAGAGACAAGTGACATCATTCTATTGTGTATGCCCTTAAGATGTTTATAGTTGACATAGCTACATGCATACACAGCCAGTATGTCAGGAAAAGAGCTGCCAGTGCAGAATCTATTTTATTTTTTTGTCTCCAGGGTTATTGCTGGGCTCAGTGCCTACACTACGAATCCATTGCTCCTGGAGGCTATTTTTTCCCTTTTGTTGCCCTAGTTGTTTATCATTGTTGTTACTGCTGTCATTGTTGTTGGATAGGACAAAGAGAAATGGAGAGAGGAGGGGAAGACAGAGACAGGGAGAGAAAGACAGACACCTGCAGACCTGCTTCACTGCCTGTGAAGTGACCCCCCTGGAGGTGGGGAGCTGGGGGCTAGAACCAGGATCCTTGCTTGGGTCCTTCTGCTTTGAGCCATGTGCGCTTAAACAGAGCAGAATCTTGTTGTAAGAGGTACACCATGTGCTAGACTTTTGAGAATGAAGTCTTAAATTCATTCCCCAGCACTGAATATACAGAACGATGCTGGGCTGTGGTGTACCTGGTTATGCACATATATAACTATGTGCAAAGTTTTGGGTTCAAGGTCCTGCTCTACACCTACAAGAGGGACACTTCACAAGCAGTGAAGCAGGTCTTTCTCCCTCTTTCTCAATTTCTCTTTCTGATTCAATCAAATAGAAAGAAAAAAAGTAAATCTAACAAAACAAAACAATGTGTCTAAATGGCCATGCTAAATTATTGCTAGGCCATTAAATTTTTTCAATTTTTTATATCTATTTATTTTCCCTTTTCTTGCCCTTGCTTTTTATTATTGTTGTAGCAATTATTTTCTAATTGATGTTGTCATTGTTAGATAGGACAGAGAGAAATGAAGAAAGGAGGGGAAGACAAAGGCGGGGGAGAGAAAGATAGACATCTGTAGAACTGCTTCACCACTAGTGAAGTGACTCCCCTGCAGGTGGGGAGCTGGGAGTTCAAACCGGGATCGTTACACTGGTCCTTGCGCTTTGCACTAACCCACTGTGCCACCGCTCAACTCCTGAAACATAAATCTTTAAAAATAAACAAACAAAACTAAAAACAGAAGTGAGGAAAAAGCACAAACTGGAGCTCACTTGGTAGAGCACAAGTCTTGCTTTTGTTGCCCTTGCTTTTCATTGTTGTTGTTATTGATGCTGTAGTTGTTAGATAAGACAGAGAGAAATGGAGAGAGGAAGGGAAGACAAAGAGGGAGAGAGAAAGATAAGACACCTGCAGACCTGCTTCACCTCCTGTGAATCAACCCCCTACAAGTGGGAAGATAGGGGCTCCAACCCATTGTGCTACCACCCGGCCCTGAAATTTGATTTCTAAATAAATCAAAGACACATTAAGCACATCCAGTAATATTACCTTAATATCTCGGACTTCATATCCTACCCTGTGGTCAGTGACTCTATTCTGGGTGAAATTGTAGGTCCGAATTCTTTCTGACTGGGCTCTTGTTCCAACCTGTGCAGTGACAGAAAGGAATTCACATTTTAACATAATCACTATCTTTACTAAAATGGAAAAGGCACTCGTTAATTTTTTTCTAAGAATTTGTATTTATGAAGGTCAGACACATACAATTGACAAGGAGCAACAGTAGAAGGAACTTAATTGTTTAATACTCTTGTTGCGTAAACACTGGCATAAGTATCCCGGTTCGAGCCCCGGGTTCAAGGCCCCAGCTCCCCACCTGCAGGGGAGTCCCTTCAAAAGCGGTGAAACAGGTCTGCAGGTGTCTATCTTTCTCTCTTCTCTGTCTTCCCCTCCTCTCTCCATTTCTCTCTGTCTTATCAACAACAATGACATCAATAACAAGAACAACAATAATTACAACAATAAAAAATAAATAAAGACTCTTGTTATCTCAGGTTTACTTACAGAGTAAGAGTGTTTTTTTTTGCCTCCTACACTACAACTCCACTCCTCCTAAAGGCCATCTCCCCCTTTTGTTGCCTTTTTTCTTTATCATTGCTGCTGGATAGGACAGAGAAATTGAGGGTAGGGGGGAGACAAAGAGTGGTAGAGAAAGACAGACACCTGCAGACCTGCTTCACCACTTGTGAAATGACATCCCTGCAGGTGGGGAGCTCAAACCAGGATCCCAACACCCATCCTTGAGCTTTGTGCCATGTGCGCTTAAGATGCTGCTCTACCACCTGGCCTCCAAGAGTGCTTCTTCAGTAGTTCAAATTCCAATCAAAGCCAAATTATCAGTGGTCTGGGAGGAAGAGGCAGAGTGGATAAAGTACAGGATTCTCAGGTATGTGGTCCCCAGTTCAATCCCCAGTGATCCTCCCTGCTTGTATCTCTCTCATTAATGAATAAATAAGATCTTTAGAACAAAACAAAACTATCTCTGAAGATGGGTAGGTTCCATCATAGAAGAAATTAGAGCTTCTAAATTTTAGGTCCTGAGTCCAATCCCAAGCACTGCATACGCTAGTGCTGCTTCTGTGCCCCTCTACCCCTTCTGTAGTTCATGAAATAAAAATAATTAAAAAACTATATTTTTACCCATATCAATCCTTTCTCCAGCAAGTTTACAAATGTGTTAACTCAAACTTCTTTCTCAAGCTGTATCTATTCAGCATTTGTACTTTAAATGTCTAATGAAAAAATTGGTTTAAAGGTAATTTTTATGGATTTTTTTATGGAAATTAAGATACTTTCAAGTTTTAAAATAAAAACTATTATTACAAAAATTTATTATAATGCCCTGTGCGTTCAGAAATAAATAGCTCTGCAAAAACCATACTGTAGTAATTTCTACTGATAGAGTCTAAGGACAAAGGGCAGTAAGAATTTTTCCCCATACTACCCTTTTCTATATTTCCTAGATTTTGAATTACATATGTATGTGGTGTTATTCAAATATGTAAGTTCTACTAAAGTGTATGTACCATTTAAATAAGCAAAGTATGTATACTCTTGTTCTCTTCAGATTGTATAAATCTTTTGCCTCTTAAGTAACCAAAGTATCATAATATTTTAAATTATAAAAAAATAAAGGCGGCCACTGTCTGGGAGGTTGTGCAGTGGATAAAGCTTTGAGGTTCTTATGTGTGAGGTCTCAAGTTTGATCTCTGGCATTGGATGTGTCAGAGTGATGCTGTGGTTCTCCTTCTTCCTCTCCCCTATTTCTCTCACTAATAAATAAATCTTTTTTTTTTTTCTTAAAGTAAAGCCTGAGTGGGGTTGAAAGAGAATGTGGAAGCCCATTTGCAGTAAACCTTGTAGCATTTTAGGAAAAATGGGTTGCATAGCAGTAAGCATTAGAATAACTGTCACTAGACACATTTATTTAGATATCTTAGTTTCCCCCTAGTTTTGTTCTTTCCACTTTCCTTACCCTTCTTTTAGCCTGCAGTACTGTAAGTGACAGTGCAAATGATATATTAATCCCTGGTCTGCGATGGTCTCAGATTGCAGAGGAGCATCAGTAGGTAGACTTGAAGCTAGGAATTTGCATTTCCAAACCACTACTTCTTAGCAAACCCCTTCTGGCACAGACACAGAGAGCCTAAACATTCAAGTTATTTCTTATTCACAACAGAGTATATTTTCTCTATGTCCTGAGATATTTTTACTTGGTCAAGAATAATGAAAAAATATTTTTAATATAAAGTAACCTTTTACAATTTTTTTTTTCTTTTTACTTGGTAAGAGAGAAAGAAATGGAGATGGAAAGGGGAGATGAGAGTGGAAAAAGAAAGTGAGTCACATTAAGATGCTGTTTCACTGCTTGTGAAGCTTCCCCCTGCAAGTGGGGATCAGGGACTTGAGCCCTGATCCTCTCACACTATAACATGTGCACTCACAAAGTGACCTTTAAAAAATATTAATATATTGATGTATTTTAGTGCACCTGTTTCATACTCACATAATTCTACTGTTACCAATAGATGCTTTCTCTTTTTAAATTAAAATGAAAAAATGGGGTCTAGGATGTGATGAAACCAGTGGAGTGCACATGTTACAATGCACAAGGACTAAGGTTCAAGCCCAAGATCCAACCATCTGAGGAGAAGCTTCACAAGTGGTGAGGCAAGCTGCAGGTGTCTCTCTGTGTCTTCCCCTCTACATCTTCTGTTCCCTCTCAATTTGTATCCAGAAAATAATAAATGAATAAAATATACAGGGGGCCAGCAGCGGTGTATCTGGTTAAGCACACAAATTACAGTGCATAAGGAACCAGGTTCAAGCCCTTGGTCCCCAGCTGCAGGGGGAAGGGGAAGCTTCACAAGTGGTAAAGCAAGGCTGTAGGTGTTTCTTTGTATCTCTCCTTTTCTATCTCCTCCTCCTCTCCTAATTTCTGTCTCTGTCCAATAATAAATAAATATATTAATATATATAAAGGAAAATTGACTTTAAAAATTGAAAAATGAAATAGAAGAAGTGGGAGAAAGAGCATGTAAGAAACATCACAGTACCTGCCATCATGCCTGGTGCTCCCATGTTGTGTTAGGGCTCAACACCAGGTCTGCAAGCATGGTGATGTGATGTGCACTCTACTGGGGGAGCAAGCTCTGGACCCCTTCGTTTATTTATTTTTATGGATAGAGCACCACTCAGAACTTCTGTATGCTGGGGATCAAACTTGGGGCCTGATGCATGTGCAGTATGCAATTTACCACTAAGCTACCTCTCAGTTCAATGCTTATGATTTTGAGATAGAGACCTAGGCACAGCTCTACCATCCATGGAACTTCGCTTGCTGTGTCTGTGTTATTGTTCAGTGGTGCCAGGAATCAAGCCCAGGGACTGCCACATGTAAGGCATGTGCAGAGTGACTCTTCGAACAGTTAAGTGATTCTACTAAATAAATATTATCTGTGGTGTCCTGAGAGGTGGTACAGGGAATAAGACATTGGACTCTCAAGCATGAAGTTCTCAGTTTAATCTCTGGCATTGCATAGGTCACAGTGATGCTCTGGTTCTTCCCTCACTCCTTCTCATTAATAAATCTTTTTTTTCCTTTCCCTTTTGTTGCCCTTGTTTTATTGTTGTTGTGGTTATTATTATTATTGTTATTTATGTCATTGTTGTTGGATAGGACAGAGAGAAATCGAGAGAGGAGGGAAAAATAGAGAGGGGGAGAGAAAGATAGGACATCTGCAGACCTGCTTCACCACTTATGAAGAGACAACCTGCAGGTGGGGAGCCAGGGGCTCAACCCAGGATCCTTACACCAGTCCTTGTGATTTGCACCATCTACGCTTAACCTGCTGTACTACCACCTGACCCCCACCTTTCTTTCTTTCTTTTTTTTTTAAATGTATATATATTACCTGCAGTCTTCTGGCATTTTGCTGTTGACACCTGTCTTTCTCAATAATCTTCTGGTAAAGCCTAGCTTGAAGCACACGCAGAGCGATTTCTTTGTTTTTTATCTGGGAGCGTTCTTGCTGGCATTCAACTACAAGCCCTGGAAAATTATGAAGATCAGAGACAGATGGGAGTTCCCACAAGGCAAACTAAAACAGAACCAAGATGTTTAAGACAAGGAAACGTAAATCAGGAAATTATTACAAAAGGTTAAGAACATTTTAGATTTAACAGGCTTTAGAAATGATATCTAAGGGAGTCAGACGGTAGTGCAGTGGGCTAAGCGCATATGGCACAAAGAACAAGGACCAGTTAGGATCCTGGTTCGAGCCCCGGGCTCCCCACCTGCAGGGGAGTCACTCACAGGCAGTGAAGCAGGTCTGCAGGTGTCTATCTGTCTCTTCCTCTCTATCTCCCCTTTCTCTCATAATTTCTCTCTGTCTCTATCCAATAACAACAACAAAAAAAGAAATTATACATAAATTGCTATATGGAAAACGGAATTTTTATACATGTACAAACAATTGTATTTACTGTGGAATGTAAAATATTAATTCCCCAATAAAGAAATTAAAGAAGAAAAAAAAGAAATGGTACCTAGCTTAAGATGATAATAACTGTAGACTCACCTGCAAAAAGGAAGCTTCACAAGCGGCTAAGCAGTGCTGTAGGTGTCTTTCTCTCTACCTCCCCCTACCATCTGTTTCTCTGTCTTTATTCAATAAACATGTAAAGTAAAATAAATCTTGAAAAAATACTTGTAATTGGATGCTCTGATACTGATATCTTGAGGTGTTTCCTATGTGAAGGCTGAATGTAGCAACACCTATGGATGACGATGATTCTTTCCCCAAGTTCTGCCTCCCCATTCCATCCCAGCATATTCATTTACTTTCAAAGATCAACATACAGCAGGGTATTGTGACCCAAATGTAGATACACACATTGTCTGGCTCAAGGAGAACTAAGTCAGCTTGACCCACTTCAATCATAAATACAGAGATGTTGAAAATAACTTTATATAGAGAGACTAATGCAAAGAAGCTACTCAGTGATGCATTGGATCGACCTTCCCGTGGTGCATCCCATGAGTACCCATTCATTGGGGAAATTGACGATCCTTCCTAGCCGACTGAATCCACATGGATCCCAGTCACTTTCAAAGCCATTAACTGGCTATGGAAGAAGGGCAAATGCTAGAAGAAGAAGTGTCTTAATAAAAAGACTGTAGTGACTATTCTCCTCTTTGCCTTGGTTCTAAATTTGTTGATTCTGGATTTTAAATGGGCCTGGCCTACTGTTGAGTCCAGTTACCAGCCTAAATCTAGGTGCAGGTTGTCTGTTTCTTAAAAAGAAAACATAACATAAGTTTCTTAAAAGCATAAGATAACATAACATAACATAACATAACATAACATAACATAACATAACATAACATAACATAACATAACATTTTTACCCATGAGAGAGAATGAGAGGATCATTCTGGTATATGCAATGCCAGGGATCAAACTCAGGACCAGAAGGGAGTAAAGCACATACATTATATAGCATGTGGCTGGGGGTCTGATCCTCCACACTGCAAGTGAACACCACAGGCAGGCAATGGGAGGGACTCCGTGCATAGAGGAGCAGTGCTTTGCAAAAGCCAATCTGCAGCCCTGGAGGCTGGCACAGTGGTTAGAGTTTTGGACTCAAGCATGAGGTCCTGAATTCTACCTCCAGCATCACATGTTCCAGACTGATGCTATAGTGTTTCTCCTCTCTCTCTATCCTCCCTTTCTCCCTCACTGATTAATAAATCTTTTAAAAGAGCTCCAGCATATGTAGAACCAGAGTTTAGACAGACCTAGGATCCCACACATGCAAATCCAGACCTCTTGACACTGAACCACCTCCCAGCTGGCTCTTCAAAAGATTATAATTATTAAAAAAAACTTTTAAAAGAACTGGCTCTTTAAAAGATTATAATTATTTATATGTGTGTACATATATTATATAATCTTTTTTTTTAAGAAATATGGTACGCTTCATTAATTTGTGTGTAATCCTTGAGCTGGGGCCATGCTAATCTTCTCTGTATCATGCCAATTTTAGTATATGTGCTACCGAAGCTAGAACTATATTATAATCTTATTTAAAAAGTGTTAAAAGAGGGAGACAGTTGGAGTTGGGTGGTGGCACAGCTGGTTAAGTGCACATGGTGCAAAGCGCAAGGACTGGCAGAAAGATCGCGGTTTGAGCCCCTGGCTCCTCACCTGCAGGGGAGTCCCTTCACAGGTGGTGAAGCAGGTCTGCAGGTGTCTGTCTTTCTCTCCCCCTCTCTGTCTTCCCCTCCTCTCGCCATTTCTCTCTGTCCTATCCAACAACAATCACATTAATAAGCACAACAATGTTAAGCAACAAGGGCAACAACAAGGAAAAATAAATAAATATTAAAAAGAATGGAAAAAAAAGAGAGGGAGACAGTGAGACCTTGGTGACAAGAACAACAAAAAAATGAAATAACCTATTTATACTCTAGAATTGCAGAATGGCTAGGGCAATGGATCTCTAGGCATTAAGTCCTGAATTCGATCCCCAGCATTGCATGACATAGTCATGCTCTGCTTCTCTTTTTTGTACTAACAAATAACATTTTTTCCCTTTTTATTACATTTTTAAATTTAAAATAACATTTAATTTTTTTTCTTTATTGGGGAATGAATGTTTTACATTCAACAGTAAATACAATAGTTTGTACACACATAACATTTCCCAGTATTCATATAACTATACAACTCCCACTAGGTCCTCTATCATCCTTTTTGGACCTGTACTCTTCCCCCCCCCCCACCCCAGAAACTTTTACTTTGGTGCAATATAATAAATAACATCTTAAAATAATTCATTTGTTTATTTATTATGAAAGAACAAAAGACGAAGAAAAGAGGAAGACTACAGTACTGCTTAACTCTGACATAAGATGGTACTGAGGGTTGAAGTTGTGACCTCTTACAAAAATTAATAAAAATGGGAGACCCACAAAACCATCCACAGGTATAGTATGCCTGCTTTATTATGCACAGGATCCAGGTTG
Source organism: Erinaceus europaeus (assembly GCF_950295315.1). Classification (NCBI taxonomy): domain Eukaryota; kingdom Metazoa; phylum Chordata; class Mammalia; order Eulipotyphla; family Erinaceidae; genus Erinaceus; species Erinaceus europaeus. The sequence continues at coordinate 68,032,633 of NC_080168.1, forward strand.
AAGTCTCACCCACACAGAACTGGAGGACGATTTTGTGCTGAAAAAAAAAATCAGCTTGGACAGTGAAGCCCTGATGGAGACAATAAATACAAACGAGAAAAAAAATCTTTTAATTAAGTAAATAGCACAAGGCAAAGGAACTTGCTCACCTGTGGGGACATGCACAAGCCTGACTGCGCTGTCTGTAGTGTTCACATGCTGTCCTCCAGCTCCTTTGGCTCGAAATGTGTCCACTCGCAGATCGTTAGGGTCCACTTTCACATCTACCTGGGAAAAAAGGCTCAGTGTATGTACATGACACATTTCAATCCCAAACCTATTCTAAGCATTTTCAAATAAACTAATGTTTTCTATTAAGATATGTCACAGCCATTAAATTAAGAGGTGAAATCACTTGTACCAAGGGACCATATTGGAAAAGGGGTTTTGACACATGTAATACTATGTAATCTTCTTGAACTATTGAATAGGCCTTAAATGAGGGAGGTGTTTTTTTGTTTTACCAGAACACTGCTCAGTTCAGGCTTCTGGTAGTGGTAGTGGGGACTGCACTGGGGACCTAGGAGCTTCAGGCATGAAAGATTTTTTGCATAACCACTAACAATTTTATCTCCCCAATCCAAAGCATTGGATTTCTTTCTTTCGTTCTTTTATTTATAAAAAGGAAACACTGAAAAAACCATAGGATAAGAGGGGTACAACTCCATACAATTCCCACCACCAGATCTCCATATCTCATCCCCTCCCGATAGTTTTCCTTAAAGAATAGCTTAAAATAGCTTTCTTATTCTTTAACCCTCTGGGAGTATGGAGCCAAGGTCATTGTGGATACAGAAGGTGGAAGGTCTGGCTTTTGTAATTGCTTCCCCACTGAACATGGGCGTTGACAGGCTGATCCATACTCCCAGCCTGTCTCATTCTTTCCCTAGTAGGGTAGGGCTCTGGGGGAGCAGAGCTCCAGGACAACCTGGTGGCTGAAAAGAGAATTAACATACAAAGCCAAACAAATTGTTGAACCATCATGTATCTAAAGGCTGCAATAGTGCAGATGAAGAATTGGGGGGGGGAGGGCTCCTCCATATTGTAGATAGCTAGTAGGCATATTTTAGTTATATTCAAAAGGGCCTGTGGCTATACTAGTTATTAGTTTTTTCCCCCGACCCTGAAATATGCGGGTGGACCCAAGTTATTGTCTGGGGAGATGATGTCATGGCTGGAAAAGGAACAGAAAACTGGATTAGAGAAGAGAGTAGCTCCCTAATATGGGAGTGTGGTATAGATATTATTGACTGTAAACCCCATCAATTTGATTTGGTCTGGGGCCCATATTCAGCTTAGGAGCCGATGTGACCTCTGCATCCCTGTAGATCTGAGCTCACATTCTGTGGTCATGACATTCCAAGCTGCCCCAATATATCGACCCATCTTCCTCAGGTGTAGCATAGAGTATGTTGTCCATCCTCCCTTTGGAGGAAGGAACATTCTCTTCCATTGTTGATCCAAGTTGAGGGTAAGGTCCTATGGCAGGACCAAAAAGGGGTCTATTTTGTTATTCCTGATAGAGATGAACAATAACAATGGAGAGAGGGATTTATTTGAGGTCTAGGCCCATCATGTCTGTTTGGGAATCTCAGAACTCCCCAAATAGGGCCCTAGAGGATGGGGTGGCCTGATAGTGACTAAAGAGTCATCATTAAAGTACGCCAGTCTCTTGCCCTTATTCAGCAAACTTTTAGTTTTCTGAAGGAGGCGCTAGGATTGAGGAGGTGCACTGGAAGAGGTGAAGGCCAGAGTCCCCAGGCTTCCAGTCTTGTCACCCACCTAGAGGACTTCTGAAACAATCACAAGTGGGAAGAAGAAAAGATTTTATTCAATACTAAAAGTAGAGCTTGTCCCTTATATAAAGTGCAGAAATGTAGAGCTGTCATTACCCTCTGTGGCATCATGCAGGAGGCCACTTGTGCATATTTCCCAGTATCTACTTTTATTAGTATTCATGCTCAGCATGGACCTGAACAGAACAGAACATTATTTTATCTCATTTTATCTCATTTTTAGATAGAGACAGAGCAGACAGAGGGAGAGAATGAAATGAAGACACCACAGCACCCAAAGAGACCACTCACTAAAAGGAGAATATCTTCACATGCCATACATCATACAAAAGGTTAATAACTAAAATATACTAAGAACACACCAAATTTAGCAACAAAAAAGCAAATGATCCCTTACAAAAATGGACAGAGGATATGAACAGAATATTCATTACAGAAGAGATACAAAAGGCTAACAAACACATGAAAAATTGTTCCAGGTCACTGAATGTCTCAGAAATGCAAATAAAGACAACACTGAGATACCACCTCATCCCTGGGAGAATGTCATACATCAAAAATAACAGCAGCAACAAATGCTGGAGAGGTTTTAGGGACAAAGAAACCCTTTTGCACTGCTGGTGGGAATATAAATTGGTCCAACCAGTGTGGAGAGCAGTCTGGGGGAACTTCACAAGGCTAGACATGGACCTTCCATATAAGCCAGTCATTCCTCTCCTAGGGATATATCCCAAGGACTCCATAACACTCAACCAAAAAGATACGTGTACACCTATGTTCATAGCAGTACAATTTATAATAGTTAAAACCTGGAAACAACCCAGGTGCCCAACAACAGATGAGTGGCTGAGAAACTGTGGTATATTTATATAATGGAACACTACATAGCTATTAAGAACAATGAACCCACCTTCTCGGACCCATTTTGTCGGGAGCTAGAAGGAATTATGTAAAGTGAGGTAAGTCAGAAAGACTAATATGTAACGATCCCATTCATAAACAGAAGTTGAGAAAGAAGAACAGAAAGGGAAACTCAAAGCAGAATCTGACTGAATTGGGAGTATGGCACCCAAATAAAATCTCTGGATGGAGGGGGAGGCTTTACCACTGTTAATACTTTTCTAATAATGACTGGTTGTTTGAAATATTAAATCTCCTAGAAGCCTAGACCAGGGAGAACAGAAGCAATTGGTGGTGTTCTATTACTATAAGATACAAATATATGTAAATAGCATAAAAGGACATAAATTATGGTGAGGTCTTGTATGCCACAGCAATTCTTAACAATGGGATTTTCAAAATGAACCCAAATGCCAAATAATTTGGGTATAGCTTTAACTAATTATTGTCTTCTTAAACCCTGAGACAGCAGGAACCTTCCCCTTTCTCTATAAAGCCATTATTTCTCCCAGTCCTGAAACCTTTAGGGTGAGACTCTCTTTTCTGCATGCTTCTCCCAATGAATATCAAGTGATAGTGCACCTGCTGATACCAACTCAATCAATGCAACCAGTACCACCTCAGCATGTTTCACTTCAGACTGCATCCATGTTGTGTAACATAATTGGCTGGAGATGGCGCCAGCCTGATGGAACTTGCAAGTGGCCAGAAGTATGGCCTTCTCTGCCTAAGTGCAAGTAGTGACTGGATGCTGGCAGAGGAGGGTATGGAGTGCCTGGCGCTGTACTCGGGACAGAGAGATGGCGTGGAGGATGGCTCTATTCCAAGACTTGGACGTATGTGAATTGTAACCTTGCTTATTACCTTTCTCATGATCTGGCCAACTCTTACCCCTGATTTCCTGGCACTTTCTGTGGGACATGATGACTCCAGCTAAGGCTTCCCAGGACTGTTCAGACTTCAACAATGAATGTGGGGGCTGAACTTCTGGTAACTGATTCACGCACTTTCTCAGCCTAGCCTGTTCCCAACCCCAGCTGGTAACTGCTTATTTTGTAGTACTTAAGATATTTGTTCTTTACCCCTTCATTGCCCTAATAAAGACTTGAGTTGTTTAAACCTGCTCCCAGTGCTCCACAATCAGTTTCTTATGCGCCATGCCGTAGCAAGTCCATTTGTTTTAGTTATAATATGTCCAGAGGTGTCAGGCACAGAATGTCAGTTCCTTGGCCTCATTTCTCGGGTAAGACTTTTCCTTTCTCATAGACTCCACTCTCTCAACTTGACAGATCATCAAGGAAAATAATTAATGAAGAAACAAGGGAAATTAATGAAGAGAGAGATAAACTAGAACTACTGGACATTTTCAGGGACATTCACCCTAGGAAATTAGAATACATTCTATTCCAGTCTACACAGGACATTCTCAATGATACATTAGGCCACAAACACAGTGTCAATAAATTCAAGAGCAAAAAAAAAAAATTCAAGAACACTGAAATCTTCCCAATCATATTCTCATATCACAGTAGAAATAAATTAACATTTACCAAGAAAAAAATAATTAGTACAAGTCCCAAAATATGGAAAATCAACAGCACTACATAACAACTATTACATCAAACAGGAAATTAAAGAAGAATTAGAATGTTCAAAGAGACCAGTGAAAATGAAGACATGGAGGCAGGGGTAAAAAGCAGCAGCAGCTGTGTTTCTCTTCTCTCCTCTCCTCTTCTGGGTCAACTAATAATACAAAGGAGACCACCTGGGACCACAACAAGACAGGACTATAACGACTTTGGGAACCCACCAAGTCACCAGTGAGTACAAACACGTGTGGCTCGTGGACAGATAGGAGCCTAAGGAGAGATTGAGCAGCTTGTAACAGTCCAGAAGTTTACCAGTTGAGGCACCACCTCCACTCTATTTTACCAACAAAAAGACTGCTTATGGGAGGAGAGGACTCCACTAAGACTCACCAAATCCAACTGTGAGTCTCCATTGCTACTGCCCTCAAGAGGCTGGAACAGCAGGGGAAGGCCCTGTATTGACATCAGGGAACAGGGAACTGACCTGGAAACTCAGGAGAAGATCTACACCTTGGTGGCCTAACAGTTAGGTTATATAGTGGGAACCTTTCTATGTTGTTCTCCTGTTGAGAACATGGTGAATAATTGCCTCAGAATCTACAGACTATAAACAGGACTTGTTTAGAAACTCATAGGGTCTAGCAGTGCTACCCGGCTTGGCAGAGGAGCTGAATTGAGCCTGCAGCTTTGGATCCTTGGGGTGTGAGAGTCTCTTTCCATAAGCACTGAATCATATCTCCCCCACCCTGATTTCTCTCTTGGTCAGGAGTCACTGATTAAGCTAAGAAGCCTACTTATAGTTTAAAAGCTCTCAGGCTCCCATAGCCTACAGGGAAGGAAAAGCACAAAAGAGGCTTTAACAATCACTGTGCTCCAACTCTGGGACTGAAATAATATTGAAACAACTGTCAATTTCCACAACTGTGAACTCTTTAAGTACCTTACTTAGATGCAAGTCAATCCAGGCAAGAGTGATCAGTAACGTGAAAAGTACTGAGACATGGGCCTCATAACATAACAAGAATGGTTAAACCAACAAGAAGAAATATTAGAGAAATAAACCAGGACAAAAGTCCAGCTAAAAGCCCTCCAATGGTATATGAGAATAATGAGGTCAACATACAAATGCTAGTTAAGGAAATAGTCACAGAAGTGAGTAAAGAGTTTGACTAAATTGTCATCAGAAATGTGGAAACAACAAATAAGACTCTGGAAGAAAACACTAATTATCAGGGAGTCCAGTGATAGCACTGCAGCTTTTGCACTAAGTGCAAAGACTGGCGTAAGGAACCCGGTTCAAGCCCTGGCTCCCCACCTGCAGAGGAGTTGCTTCACAGGCAGTGAAGCAGGTCTGCAGGTGTCTATCTTTCTTTCCCCCTCTGTCTTCCCCTTCTCTATCGAATACTCTCTATCCCATCTAACAATGACAGCAACAATAATAATCACACAACAATAAAGCAACAAGAGCAACCAAAGGGAAAATCAATGAATATAAAGAAAAAGAAAACACTAAATATCTCAAGGTTATTAGAGAACTGAAATCTGAAATAGATGTGCTAAGAACACAACTAGCTGAACAAGCTAAAACAGTTAAGGACAGGATAATAAAATAGATGAACTACAGAAAATAGTAGAGGGGAGAGAGAATAGAACAAATGAGGCTGAAAACAGAATTAGTAAGATCAAGGACAAACTAGAGAAAACTAAAAAAGAAGTAAGAGATCTCAAAAAGAGATTAAGAGGTACTGAAAACAACAACAGAGATACATGGGATGACTTCAAGAGATAATATATGCATTATTGGCTTAACAGAGCAGAAAGAGAGGGAGGGGAAGAAAGCATTCTAGAGGACATAATAGCTGAAAACTTCACTAGTCTAGACAATATAAAAGACATAAAGGTTCAAGAAGCCCAGAGGGTCCCAAACAGAATTAACCCAAACTTAAAAGATACCAAGACACATTATATTTTGAAAGGAAAGGAATTAGGATAAAGAAAGGATGCTGAAGGCTGCAAGAAAATTCCTCAAGAGAGTGGAGTTTGTATAAGGCAAATCTCCAGCCAACATCATACTCAATGTTGAAAAACTAGAAGCATTTCCCTTCACATCAGGTACTAGACAGGGCTACCCACTATCACCATTACTGTTGAAAGTTCTTGCCATAGCAATCAGGCAAGAACAAGGAATTAAAGGCATACAGATTGGAAGAGAAGAAGTCAAACTCTCCCTATTTGCAGATGACATGATAATATAATATACAAAGAAAAACCTAAAGAATCCAGCAAGAAGCTTTTGGAAATCATCAGGCAATACAGTAAGGGGTCAGGCTACAAAATTAACACTCAAAAGTCAGGGGCATTCCTCTATGCAAACACTAAGTTAGAAGAAGATGAAATCCAGAAATCACTTTCTTTTGCTAAGAAACAATAAACCATAAAATATCTAGGAATAAACCTAACCAAAGAAGTGAAAGACGTATACTGAAAATTATGAGTTACTACTCAAGGAAATTGAAAAAGACACAAAGAAGGAGAATGATATTCCGTGTTCAGGTGTTGGAAGAATTAACACCATTAAAATGAATATATTACCCAGAGCCATGTACAAATTGAATGCTATCCCCATCAAGATCCCAAGCACACTTTTTAGGAGAATACAACAAATGCTACACATGTTTATCTGGAACCAGAAAAGACCTAGAATTGCCAAAAACATCTTGAGAAGAAAGAACAGAACTGGAGGCATCACACTCCCAGATCTCAAATTCTATGATAGGGCCGTTGTCATCAAAACTACTTGGTACTGGAACATGAATAGACACACTGACCAGTGGAACAGAACTGAGAGCCCAGAAGTAAGCCCCAACACCTATGGACATCTAATCTTTGACAAAGGTACCCAGACTATCAAATGGGGAAAGCAGTCTCTTCAACAAATAGTGTTGGAAAAAATGGGTTGGAACATGCAGAAGGATGAAAGTGAACCACTATATTTCACCAAATACAAAAGTGAATTCCAAGTGGATCAGGGACTTGGATATTAGACCAGAAACTATCAGATACTTAGAGGAAAATTTTGGCAGAACTTTTTTTTTAAATTTATTTTTTATTTAAGAAAGGATAAATTAACAAAACCATAGGGTAGGAGGAGTACAACTCCACACAATTCCCACCACCCAATCTCCATATCCCATCCCCTCCCCTGATAGCTTTCCCATTCTCTATCCCTCTATCATGGACCCAGGGTCGTTGTGGGTTGCAGAAGGTGGAAGGTCTGGCTTCTGTAATTGCTTCCCCACTGAACATGGACGTTGACTGGTCAGTCCATACTCCCAGTGGCAGAACTCTTTTCTGCATAAATACTAAAGACATCTTCAATGATGTCTTTGAATCCATTTACTAACAAGACTAAGGCAAGTAGAAACCTATGGGACTACAGCAAATTAAAAAGCTTCTGCACAGCAAAAGAACCCAATACCCAAACAGAGAGACCCATCACAGAATGAGAGAAGATCTTTACATGCCATACATCAGACAAGAGTTTAATAGCGAAAATATATAAAGAGCCTGCCAAACTCAAGAACAAGAAATCAAATAACTCTATCCAAAAATGGGGAGAGGACATGGACAGAATATTCACTACCTAAGAGATCCAAAAGGCTGAGAAACACATGATAAATGTTCCAAGTCTTTGTCAGAGAAATGCAAATAAAGAGAACAATGAGATTATCACTTCACTCCTGTGAGAATATCATACATCAGAAAAATTAGCAGCGGTACCAGGTGGTGGTGGACCTGGTTAAGTGCACATATTACAGTGCACAAGGACCCGGGTTCAAGCCCCTGGTCCCCACCTGCAGGGGGAAAGCTTCATGAGTGGTGAAGTAGGGCTGCAGGTATCTGTCTCTCCCTCTCTATCTTTCATTCCCTTCTCAATTTCTGTCTCTAATAAATAAGTAAAATTTAAAAACAAAAAAAAAGAAAAGAAAAGGTAGCAGCAACAAATGCTGGAGAGATTGTGGGGACAAAGGAACCCTCCTGCACTGCTGTTAGGAATTTAGATTGGTCCAACCTCTGTGGAGAGCAGTCTGGAGAACTGTCAGAAATGGAGGCTAGAAATGGACCTACCCTGGGGGCTGGGCAGCAGGTTAAGCGCACTTAATGCAAGACTTAAGGACCAGCGCAAGTTTCCTTGTTTGAACTCCCAGCTCCCCACTTGCAAGGGGGTCTTTTCACAGGTGGTGAAGTAGGTCTGCAGGTGTCTGTCTTTCTCTCCCCCCTCTGTCTTCCCTTCTTCTCTCCATTTCTCTCTGTCCTATCCAACAACAACGACAGAAATAATAATAACGACGATAAACAACAAGAGCAACAAAAGGGAAAAAAAACCCTCCAGGAGCAGTGGATTTGTAGTGCAGGAATTGAGCCCCAGCGATAACCCTGGAGGCAAAAAAAAAAAAAAAAAGAAAGAAAGAAAGAAAGAAAGAAAAATTAAAAAAGTAAGAGAAAAAAAATTGGACCTACCCTATGATCCTGAAATTCCTCTCTTGGGGATATATCCTAAGGAACACAACACACCCATCCAAAAAGATCTGTGTATACCTATGTTCATAGCAGCACAATTTGTAATAACCAAAACCTGGAAGCAACCCAGGTGTACAACAACAGGTGAGTGGCTGAGCAAGTTGTGGTATATATATCACAATGGAATACTACTCAACTCTTAAAAATGAATATGGAATGATCTCACTCCCAGGCAGAAGATGAAAAACAAGATCAGAAAAGAAAACACAAGTAGAACCTGAACTGGAGTTGGTGTATTGCAGCAAAGGGGTATGTGTGTGTGTGTGTGGGGGGGGGGATTTAGGTCCTGGAATAGGATGACAGAGGACCTATTGGGGGTTGTATTGTTATGTGGAAAGCTGAGATATGTTATGCATGTACTAACTATTGTATTTACTGTTGACTGTAAAATATTAATTCCACAATAAAGAAATAAAAAAGCGCTAAAAAAAAAAAAGGAAGAAAAGAAAACGAAAAAAGAAAATGAAGACACAAGCTATCAAAATATTTTGGATACAATAAAGGAGGGAAGTTCATAGCCATACAAGCACATATTGGGAAACACAAAAAAGCTCAAGTAAACAACCTTACTATACACTTAAAGACTTAGAAGAAGGGAAGCAAAGAAACCCTAAAGCAAGAGAAAAACTGAAATCACTAAGGCAGAGGTAAGTAGCAATGAAACTAAGAGAACCATACAAAAGATCAATGAAACTAAATGTTGGTTCTTCAAAAGAGTAAACAAAATTGACAAACCATAGACACACTCATTAAAATATAAATAAATATAAATAAATAGAATTGTAAAGGAAAGAAGAAATGTCACAACAGACACCACAGAAATCCAAAGTATGAAGCAAGGCTTCCATGAATAATTACATGCCATCAAGTTAGAGAACCGGAAATAAATGAATAAGTCTTAGATACATACAAACTTCCAAAATTAAACAGAGTTAATAGAAAATATGAACAGGCCAATCACAGCCAAAGTAATTGAAACAGTTATCAAGAACCTTACGAATAGCAAAAGTCCTGGACAGGGTGATTTTACAAAAGAATTCTACAAAACTTTCAGGAAACAGTTAATACCTCTACTTTGAAAGCTCTTTCAAAAGATTTAAGACACCTTCTATGAAGCCAGCATCACCCTGATACCAAAAGCAGATAGGGAAACAAAAAAAAGACAACTACAGACCACTATCTCTGATCAATACAGATGCTGAAAGTACTAAACAAAATTCTAGCCAACAAGATATAGCAGTATATTAAGAAGATTGTTCATCATGACCAAGTGAGATTTATCCCAGGAATGCAAGGCTGGTTCAATATAGGTGAATTAATTAATGTGATTTACTACATCAATAACATCATGCATGTTTGACCAGAAACTATCAGATACTTAGAGGAAAATATTAGCAGAACTCTTTTCCATATAAATTTTAAAGACACCTTCAACAAAATGAATCCAATTACAAAGAAGACTAAGACAAGTATAAACCAATGGGACATCAAATTAAAAAGTTTCTGCACAGCAAAAGAAACCACCACCCAAACAAAGAAAATTCCCACAGAGTAGGAGAAGATCTTTACATGCCAAACATCAGAGAAGAGGCTAACAGCCTATATAGATAATAAGAGCTCACCAAATGCAACAATAAGAAAACAAACACCACCCCAAAATGAGGAAACAATATGAATAGAATATTCACTAAAGAGATCCAAAAGGCCAACATACATGTGAAAAATTGCTCCAGCTCACTGATTATCAGAGAAATGCAAATAAAGAAGAGCTACCACTTCATTTCTTTGAGAATGTCATACATCAGAAAAGAAAGCAGCAACAAATGCTAGAGAGGTTGTGGGGACAAAGGAAGCCTACTGTACTGCTGGTGGGAATGTAAATGGGTCCAAGCTCTGTGGAGAGCAGTCTGGAGAACTCTCAGAAGGCTAGAAGTGAACCTACCCTATGACCCTACAATTCCTCTCCTGGGGCCATATCCTAAGGAAGCAAACACACCCATCCCCCCAAAATTTGTTTATATCTATGTTCATAGCAGCACAGCTTCTAGTAGCCCAAATATAGAAGCAATCCAGGTACCGAACATCAGATGATTGTCTGAGAAAGTTGTGATATATGGGTATATACACAATGGAGTACTACTCAGCTATTAAAAATGATGAATTCACCTTTTGCACCTCATCTTGGATGAAGCTTGAAGGAATCATCTTAAGTGAGATATGCCAGAAAAAGAATGGTGAATATAGGTTGATCCCACTCACAGAAGTTGTAAAATAAAACAGAGAGGAAAACAGGACCAAGTGGTGGTGTACCTAGTTGAGCATACATGTTATAGTGTACATGAACCCAGATTCGAGCCCCCAGTTCCAACCTGCAAGAAGACAGCTTTCCAAGTGGTGAAGCAGTGTTGCAGGTGTCTCTTAGTCTCTATCCTTCTCTGTATCCCCTTTCCCTCTCAATTTCTGGATGTCCATCCAATAAATAAATACAGATAATAGAATATTTTTTAAAAAGGAAAACAGAAAGCAGATCTTGAACTGGAATTGGTGTTTTGCGCCAGTGTAAAAAGAGTCAGGTCCAAGAACATGATGTCAGAGGAGGAGCTAGAGGGGGTTGAATTGTTATGTGGAAAACAGAAATGTTACACATGTATAAACTACTGTATTTTACTATCAACTGTAAACCTCAATAAAGGCAAAAAAAAAAAAAAAAGAAAAGAGAATATGGAGTTGCCCTTGTGGTTTGGGAGGTGGCATAGTGGAGAAAGGCTAGACTCAAACATGAGCTCTCAAGTTCAGTCCCTCACAGAGTGATGCTCTGGAATCCATCCTTCCTTCCTGCCCTTTCTCTCTTCATTCCTACCTCTCTCTCTCTCTCCATTTCCCCTCTCATTAAAAAATTTCTAAGTACATCTTTAGAAATAAAAGCAAGTGATCTTATGTTTATGTCAAAACAAAATAGGGAAAAAGAATTAAGGACTTCTCGTGAGAGACTAATTTGAGAATCACAGATGTTCTCCACTGAAATGGTGAGTCCCCCGTGCCTCCTGGTGAGATTTACCTCATCTGGCTGGGGAAGGACAATGACTGACATTGTCCCTGTGTGAATCCTCTGCATCCGTGAGGACAGGCCCACCTCTGGGATACGCTGTACTCGATGGATCCCACCTTCATACTTCAAATGCTTGTAGACGTTGTTGCCTGAAATCCGGGCAGCTGCATGGTGCAGCCCACCTGCAGAAAGTGCCCAGAAATAGTTAGGAATTCTGTTTTGAACACGATCAGAATCCAAAGGCCTGTATGTGATGAGAACAGAAAATAGAAACAAAAATATTTTTTTCCAGTGACCGGGGAGGTGGTGTAGGGACAAATTGTTAGACTCTCAAGTATGAGTCCTAGGTTCCATTCCTGGCATTGCTTGTGCCAGAGTGATGCTTTGGTTCTCTCTTTCCTCCTCACTCTTACAAATAAATCTTTTAAGAAACATTATATTCTCAATGTTGGTTTATCCAAATATTAAGCATCCATATATATGGGAAACAGAAGAACAGAAACTGCCTTTTCTCCCTTCCTACCTTTCTTCTGATTTCCTTCTTCCTTCCTTCTTTCCAACTAGAGCCCTGCTCAGATATGGTTTATGGTAGTTAACAGGGGACTGAACCGGGGACCTTGGAGCCTCAGGCATGAGACTGTTTGCATAACCTTTATGCTATCTATCTCCCCATCCAAGAACAGATTTTTTTTATTGTGTTCTTTGTTGTTGTTGCCCTTTTTTTGTTCCTAAATTTTCTGAAATAAGTTTTATTTACAACAATAATAATGAAGTAGAGGGGCTAGGCAGTTGAACACATGTTACTGTGCACAAGGACTCGGAGTTCAAGTCCTTGGTCCCCACCTACAGGAAAGAAAGCTTCATGACTGGTGGAGCAATGCTTCTCTCTTTCTCTCTCTCTCTTTCTCCCTCTCCCTCTCCCTCCCTACTCCCTGTCAATTTTGCTCTGCACTATTAAATAAAATAATATTAGAGTGAGGGAGACAGCCCAGGAGGGCATGTGGGTACACCTGGGAGCCACTCCCTGGCCTTCTCCACTACTATTGCCACCTGGCCCTGCTTTCCCCAGACTCTCATTGCTTAGCCCTCTCTGCACCAGGTGCTTCAACATCCTTCTATGCCCTGTGATCACACTCATCCACTTCAACTGCCCCATCATATGTTCTATCACCTGTCTAGTAGTTGCTGTCTAGTAGGGCAACAAAAGGGAAAAAATAAGTATTAAAAAGTTTTTTAAAAATATTTTCTGCTATATCTTGCAGGCACACTATCAAGGTGAGCTATCTTGCAGCTGCCAACCCCTTTTAACATATATTTATTGGGCCAGAAAAATAACTCATTTTTATAGCTCACCTGCTTTGCTATGAGTATGGCCCAGGTGTTAGCCTGGACCCCATCACATTAAAGGAAGCTCTCTTTCTGCCTCTCTATAATTCCTTTAAAAATTATTTATGAGAGAAAGAAAACCAGAGCATCATTCTGGCATATGCAGTACCAGGGGTTGAACTCAATACCTCATGCTTCAGAGTTCAGTACTTTATCCTGCTTTACCTCCTGGGCTACATGGCCCAACTTTTGTTTTATATTATTATTATTATTATTAGTAGTAGTAGTAGTAGTAGTAGTAGTAGTAGTAGTAGTAATATTTAAACCAGAGTACTGCTCAGCTCTGGCTTATGGTAGTGCAGGGGACTGAACCTACAAACTTTTAAAATTTTTAAAGACTTATTTTACTGGGGCTGGTAGTGGCCTACCTTATTGAATGCACACATTACAGTATGCAAGGACCTCACTTCAAGCTCCCAGACCCCACCTACAGGGGGAAAGTTTCACAAGAGGTGAAGCAGAGCTGCAGGTGTCTCTGTCTCTCTCCCTCTCTATATCCTCCTTCCCTCTCAATTCCTCTCTGTCTTTATCAAAAATAAATAAATAAATGATTTATTTTTACATGATTCAAGAGTGAGAGACATAAATGTTATTACTCTGGCATTTATAAAACTTGGGACCTATAACTTATAGGAAAAATAATTGATTTTTTTTGTGTTCCCATAAATATTGACTATAGCTTTAGTCACTTGGTTTAGCTGATTGTAAAACATATATGATAGCTCTTTAAAGTAAAAACCCTAATATCTGTGATTTGCGTAATAAACAGCAATGATTTCAAAGCAACACTCTCTCTAATACAGACATTCCTTCCAAAGGCCTCCCTTCTACACTCTTCTCATAGTTAAGAACTGCTGGGACCAGTTGCTGTCATACCCACTGGAACACACATGTTATCATGTACAAACCTGGTCCTAGTTCCTGTCTACAGGTAGGAAGCTTCATGAGTGGTGAAGCAGTGCTGCAGGTGCCTCTCTTTCTCCCTCTTTATCTCTTTTACTTTTCATTTTGTCTCTGTCAATAAATAAAGAAACATAAAATATATATATTTTTTAAATGAAGAGCTCTGCTACAGTGGTCTGGAAGGTAGTACTGGACTCTGAGGCATGAGGTCTTGAGTTCAATGCCCGAGGTCACATATTGTTGGGGTCTCTGGCGGGGTGATCTCCAGGGAAAGGTAACGGACCAGTTCTTTCTCGCTCGCGACAGTGGATGACACAAAGTAAAAGACACCAGGGATACCTGAAGCATGCTCAGATCTCAGATCTTGTTTATTAGCAGGTGGACATGAGTTAAATAGAAAACCAAACAAAGGGAATTATTGAAATATGTCAGAAATTACAGGTTTCTGAAAGATCAGCTTGCCCTTATGGTAGGGGGCTGGTATGACAGGAATTGATGAGATACAAGACAGTTATTCTCCATGACGTAAGCAACTTAATTATCCAAAGGTATCTGAGAGAAGCATAGGTGTTAAACCAGTAGGGTGAGACAGAAAGAAGATGGATATCGAAAAGCCATATAATTTGGAATTTCTCTTGTCTGGGGTCTGAGGTGTATGATGGATTGTGTGATAAGGTGTGTTCTTCTGTGATCAGAAAGTAAGGTGACTTTGAGTAAGTGAATCTTAAAGTAGACGGCCATGTGGCTTGCAGTTAATGGGGAGAAGTACTGGGGTTTCTGTGGGCCTGAGAGTCAAGAAGGAAAGAACTACGTCTGAGCTTCTCTCCTTTGCTCACCTCGGTTGAGAGAGACTAACCAAGAGGGTTCTTCTCAGACATCCATCCAAGGATGGGGGTAGTCCTCCCTAAGCTCTATCAGGTGTACACATAGTCCCAACAACATATGCCAGAGCAATGCTCTGTCTCTCTCTACTTCTCCCTCACTTTCCCTTCCTCCCATTAATTAAAAAATCTTAATAAGAAAAAAATGTGACTACAGTAAGTCATTATGGCTGATGGCTGTGCATCACTATTTACCAGACTCCAAAAAGAGTGTTTTTCAATGGTTCCAATAGTTCTAAGCAAGATCATAGGTAAAATGATTTTCAGTATCATTGATGGACAAAACCATTAAACATGCCTACCATATTCAGCTGGTGCATAATTGACAAGTTCAAATTTCCAGTGTTTATAATTTGAATAATTCTGGTACATGTTGAATATCTCCCGAGTAAACTGCTGGCAGATATCACCTAAAGGAAAATAAAGAAAATATTTAGATAGCATATACTTCCCCTGCTTCTTTCTCCTCTTTCTGCTCCTCTTCCATCCTCCTTTTTTTTTTATCTCCTACTTATTATTATTATTTTTTTTTTACATAGAAACAGAAAGGAAGAGGAAGGAGGGAGGAAAGGAGGGAGAATACACAGAAGCTCACAACACCAAAGTTCCTTCAATGTGATGGGGGCTGGGCTTGAGCCTGGGTTGCTCACATAACAAAGCAGTGCACTATCCAGGTGACATATTTTGCTGGCCCTAGACAGCTTAAATTCTGAGAGCCATCCCTGGAAATTAAAGCCCTTAGATAATGAGGAGTAACTATTTCAGTGGGAAACACATTTAACAGATTTTTAGTGATATTGTATCAATACTGACCTCTCTCAACTTCTCTCTCAGAAAATAAATATATCCTTTAAAAAAAATGTTATAGTGCATCAAGGCTAAACTGAAGTCAATTTTTTTTTTTTTTTAAGATTTATCTTATTTACTACAGGAGAGAGAGAAGGGGGGCAGGAGAGAATACCAGAGTATGGTGCTCTCTGGTACATATAATGCTGGGGACTGAACAAAAGCTAGAAAGTCCAGTGTCCTACCCATTGTGCCACCTCACAGGCTACCAAAATGTGTCTTTTAAGAAATTTATTTAAAAAATAAAAAATAACAATAAGACCATAGGATAAGAGGGATACAATTGGGAAATTGGATGGCAGCACAGCGGGTTAAGCACACGTGGTGCAAACCTCAAGGACCAGCGTAAGGATCCCACTTTGAGCCCTGGCTACCCACCTGCTGGGGAGTCGCTTCACAAGCGGTGAAGCAGGTCTGCAGGTGTCTATCTTTCTCTCCCCTTCCTCTCTCCATTTCTCTCTGTCCTATCCAACAACGACAACATCAAGAACAACAATAACTACAATAAAACAACAAGGGCAACAAAAGGGAAAAAATAAATAAATCTTTAAAAAAAGAGAGAGGGACACAATTCCACATAATTCCCACCATCAGAGTTCCATATCCCATCCCATTCCTTGAAAGCTTTCCTATTCTATCTCTCTGGGAGCACAGACCCAGGATCATTATGGGGTACAGAACGTGTAATGTCTGGCTTCTCCACTGAACAAGGGCACTGGCAGGTCAATGCATACTCCCAATCTATTTCTATCTTTCCTTAGTAGGGCAGGGCTGTGGAGAGGAAGAGTTTCAGGATACACAGGTGAGGTCATCTGCCCAGGGAAGTCAGGTTGGCGTCATGGTATCATCTGCAACTTGGTGTCTAAAAAATGTAAGTGTATTTTAAGATCATGTATAATAAGATTATCTTACCTCCAGTGGTTCTCCCAGATGTCACCTCTAAAATAACATCATTTTTGTCATGTTTTTCCTTTGGTATTAGATTCTGGGAGAGCTGCAAAAGGAAAAATATCAGCTTTAGTTTATGTATATTCTATATTATGCTATTATGAACTGACTTAGATAAAAGACCCATAAATACTGAAAAATTAGTAGTCAACATAATAATATAGCATTGAAGTGAAGTCTGAATAATGGTTTTAAAATACTATAATGGGGGGAAGCTATAATAGGCCTAGTTAGGTCTAAAATAAATGATTGACTAATGTTAACAATGAAGTTAGTTGTCAAATGAATGTCAATCTGTTAACCAGCACATCCCCTCTAGCACATTCGGTGCTGGGGCTTGAAATCAGGACCAATGTTTGAGAATCCAGTGCATTATTTACTGTGTTGCCTCCCAGAACACTACTAGATAATCTTAATTTCTAAAACGTGGAAGTTCAAAAGTCTTTTTTTAAAAAAGCATTTATTTATTTATTCATGAGAAAGATAGGAGAAAGATCAAACTCAGGACATCATACTTGAGAGTCTAGTACCTTAGCCACTGGGCCACCTCCTGGACCACCAGATCAGTCTTAAGTGTGTCCCAGTTTGTCTTCTTTGGATTCTGCCTCTTATTAGTTCTAAACAATAGCTTTTTGTTCAAGTTTCCTAATCCCAGATTTCTTGAAGTTTGTTAGGAGTTCTATTGATTTTACCTAACCCTTCCCTGTTTACCTAACCCTTCCCAGTCCCCACCTGCAAGGAGCTTTGTGAGTGAAGCTGTGCTGCAGATGTCTCTCTGTCTCTCTCCCTCTCTACCACCCCTTTTCTTTTTGATTTCTGGCTGTCTCTATGCAATAAATAAAGATTAAAAGGGTGAAGGGTAGATAGCATAATGGTTATGCAATCACTCTAATGCCTGAGGCTCCAATGTCCCAGGTTCAATCCCCTGCCCAACTATAAGCCAGAGATGAACAGTACTCTGGTAAAAATTAAATAAATAAAAAGGCAAATTCACCACTGAAAATATAATAAATATATTTTTTTAATTTTTTTTAAATGCATTTATCTGTAACTCTGATATTTGACTCCTTCCCTGAAGGGTTTGGGGTTTGTGCATAAAGTGACCTAAGAATAAACAAATATTTCTTGGGGCATCAAAGAAGTGCATATTCAGAGAAGACTATCATAATTAAGGCCAACACATCCTTGATGTCTCCCCTACCTTGAAAGTAATTTGTACCTTCATAATTGTTCCTGAAGTATGTTCAATTAAAAATATCTTTGATCTTCTTGTTCCTTTACATGTGGTTTTATCCATAAAATCTTTGCTGGAGTTCTGATCAGTGACACACCTGATAGTCTCCCATCTTGAGGTATCTGGGAACATCCCTCCAGACTTCCTCAGACTAGCTATATGGATGGGTGGGATCTCAGGGTCCTGGCATATGACTAAAGTTCTCCATCTGAGTAGTAGCCATTGCTTCTTGCATTTAATAAGCAAAGTAAAGCTTTGAAAGTCTGTGTTTGCATGGGACTACCTAGTTCCATTCCAGATGGCACATATTCTAACAAAATTACAGATATTTAATACAGGCAAGGGCCTACATGTACCTAGTATAAGCAAGGGACAATTATATACCTCAAAATAAAAGTGCTTAATAGCCCTTTATGATTAGACTTAGATAGCATAAGCCTGGTATTCTAGTAGAATGTCCTAAAGAAGGCATCATAAATTCTCTAATCACATATTTGTTATTTAGGCTTATACACGCTCCTCTCATACCCCTTACTTCGTTTCTCTCAATCACTCACTCTTTCTACTCAATTAATTCAAAAAGAATTTAAGTAAGATATATTCTTCCATCTTTTTAAATCTCTTCTGAAAGAGCATCAGCATTATTGTTACCCTTAGGTTAATTTTAGAAGAGACACTATACAACTGGTCAAGAGATACACTGGCAAAAACTATATATCAAGTAAAGGACAAGTACTGTTCTATGACAAACTTTATTAGAATCATTAAACAAGGGGGCGAGTAGATAGCATAATAGTTATGCAATCACTCTCATGCCTGAGTCTCTAATGTCTCAAGTTCAACCCCCCCCCCATACCGCATCGCATATTCCAGAGCGGTACTCTCTGGTTCTCTCTCCCTCTCCTCCTCACTAATAAATATGTACATACATTTTAGTGGTGTTTGGAAAGTATTTTAAACACCAAAGTATAGTCTATCAAGTATGGTATTATTTTATAGTAACACAATTGAGTTTAGTTCACCTCTCAACACATACCTCATTGTATAACATGCTAATTTTTTGAATGATTGTTTCCTTTTCTTCTACAGCAAGTTCTTGTAACTGCTTTTCATCTTCTTTATTCAGACCTACAAACCATCAACAGAAATAATGGTAAAAGCTTTAAAATACAAAATGACTTTTAAAAAGCTGCCTAGTTATATAGAAGTACTTTTAAAGTGTTTACTTGATATGAACATATCAAGATTTTTAAATTTGAAGAGTGCTTACAACTTCTCTTAGGAAAAAAAGGAGATTGTAGACATGCTAGATTATTCATAGTGTGCTAAGAAATGTTTGCTATTCGGGGTGGAGTCAAGATGATGGCTTGAGGACAACACCTGGCATACTCCCCAGTAAAGAAGCTGCTTTAAACCTGGGAATTCCAAGTGACAGTAGGATTTCCAGGCCAGGAGGAAACTATACAACAAGGGACAAAGAGGAATCACAGGCATATAACCAATCTATAAACTGGCGATGGGCCACTAAAAAGGACAGAGGAAACCTGGAGCTGGCCCTGTGAATTTTTATCTTTTCCTCTGCACCACCTTCCACCCCACCCCCCACCAACCATCACTTCAGAGGTGGCTTATTCTGCTAAGGTACCAGCTACAAAGAGGCTCTCCTGTAGAGTTAAGCTCATTAAGCCAGATTCCATATTCACTGGGGAGTCATTTGAAGGAAAATGGAATTTACTCACTGGACTACAGAAAGCCACTTTTTCTTTTTTTGAAGGGGGCAGGAGCTTTCTGCTTGGTTGATTTCCATGACCAATCCCTGACTCTGCTGGTGCTGTACATATTAAGGGTGGGTTGTATGGGAATAGTTTGATTTTGCTTAGTTTACTTATCTATTTTCTTTCTTTCCTCTATCTCTGGAGTTTCTATTTGATAGTTAATTTCTGTAATAGTCTTTGTTTAGAAGGGGGGGCAAGTTTTGTATAGGTTAATCTGCAGACTGTTAAGATTTTTTTTCCTTGATGTTTTGCTTGTTTTCCTTTCTCTCTGGATTGACCACAATCAGCTGCTATTATTGTTGCATTAACTGATGACTGGCTGTGCTCTCAATCTTGGAAGGAACATGTATTTTTGTTGTTGTTGTTGCCCTTGTTGTTTTTATGTTTGTGTTTTTATTGTTGAATCAGGTGGGATTCCTGTAGATAGCATATGGTTGGGTTGTATTTTCTGATCCATCCTGTTATTCTGACTGTTAATGGGTAAATATAAG
The DNA here is from genome assembly GCF_950295315.1 of Erinaceus europaeus. NCBI lineage: Eukaryota > Metazoa > Chordata > Mammalia > Eulipotyphla > Erinaceidae > Erinaceus > Erinaceus europaeus. The sequence continues at coordinate 68,053,051 of NC_080168.1, forward strand.
CCATTGACATGTATTGATATTAAGGGTTTAAGTGCCATCATTCAACACTTTTTAAAAATGTTTTAATTATTTATTTTTAATATTTATTCCTTTTTGATGCCTTTGCTTTTTTATTGTTGTATTTATTATTGTTGTTGTCATTGCTGGATAGGACAGAGAGAAATGGAGAGAGGAGGGGAAGACAGAGAAAGGGAGAGAAAGATAGACACCTGCAGACCTGCTTCACCACTTATGAAGTGACTCCCCTGCAGGTGGGGAGCCGGGGCTCAAACCGGGATCCTTATGCTGGTCATTGTTCTTTGCACCACCTGCGCTTAACCTGATGCACTACAGCCCAACTCCCTATTCAACACTTATTTGAGTGTTCTGATATATGGCACGTGTTTGTTTTTGAGGGGTGTTGTTGTTAATGTGTACTGGAGGCCTTTTACAACCTCTTTCTGGGTAGGTTTGATGATAGTTGCCTCCTTTAACTGCTGATTGCCTGAGGTTTTTATCCCTCTGTCTAGTCTGCATGACAGTCTAGCAGGTTATACTATTTTTGGTTGAATCCCTCTTTCATTGAGAGTTCTGTAGATATCCTGCCATTCTCTTCTGGCTTTTAGAATTTGAGAGAAGTTTGCTGATAGTCTAAAGGGTTTTCCTCTATATTTGAATTTTTGTTTCTCTCTTACAACCTTCAGGATCCTTTTTTTATCCTTATTTCTTCCCATTGTAACTATGATGTATCTTGGTGCCTTCAGGTCTGGGTTCATTCTGTTTAGGACTCTCTGGGATTCTTGTACCTTAATATCCTTTTTGTTGTTTATTATGGGAAAGTTTTCTTCTATTGTTTCTTCTTGGATGCTATCTTCCCCTATCTGTCTTGCTCTGGTAGGCCAATTATGTGTGTGTTGCCTTTTTTGAGGTCATCCAATATGTCTCTCTTATTGTTTTCGGTGGCTCCCTATCTCTTTTAGCTCTTTTAATTCTTAGTTTTCACTAATCCTTGGTCTGGCTAATTCTGTTTTCTGCTACTATTATTTTGCTTTCCCTTCCCTCAGCTTCTTTCTTCAGTTAACCCCCTTTTTTTTTTTTTTAAACCTTGCTCAGTTACAGCATTAGCTTGTTCTGCTAGTTGGACTTTTAGCTCAGCTATTTCAGCTTTCAGTTCTCTAATTACCTTGCGATAGCTCATGTTTTCTTTCAGGGTCTCAATGGTTATTTCCCTATTTCTGTATAAGTACCGCACGCTAACCCATTGTGTCACTGGAACTCCAATTTCCCTATTACTGATGGTATTTTCCTCAAAAGCTTTTCTCATTCATGTGTTTAATGCATCATTTAATGTTTGGATATTTTCTTCTATTTTGGTTGCTTCTAGCTTACTTGGAGTTTGTTCTGGGCTCCTGTCGATTTACTGCTGTAGCTGATTTATTTGTTTTTGATTTAACCATTTTTGGGGGGTGTGTTTTGTGGTTTTGTGTCGTGGATATTCATTCATTCTGTTTTTTGAGGAAAAGCCACAAGAATCCAAAGTCCTCTCACAAATGAAATCACAAACCTCAGCATAAACAACATCAACAAAAGTGTATATTAGTGCTATTCAAACAAAACCAGTAAGCCAAGCAAAATTCTTCCTCAAAAAAAAAAAAAAAAAGAATAGACAATCACAAAAACCAGCTATCAAGCATAAATTTAAGAGAGAGTGGGAAAGAAGAGGAAAAAAAAATATACAGGGGCGGGCAGTAGTGCAGCAGATTAAAAGCACATGGCGCAAGGACAGTGGAAGGATCCTGGTTAGAGCCCTTGGCTCCCTACCTGCAGGGGAGTCACTTCACAGGTGGTAAAGCAGGTCTGCAAGTGTCTATCCTTCTCTCCCCATCTCTGTCTTCCCCTCCTCTCTCAATTTCTCTCTGTCCTATCCAACAACAAGGACAACAATAATAGTAACTACAACACTAATAAAAACAACAAGGGCAACAAAAGGGGAAAAATGGCCTCCAGTAGATTCGTAGTGCAGGCACCGAGCCCCAATGAGGAGCCATCTAAATACATCAAACACATTGAAAGAAATACAGAGAATACATCTATAGTAACACAGTGGCAGTAGGAGACTTCAACACACCACTCTCACACTTAAAACGATCATCTAGGCAGAGAATGAACAAAGAAACAAGAGAATTAATTGAAGAGAGAGACAGACTAGACCTTCTGGATATTTTTAGAGTTATTTACTCCAAAAACTAGGAATTCATTTTCTTTCTGAATCCACACAGGACATCCTCAAGGACAGACCATATCCTTAGGACACAAAGACAGTATCAACAAACTCAAGAGCATTGAAATCATCCAAGCACCTTCCCAGACCACAGTGGAATTAAACTAACACTTAACAACAAACAGAAAATCAGTAAAAGTCACAAAATATGGACACTAAACAACACACTGCTTAACACACTGAGGAACTCAAGGAAGAAATTCAAAGGTTCCTAGAAACAAATGAAAACGAAGGCACAAGATATCAAAATTTTAGGACACGGGGTTGGGCAGTGGCGCAGCAGGTTAAGCTCAAGTGGCGCAAGGACCAACTTAGGGATCCCGGTTTGGGCCACAGGCTCTCCACCTGTAGAGGTGGAGATGCAGGTTTGCAGATGGCTTTCTCTCCCTCTCTCTGTCTTCCCCTCCTCTCTCAGTTTCTCTCTGTCCTATACAACAAAGAAAGAAAACAATGGTAATAACTGCAACAACGGGGCAACGGGGGGGGGGGGGGGGGGGGCAGATGGCCTCCGGGAGCAATGAATTCATGGTGCAGGCACTGACCCCAGCAATAACCCTAGAGGCAAAAAAATTTAGGCACTACTTTTAAATTTTAAAGCACTACTTTGAGGGAAACTCATAGCCATACAAGCACATATCAGGGAACCAAAAAATAAATAAATAAAATAAGCTCCAGTAAACAACCTGACAACATGATTTAAAGACTGAGAAAAAGAAGAGAAAGAAGCACTAAAGCAACCAGAAACAGCTAAACTTAAGGCAGAAATAAGAGAGCCAAACAAAAGATCAGTGAAGCCAAATGTTGGTTCTTTGAAAAATTAAACAGCCTGACTCACAAAAAAAAGAGAAAAGACTCAAATAAATAGAATTGTAAATGATAGGGAAGACATCATGACAACCACCACAGATATTCAAAAATTCATGTGAAGCTTATATAAACAACTATATGCCAACAACCTATAGAGAACCTGAAAGAATTCCTATAAACATATACCCTTCCAAAACTGAACCAGGAAAAACCTAAATGGACCAGTCACAGACAAAGAAATCAAAACACTTATTAAAAATCTTCCCAACAACAAAAGTCCAGGACCATATAGCTTTACAAAACCTTCAGGAAACAGTTAATAGCTATATTTTTAAAGCTCTCCCAAAAGTCTGAAGACAAAGGAGTACTACCTTCCACCTTCTATGAAGTCAACATCACCCTGATATCAAAAGCAGATAGGGACACAACAAAAAGGAAAACTACATACCAATATCTCTGATGAACATAGACGCTAAAATATTAAACAAGATTCTGGCCCACCAGATACCACAGTATATTAAAAAGACTGTTCATTATGACCAAGTGGGATTTATCCCAGGAATGCAAAGCTGGTTCAATAAGTAATTTTTTTCTATTGTTTTAAATCATATTTATTTATTTATTTTCCTTTTTTGTTGCCCTTGATTCTATCGTTGTTGTGGTTATCATTATTGTTGTTATTGATGTTGTTGCTGCTACATAGGACAGAGAGAAATGGAGAAAGGAGGGAAGACAGAGAGGGGGCGAGAAAGAGAGATACCTGAAGACCTGCTTCACCACTTGTGAAGCAACCCCCCTACATGTGGGGAGCCCAGGGCTCGAACTGGGATCCTTCTGCTGGTCCTCGATTTTCCGCACCACCTTAGCCCACTGTGCTACAGCTTGACCCCCAATACAGGTAAATTAATCATTGTGATTCACCATATCAATTAAAGCAAAACCACAGCCACATGATTATCTCAACAAATGCAGAGAAAAGTTTTGACGAAATCCAACATCCTTTCATGATCAAAACGCTACAAAAAATGGGGATAGAAAATTCCTAAAGATAGTGGAGTCTATATATAGCAAACCTACATTCAACATCATATTTAATGGGGAAAGATGAAAGCATCCCACCTCAGATCAGGCACTAGACAGGGCAGTCCATTATCACCATTACTCTTCAACATAGTATTGGAAATTATCTCACAGCAATCAGTGAACAGAACAGAATCAAAGGAATACGTTGGAAAGGAAGAAGTCAAACTCTCCCTATTTGCAGATAACATGATAGTATTCATAGAAAAAAACAAAGAATCCAGCAGAAACCTCCTGGAAATTATTAGGCAACATAGCAAGGTGTCAGGCTATAAAATTAACATACAAAAATCAGTGACATTCCTTTATACAAATACTAAATCAGAAGAAGATATCCAGAAATGACTCCCATTCACTATAGCAGCAAAAGTAAATAAAATATCTAAGAATAAACCTAACCAAAGAAGTGAAAGACTTGTATAGGATACAGAGAAGTGGATATCCCATGCTCATGGACTGAATTAACACCATCAAAATTAATATTCTACCCAGAGACATACACAAATTTAATGTGATATCCATCAAGGTTCCACCAAAATTAAGAGAACAAAAATTGCAATCACTTATCTGGAACCAGAAAACACCTAAAATCCCAAAATAATCTTGAGAAAAAGAAACAGAAATGGAAGCATCACACTCCAAGATATCAAACTATATTGTAAGGCCATCATCATCAAAACAGCCTGGCACTGGAACAAAAATAGATATACATACCAATGGAACAGAATTGACAGCCTGGCACTGGAACAAAAATAGATATACATACCAATGGAACAGAATTGAAAGAACAGTAATAAACCCCCAAACCTACAGACATCTAATTTTTGATAAGGGGGACCCAAACCATTAAATAGAGGAAGGAGGGTCTCTTCAACAAATGGTGTTTAGAAAACTGGATTGAATGTGCAAAAGAATAAAACTGAACCACTTTATCTCACCAGAAAAAAAGTCAACTCCAAATGTATTAAGGACCTGGATGTTAGAAACTATCAAATACTTAGAGGAAACTATTGCTGGAAATCTTTCATTGATTGCAAAGCTGTTCAGTTTAGAAAAACAACACATTTCATTTACCTGCACACATTGAGTCTAGCTCCTCTATGGCTCGCTCAGCCTCTTGGATTTCCTGGAAGATGGCTACCAGTGGTGCCAACTGGGCATGCCTCCGCTTCACAGACCTCCAGTCCCCTTCATGCACAGAAGCATTCTGCAAGCACTGATCCAAAGTCTGATACTCCTTGTTCATGTTCCCCATGTACTTCTGTAGTGCCTTCTGCCTCCAAAGCATCCTGGTATCCTGATGACACTGTCTCTTGAGCCAAATCTTACCTAACAGATGACGAATATTATTCCCATTGTGTCTGAAAACACATGCCCTCACATCATAATGTGTCTGTACAAGCAGATGAGAATGGAGGTAGATGTGGATCTGGTGGTGACCAACAAGAGACAGGTTTCTGAACAAGCAAATGTACAGGTGATGGCTCATCTCAGCACCTGAAATACAATAAATGCATTCAGAAATTAAAAAATATATATATAAGAAAAAAGTCACCACTGCATATATAATAAAGCTGAAGAAAATTAAAGAACTTAGTTCACTGCCCCAAGACAGCTCTAAATACAGTTCTCACATTTCAGGACACTCCCCACCCCAATAATTCTTTCAAACTTTTGAATTATTTTCTCTTTGTCAGCATTATTATTGAAACTCACACATATGATACTGCTCCCTAAAGACTATTCTTTTTTTTTTTTTAAGAGTTACTTATTTACTAATGAGATAAAGAACTAGAGCATCACTTTGGCACATGGCATATCAAGAATTGAACTCTGAACCTCAAACTTGAGAATACAATGCTTTATCCACTGTGCTCCTATTTTATTTTCAGACATCTCCTGGGAGAAGCAAGACACCATAGCACTGCACTATTTATGAAGATTCTCTCTGCCTGTCATCACTCCCATGAAAGTGTTCCTATGGGGTTACCAGGGATTTAACACAGATCCTCGTGCATGGTGAAGTGTGCACTCTACCCAGTGACTTAGCACTTGGCCTCCTAAATATAACATATGTAAATAAAGACAGCACTGTTTATTCTACCCACCCAATATATTTGATTAACTAACATGAAAAAATAGCAAAATTAATAATCAATGGTCCAGGTTAAATTAGTGATTTTCCATGGTGAGGTCAAGTATGGTATGGTAAATACCAACCATAATACTTTCCTTTGCTTTTAATATTTTATTTATTAATGAGAATGATAGGAGGAGAGAGAGAAAGAAACAGACACCACACCAGCACATATGCTGCCGGTGGTTGAACTCAGGACCTCATGCTTCAGAGTTCAGTGCCTTATCCATTGAGCCATCTCCCAGATCACCCATGGTATTTTTCTATCAACTAAGCTCCCAGGTAACTTTGTTAAAATAATAACAATTATCTATTGCCTTCTTAAACTCTAAGACTGCAAAGTACCTTCCCCATTCTCATTCAAATCTGTATTTCTACCAAACCTGGAGCCATGCCACATTATGCTACCACTGCCTTTCCACTTAGGATTGTATCCAGAGAGACCAACCTACAGAATGTCAACCTTCCAACTCCAAATCTGCCACCACGTTGCAAATACTACTATGGTTCCCTCCTGATTTCCCTCGGCAAACAACCCAACTAGGTGTCCATGTCTGGTGGAGAAGCAATTACAGAAGCCAGAATTCCCACCTTCTGAACCCCATAAATAATTTTGATTCATACTCTCAGAGGGGAAGAAATGTTAGGAGAAGATAACCAGAGGGCTCTGGACTCCAATTCCACCAGGACCCAGAGAGAGAGAAGAGGAAAAAAAGAAGGACATTTGAAAGTAGTGATAGGTGTAGGTGTGAGTTAGAAAGGAAGAAAACGCAGGGCCACAGGAAAAATAGGTAAATGTATGTAAATGCAGGTAGTTATAGAAATAATAGTTGGGAGTTGGGCAGTAGCGCAGAGGGGTAAGCACATGTGGTGCAAAGTCCAAGGACTGACATAGGATCCCGGTTCAAGCCCCCGGCTCTCGAGCTGCAGGGGAGTCGCTTCACAAGCATGTCTGCAGGTGTCTTCTCTCCCCGTCTTCCCCTCCTCTCTCCATTTCTATCTGTCCTATCCAACAACAACAACAATAACAAATACAACAATAAAACAAGGGCAACAAAAAGGAATATTTAAAAAAATTTTTTTAAAAATTACAAATTAAAAGCAAATGACCCCATCCAAAAATGGGCAGAGGATATGAACAAAACATTCACCTCAGAGGAGATCCAAAGGCTAACAAACACATGAAAAACTGCTCTAGGTCACTGATTGTCAGAGAAATGCAAATTAAGACAACACTAAGATACCACCTCACTCCTGTAAGAATGGCATACATCAAAAAGGACAGCAGCAACAAATGCTGGAGAGGCTGTGGGGACAGAGGAACCCTTTTACATTGCTGGTGGGAATGTAAATTGGTACAGCCTCTGTGGAGAGCAGTCTGGAAAGCTCTCAGAAGGCTAGACATGGACCTTCCATATAATCTAGTAATTCCTCTCCTGGGGTTATACCCCAAGGACTCCATAACAACCAACCAAAAAGAGGTGTGTACTCCTATGTTCACAGCAGCACAATTCATAATAGCTAAAACCTGGAAGCAGCCCAGGTGCCCAACAACAGATGAGTGGCTGAGAAAGCTGTGGTATATATACACAATGGAATACTATGCAGCTATCAAGAACAATGAACCCACCTTCTCTGACCCATTTTGGACAGAGCTAGAAGGAATTATGTTAAGTGAGCTTAAGTCAGAAAGATCAAGATGAGTATGGGATGATCCCACTCATCAACAGAAGTTGAGTAAGAAGATCTGAAAGGGAAACTAAAAGCAGGACCTGACTAAATTGTAAGTAGGGCACCAAAGTAAAAACCCTGTGGTGAAGGGTAGACATGCAGCTTCCTGGGCCAGTGAGGGGTGGGAGGGGGTGGGAGGGATGGGTCACAGTCTTTTGGTGGTGGGAATGGTGTTTATGTACACTCCTAGTAAAATACAGTCATATAAATCACTAGTTAATTAATATGAGGGGGGAAATTAATTGTATGTCTCGAAGTTTTTTAAAACACAGACTAAGTCTTTTTAATATATAGGCTGTGTATTTGATATGCAGACTCTCTCAAAAGCCTAGACCAAGTAGATCAGAAGCAACCAATAGCACAGCTAATATACAAGATACTGGGTACTGTACAGCAAACCCTAACAAAAGGACTTTTCAAAGTTAACCCAATTACCAAATAATGTGATGATTACATTAACTATCCATTGTCTTTTTGAACCCTAAGACAGCAGGAACCTCACATCTCCACAAATAGAGCCTCTACTCCCCCCAGTCCTGGAACCCTTGGATAGGGCCCACTTTCCCGTATGCGTCTCCCAATCCATATCAAATAATATTGCATCTGCTGATCACAACCTAACCAACACAACGATTGCCACCTCAACATGCTTCACTTCAGACTGTGTCCAGAGACTTCACGTGTGGAATGACAACCCTTCAGCTTCATTACTCGGGTGAGACCTTTCCTTTCATAGTATACTCTAATTCCATCTCAGGTGGTTCACTTTTTAACAAAGTCCCAAAACCTAGATATACATCAGTTTTGTGAGAGAGAGCATATGTTCACACGTATCCATAAACTACTGCAAAATATATACCTGAAAGCAGAAGTACACTAGAGTTTGCAGTGAGCATCGCCCTAACACTTCCTCTCCACTATTCCAAGCTTTGGGTCCATGATTGCTCAACAATTTGTCTGGCTTTGTATGTTAACTCTCTTTTCAGTCACCAGGTTCCAGATGTCATCAGGATGCTGGCCAGGCTTCCCTGGACTGAAGACCCCACCAATGTGTCCTGGAGTTCTGCTTCCCCAAAGACACACCCTACTAGGGAAAGAGAGAGGCAGACTGGGAGTATGGACCGACCAGTCAATGCCCATGTTCAGCGGGGAAGCAATTACAGAAGCCAGACCTTCCACCTTCTACAACCCACAATGACCCTGGGTCCATGCTCCCAGAGGGATAGAGAGTGGGAAAGCTATCAGGGGAGTGGGTGGGATATGGAGATTGGGTGGTGGGAATTGTGTGGAGTTGTACCCCCCCACCCTATGGTTTTGTTAATTTATCCTTTCTTAAATAAAAAAAAAAAAAATTACAAGTTAGATAAAATGGCCGTGTATAATACTATTTATTCTCCCCCAACCCCAACAGAGATGATCAAGAGTTAACAAAGGTTCATAATAGTTTTATCCAATTAGAAAGGGGGGTGGGAGGGGATATGTGTTCTAAGAAAAACACTTCGCCTGTTACATCCTGAGGTTTAAAGCTGAAGCAAAGGGTACAATGGATCAGAATCAGCCTTTATTAAAGTTTGCTGCTTCTACTGTGTGAGGTGCAATAGTATATTATTTCACTTTATCACAATCAGCCTGTGCCGGTATTCTCGCAAGTAATAAAATACACAGAATGACCTCCAAAAATATTCAAGCCTGCATAATTTTACTAGTGAATTTCGTGTCTTCTTTCTTACTAGAGCAGTACTCAGTTCTAGCTGATGGTGGTGACAGGGACTGAACCTGGGAACTAGGAGCCTCAAGCTAAGAAAATCTTATACATAACTATTCTACTATCTCCCAGGTCCTTAATAAAGTTTAACATTTTTAATAGTATCTGGAAAAGGCTGTAGAAGAATGCACCAGTAGTTACCAGAAATGCCAATCAGAAGTGAGTCCAGGGAGTCGGGCTGTAGCACAGCGGGTTAAGCACAGGTGGCGCAAAGCACAAGGACCAGCATAAGGATCCCGGTTAGAACCCCGGCTCCCCACCTGCAGGGGAGTCGCTTCACAGGCGGTGAAGCAGGTCTGCAGGTGTCTATCTTTCTCTCCTTCTCTCTGTCTTCCCCTCCTCTCTCCATTTCTCTCTGTCCTATCCAACAACGACAACAACAACAATAAAACAACAAGGGCAACAAAAGGGAATAAAATAAATTAAAAAATTAAATAATTAAATAAAATAAATTAAATTAAAAAAAGAAGTGAGTCCATTTAAAAAACCTGTCAAATAAAAGAATGGCAAGTAGATTTTTGTTAGAACACTTCCAAGTAAAATTCCTACCTTAGCACAGCAGGAACCTCAATGTAAATGGAGTGGAGTTGTAAAACGAAGATGCTGGGCTCCCGGGGTTCTTATACCCCGAAACCCACCTCAGGAGAGTCACTGTAACTTCTGGGGACAGTGCTCAGCCTGGACACAGTCAGAAGTGACTTTGCAGGAAAAGCTCAGCTCAGGCAGCGATGCAGGAAGACCACCTGCAAACAGAAAAGGATGTTAAGATGGGGATACAGGGGCAAGGTGGTGGCGTACCTGGTTAAGTGCACATGTTACAATGCGCAAGGACCCAGGTTCTAGTCCCTGGTCCCCACTTGCAGGGGGGAAAGCTTCACAAGTGGTGAATCAGGGTTGCAGGTGTCTGTCTCTCTCCCTATCTCCTCCTTCCCTCTCAATTTCTGGCTGTCTCTATCGAATTAATTGAAGATAATTAAAAAATTTAAAGAAAAATTTTTTTAAAAAGATGGGGAGGCAGAGGGGCTGGGGTGGCGCCTCTGGCTGAGTGCACAAATTACCATGCTTAAGGGATGGAATTTGGGGACTGGGTGGGAGCGCAGCGGGTTAAGCATACATGGAGCAAAGTGCAAGAACCAGCATAAGGGCTGGAGTTCAAAACCCGGGCCCCCACCTGCAAGGGGAAGTTTCATTGCAGGAAGTACGGTGGGTGTCTTGCTCTCCCCTTCCCTCTTGATTTCTGTCCTACTATGAAAGAAAGAAAGAAAGAAAGAAAGAAAGAAAGAAAGAAAGAAAGAAAGAAAGAAAGAAAGAGAGAGAGAAAGAAAGAAAAAGAAAGGAAGGAAGAAAGAAAGAAAAAAAGAAAGAAAGAAAGAAAGAAAGAAAGAAAGAAAGAAAGAAAGAAAGAAAGAAAGAAAGAAAGAAAGAAAGAAAGAAACCGTCTGGAAAGAGAGATTAAGGGAGAGTATGAAGGAAAGATCACCAGGACTTGAACTGCTCGGAGCTGAGAAACTGGAGCTACACGCGACAAGGCGCGCTAGATTAGCGTCACTTCCGGGCGCGCCTCTTCGTTACTTCTGGATGCAGTTTCCTAGGGCTCTGGCTCCGCCCCGACTCCCACTTCACCGGAGGCGGCGACTCTGACCCCGCTGAGACCAGCAGCTGCTCTACAGAAGAGAAGCAGGTATCTTAGAATCAGGAGCCCGCCTGAGGAAGTCTGGATCCTGGAGCTGCTGTGCAGGTAGAGGGCAAAATGACAGAAACTACAACTCTGGAGACTCCCAGGAACTCTGGGGACTGTAGTTCATCCACGCAGGCGCCTTTCCCTCAGGCTTCTCCAAGCTTCCTGGTCCCCACACCCTTCACCTCCACCTGCTCCCAAGGTCAGGGGTGAAGCTTGCTCATCAGTTTTGGGCAAACCCAAGAGATTATTTATTTATCAATTAACAAAGCACTGCTCAGTTCTGCTTTATGGTGGTGCCGGGGATGGAATCTGAGATCATGTGCTTCAAATGGGAAAGTCTTTTTGCATTAACATCATGCTGTGTCTCTCCCCAGCTCTAAATTCTGATTGAGAGACTGAGAATTGGGGAGTGCGGGGGAGTATAAGTTAGAGTTGAGCAGTGCTCTGGCAAAACAAACAAAAACACACCAATAATCACTGTATATGTAGACCAGAAGGTGGGGCAGTTAAAAAGAGCATTGGACCCTCAAGCATGACATTTTGAATTTGATCCCTGGTATTGTGTGCGCTGAAATGATGCTCTGGCTCTTTCTTTGCCTTTTTTTTTTTTCTCTTTTCACTAATTCATAAACAAATCCTTAAAAACCAAGTCACAATAAATCCCACACAAATAAAATTATTTGTCTACAAAATACAGCTAGCACCAAGCTTTTTCCTCTTACTTTATTCAGTTAGCCTTTATTATTTATTGTATAATAACACAGACCTTTGTATATGTTCAATATCACCCCATTGTATTGACTTCCTAAGATACCTTTAAAAAAATTTTTAGTCTGGGGCCGAAGAACTACCACCTTCTTCACCCCATAAAAATCTTTGGTCCATACTTCCAGAGGGATAGAGATTAGGGAACTTTCCAGTGGATCAGATGGGATACAGAACTCTGGTGGTGGAAATTGTATGGAATTGTACCCCTCATATCCCACAATCTTCTTGATCATTATTAAATCACTAATTAAAAAAAATTTAGGCTGTTAGAAACCTTGAAAATATCCATTTTTTTTCCTCTGGAATACTGAATTAATAGTGATTTATAAAATTGTAAATTAGTAAGAGTACAGTTTTATACCACCTCTCACCCCAACCCCCTATACAGTCAACCTAAAGGCCCCCCTACCCCCCACCAGAGTCCTTTACTTGGGTGCAATACACCAAACTTTGTCCAGATACTGCATTTTTCCCCTTCTCTTTATTTCAGTGTTGGATTTATGGAAATTATCTAACTTGAAGGAAAAAAGAAACATGTATGCAGGCTTGTTAAATTTTGCCTCTCTGTTCTGGTGAACTTCTCTGAAACATGTGACTGGAAACTCAAGAGTTTAGGAACCTCTGAGATCATCTAATCTGAGAGTTTTTAGACTATGCTCTATAGTATTCACAGATACTGTGAATAAATTTAGTCTTTTATCTATTCCATCATTCCGCACTTCCATCTGAGCATCTCCTTTCCCTTTGTGCATGATGTCATTGTATGTATTATACATGCTATTGAATAAAAACAATTCTACTGATGCTTAAAGATTTCAATCTAACATTAGAATCTAACAGGAAAAAATGCAACCTACTTATGTTTGTTTTGACTTTCTTTTTAAAAAAATTTTATTATCTTTATATATTTATAGGATAGAGACAGTCTGAAATTGAGAAGGGAGGAAGTGATAGAGAGGGATAGAGACAGAGACACCTGCAACACTGCTTCACCACTCACAAAACTTTCCATATGCAGGTGGGGACTGGGGGCTCAAACCTGGGTCTTAGAGCTTTGTAACATGTGCTCAACCAGCTGTGCCACCACTTGCCCATTTTTATTTTCTTTTTTAACCATACTTTGCTTTAAAAATATACATATTGAATTCAAAATTTGATACATAATTTATTACTGTGCCACCTCCTAACTCAAATTTTATTTTTTGTGAGAACTGAGTAAAGCATAGGCTTGAGCCCTGGACACCATATAGGAGCTACCACAGTTCCAGGAAAACTAGTTGCACCAACAGCACACCCCTCAATACATCTTTTTAAAAATGAAATTACTGCTGGTGGGTGGGAGTGCACTTGATAAAGCATATACATTACCATGTGTGAGGTCCTGGGTTTGAGCCCCATCTCCCCATTGGGGTGGATACTTCATGAGTGATGAGGCAGGTCTGCAGATGTCTGTCTCTCTCCCTCTTTCTCTCTCTTTCCATTTTCAATTTCTCTGTCCTGTCAAAAATAGAAATAAAAATTAAATGAAAAAATGGCCAAAGAGAGCACTGGATTCATAATGCCAGCACTGATCCCCAGTGATAACCCTGGTGACAACTGAAAGAAAAGAAGAGAAAAAAGAAAGAGAAAGGATGGAAGGAAGAAAAAAGAAAGGAAGGAAGAAAACTAGGGCTGGGGAGACGAAGAGATTTGCTTTCTTCTCTGTGACTCAGGAAGCAGTCATTTCACTCCTTGAAATCTCAATTTCCTCTTTAGTAAAGTTTCCATTTTCCCTGCCCTGGATCTCAAAAGACCCTGAAACCTGTGGAGGCTTCAATGGGCTGAGAGATGAGACCTGCCCCCTGGCCACAACCAGGAGGCCACCCCAGCTCTGCTGTATGTGGGGTTGCTTCTGTCGCAGATAACAGCATTCTTCCACCAACCAGACAGCCGGCCACTCAGTTTCATGCTGTTTCATGGGAGACTATAGGAAACCGAGTTCATGGTTCTTTTCATTATGTTTCTGGGGTGAAGCCTTGCTGGTTTCACTTAAAGTGCAATTTGTCAAGGCTAGGTGGGCAGCAATGGTTCAGCAGGGGGGATTGTCCAGAGAGTGCTGCGGAAGTAGGTGGCTGTGCCGTGGGTCACTAACCTCTCTGGAAATTGAGGGTTTCTGCCTCCTGGTCACTCATGCTTTGCTACCTTTTCCACCCTGGACCTCAAGATTTCAGCCTCTGGGACTAACTGGCTGAGTGACCCTGCCTGTGGGACCGTTGCAGTTCCAGTTTCCTCCCTGTCTGTCCTATCCAACAATGACGACAACAATAATAACTACAATAATAAAAAGGGCAACAAAAGGGAATAAATATTTTTTTAAAAAAGGAAACACTGACAAAAACCATAGGATAAGAGAAGTACAACTCCACAAAATTCCCACCACCAGAACTCCTTATCCCATCCCATCCCCATTAGCTTTCCTGTTTATTATTATTTTTTCTATTTATTTATTCTCCCTTTCATTGCCCTTGTTTTTTATTGTTGTAGCTATTATTGTTTTGTTATTGATGTCATCATTGTTAGACAGGACAGAGAGAAATGGAAAGAGGAGGGGAAGACAGAGAGGGGGAGAGACAGTTAAGACACCTGCAGATTTGCTGATCACCACCTGTGAAGTGACTCCACTGCAGGTGGGGAGCTGGGGGCTCAAACCAGGATCCTTAGGCTGGTCCTTGCACTTGACACCACACGCACTTAACCTGCTGCGCTACTGCCAGACTCATTATGGGGTGCAGAAGGTGGAAGGTATGGCTTCTGTAAGTGCTTCGCCACTGAACATGGGCGTTGACTGGTTGATCCATACTCCCAGCCCATCTCTTTCTTTCCCTAGTGGGGCAGGGCTCTGGGGAAGCAGAGCTCCAGGACACATTGGTGGGGTCATCTGCCCAGGGAAGTCTGTTTGGCATCATGGTAGCATCTGGAACCTGGTGACTGAAAAAGAGTTAACATACAAAGCCAAACAAATTGTTGACTAATCATGAAACTAAAGGTTGTAATATTGCAGATGAAGATTTGGGGGGTCTCTGTTTTGTAGATACTTAGTAGGCCTATTTTAGTTATATTCCAAAGGGCCCATGGCTATACTAGTTTTTTTTTTTTTTTTTTTTTCCTCTGAGCCTGACATCTATTATGCAGGTGGACCTAAGTTATTGTCTGGGGAGATGATGTCATGGCTCGAAAAAGGGCTAGAAAGCTGGATCATGGAAGAGAGTAGCTCCCAAACATGGGAAAGGTCTGTGAATACTGTTGACTGTAAACCCCATCCATTAGATCTAGGGCATGCTTGTCTCAATTCGTACCAAATTACATTGCATCTCCTAATCCCAACCTAATCAATGCAACCAGTACCACCTTGGTATGCTTCACTTCGGACTGTGTCCAGAGATATGAGGAATGAAGTGTCAACACATCAGCCTCATTACTCGGGTGAGACCTTTCCTTTCTCAGGATTGTTTTTTAAAATTTCGTTATTGAGGGTTTAATGTATTACAGTTGACAGTAAAATACAATAGTTTCTACATGCATAACATTTTCCAGTTTTCCACATAACAATACAACCCCAACTCCCCCCCCCCCAGGGAGAAATTGACCAAGATTTCCACCATCAGGTGAACCCAGTCATGTCTATTTTTCAAGATGTCTTGATTGCATAGGAGAGTTGCACTGAAGAGAGAAACCAGAGCATCACATCCACACATGCATGACCTGGGGAATCAAACCCAGAACCCCCAGCATGTGAGCCTGATCCTATGGGCCATTTGCTCTGCCACATTCAGGAGAATGTAAAAAAGCAATTCTCTGCCAGGGAGGCCTGAGCAAAACCTCCACAAAGACCCAGTATGGAGTACCACCACCAAGCCTCTGCACTATGCAGGCCTCCTGCAGGGGGTTTTCCAAGCCAGGCAGAGGCTCAGAAATCCAGCCTGGTCCTCACAAGAGAGGGGGAGGGGATGCAGAGACCAGCAGCTGCCCCCACACACACCTGCCCAAATCCCCTGGAGAAGGCATCTGGGTCTGCCCCTCACTGGAAGTCAAGACCAGTCTGCTTTCTCCAAGAAGCCAGTGCTCATTTCCACCTCCAGCTCCAAGCCACAGAGGAGGGAAACGCAGAGCTGGACGGGGTGAGGGGGGCTTGGATGGGGGAACCAAACCCACACACAGCCCCCACCCCACCCAAGAGAGGCCGCGGGTGAAAGTGTCAGGAGCTGGGGGGAAAGGCTAGGCTGGCCTGGCCGCTCTGTGCAGGAAGAGTGACCTCTGTAGGCCCTGGGCTGCTGCAGGCGGCTCCTAGCAAGGCTCCTGCCTGGCTCCGCCCAGCTCCTAGCGCGGGTTCTGCCTGTTTCCAAGGGCAGCTCTTGCCTGGCTCCTGGCGTGGCTCCTGCCAGGTTCCTACCCAGCTCCAAGATCGGCTCCTACCTGGCTCTGCCCTGGCTCCTAGCGCACCTCCCACCCGCCAGCGCCCTTGCAGTCCCATTGTGCGCACAGGCTGACCGCAGTCCCCTCCAGGACTGTCCCGGCAGACATAGAGCCCCAGGCGCCCCCCGCGCACCCCCCACCGAGCACCGAGCCCAGCCAGGCCCAGGCCACCGGGAAGGGGTGGCGGTGTGGGTGGAAGGGGGCGCTCAGAGTGGCCTCCCCGGACCAGCAGGTTGCAAAGTGCCAGACCCTCAGCCCAGACCGGATCCACAGCCCGGGCGCGCTGCTGGGCACGGGTTCGAGCCAGCGGGCTGGGGCACCCCTCTGAAATGCAGGTCTCTTCCGAGAGAGAGAGACAGAGAGACAGAGAGACAGAGAGGGACAGAGGAAACACTCCAGTTCTAGAAGTGCGAGGGGACCCCCAACCTGGACCCACACCCCACGCCCCAGCATTCACCCTAGTCTGAGAGCCCGTCTCTCCATGTTGCCCCAGGCCAAACTCGGGGTTCACGATTCCGAACAGCCGCCCCTGAGGACCTCGTCGTGGGCCACACCGAGAGGAAGGACAGCGGGCGCACATTTTGGGTGGGCGGGCGTGCGGAAAGTTCTCCAGGCCTGGCCGCTCCGGAAGCCCCCGCAGGCCGTTGGGTTCCGGGGTCCCCTCTTGCCCGGGTGCAGAGGTGTGGAGGGTTGGGGTGGGCGGGGGGCACAATGCCCGACCTCCAGCTGCGCGTGCGGGTCCTCACCCTGGGGGCGCTCGGAGCCACCAGCACGGACACGCTGGGCGAGTCCCGGGGACCGAGGACCCCTCTCCCGGCAGGGAGGGAAGGAAAGGCCGGCCGTCCCCAGGGTCGCCGCCCCCCCCCCCGCCCCCCCCCCCCCCCCCCCGCTCATGTTCGCGGAAGCCGAAAGCAGCGGGATCTGGGGGCGCACAGCCACTCTTCCAGGGTGTCCCTGCGGGGGATTCGGGGTCTGGGTGCTCGCGCACACCTCTCAGATCGCCACTGCCAGGGGTGCGCACGGCCGCGACACTGAGGAGCGCCCCGCCAATAGGCGCCCGGCCAAGGCCACTGGATCCTGGGGGTGCGGGTGGGGGTGGGGGGCGCGCAGCCACCTCTCCGGGGTGCGCCAGGCCTGGGGCGCGGGGTCTGGGAGCGCCCGGCCACTTTCTCTCTCAGCCAGGGGCGCGGGCGCGGCCCCTCTGTGGCTGCACCCCGACTTCGCCCCTCCCCCAACCCAGCACTTTCCGGGCGACACCCGAGCCGCAGTGGGCGCGGCCCGGGGACCACTTACTTGGAAATGGAGGAATCCCAGCAGATGGGCTCCAGCACGATGGACCTGGCCACGGCTGTCCGGCACAGCACAGTTGCGAATCCCCAGCAGTACTTCTACGGCGGGGGCCCCTCTTCACGGCCATGGCCAGGCGCTCGGGGCGCGGGGGTCGGGGCCCCAGCGCTGGGGCCTCTGGGTGAGGCGCGACAGGGTGCGGGGTTGGCCAGGCCTCTGGGCGCTGGCCGAGGGGCTCCAAGACTGCGCCAGACGCAGCTGGGACGGTCAATCCCTGCGGCTCCAGGGTGTCGGGCGGGGGGTCCAGGGGGGTCCGGGTGGGCACGGGCACTACAGAACCAGGGGCGCAAGCGACCGCGGGGAGGCGCGGGGTCCCATGTCCCACCAGGGTCCCATGTCCAGTGCAGGGTTCCGAGTTCCGGTTGGCTGCGAAGGAGGCGGGGGGCGGGCCATTGTGTGAGGGCTCTGGCGCTACATGGCTTCTGCTCCCAGCCTGAATCCCCTCCAAGGAGTCCCCAAAGATACTATTTTTTAAATTAAAACAATGTTATCACCACTTTGCTATATTTTAATGCACATAGTAAAACTGTAGGATAAAATGACTAAACGCGCATGACAAAGTTGTGTCTTGACAAGCAAGCAGAGCTGCACATGTCTTTCTCTCTCCATTATCTCCCCTCGTATGAATTGCCTTGTTCTATCAAATCAAAATTTAATTGTAAATATAAATTCCTTAAAAATAATTTAAAGGGAGTCCGGCGATAGCACAGCAGGTTAAGCGCACATGGTGCAAAGTGCAAGGACCTGTATAAGGATCCTAGTTCTAGCCCCCGGCTCCCCACCTGCAGGGGAGTCGCTTCACAAGCAGTGAAGCAGGTCTGCAGGTGTCTTTCTCTCCCCCTCCTCTCTCCATTTCTCTGTTCTATCCAATAACAACACCAATAACAACAGTAACTACAATAATAAAGCAACAAGGGCAACAAAGGGAATAAATGAATATTAAAAATTTGATAGTAAAAAAATGGAGAAAATCTCCTTAAGAAAAAAAATTATCAAAAATAGTAATATCTCCAAATCATAAGTTAGATGTAGCTCCTATAGGACTGAGAAGAAAGCCTAGAGAAAGAAATCATCCAGGAAAGTATCTACATGGCCATGCACAACACCAAGCTTCCAGGTCTGGCAACATATGGGAGATGCTAGGTCCCAGTGCAAGCTTCAGAGCAAAGCTCTCTCCCTCTCAGTGTCTTCGCATCTGAAAACAAGAAAAGTGACCAAAGGCCCGAGAGCTACAATGGCTAGAACATTCAGCTGAAATCCCTAATGTGCCAAGTTTGATGCACCCTGTCACATGTGCCAGACTGATTCTCTAGTTCTCTCTCTCTCTTTCTTGTACAAACACACTCATACTCTTTACCCCACTCCACGAACCCCTCTCATTTATATGCAGACATTTCAAAGAGTCTAAGAGCAGTGAACAGACATATATGAGGCCCCAGTTCCTCCACATGCACACAGAATACCATGCATAACATTTTGGTTTCAAGCCGAGGGTCAGAAGATGGCTCACAGTGTAAAGTCCACATCATACAATGTGTGAGGTTACAGCACAGAGCCACATCCCCCTCACACATGGACACACAGCAGCCTCTGTGTCAAGAAGCCTCAAGATTTCAGGAGCAGTTGATGTTGTCTGTTACTCTCTTACCGCCCTCCTTCCCACTTCACTGTCACACACCTCTATAAAATAAAGACAATCCAGAAGGGGCATTTATAATCATGTAGGCACAGGGCCAGTGTGGTTACCCTGATGAATAATTTAAATGAAGCAAGCAAGCACACACAATGTAGGTATTAGAAATGAAAGCACAAGTTCCGTCTTTCAATCCTTGGAATCATATTCACATGGAATGTGCTGGAATGATGCTCTGGCTCTCTCCTCCCCTTAGTCACTTAGTAAATAAACACACCTTACAAAATAAGAAAATCCTTCTGCTCTTCTGTATGTGCTCTGCCTTTTATCTCTCTCTCTCTTAACTTTTCTAGTATCCTCACTCTCCCCATATATGTATGTGTGTGCTCTGTTCTTTCTCCCCCCTATATGTGTCACATACACGCTAAAATAAGAACGTCTCAAGCAATAAATTCATGTGAAAGATAAACCTTGCTGCAATGAAATGCCTGTCAGTGTAGTTTCATATGATGTGTGAAGGTAGCAGCAGGTCATACTCCAAGATATGGCTCACAGCATAAGGAGTATAAGCTACAGACCATTTTTATTGTGCTTTGCCTGGTAATGCTTCATAACTGGCTACCCAAACCCCAGCAAGCTCCTCCCATTTGCCATTGTAGCTTCATTTAGGTGATTTCTTAGGAGCTTGAGGATGTTACTCATTGAAGAAGCTCATAATTTTTCAGTTGCTTGGTGTTTGACTCCTACCCACTGCTACAGCACACACATCCACTTTCAAAGCCACTGTCACCTATTAGTAAGCAGGATAAAAATATAAATCACAACTATAGCACAGACCATATCCATGTTCTAATAATAGCCATTACACCTCATGTCAACAGCATCTAGAAGGAATCCACATGCCTCTAACTAAACCTCTAAATCTACCTCTTCAGCTCTTACCCTGTAACGATGGCAAAATGAAGCCCTAACAATTTAAACAAATTAAAATTCCAATTTAAACAAATTAAAATTCCAATCCAGTAAAACCACATGCAATACATCATGAAATGATTTAAGACAACAAATCCATATCCCTTCTGTATTAATCCCACAAAGTTTAACATTAAAACAATATTGATGGGCTTATGCACCAAAAGGAAGTACCTTTCCTCCACAAAGGTAAAAAAAAAAAAGTGTTCAATATATATAAAAACAAGCAATGTATTGAAAGACATTCATTGTGAACAAGAAATATATTGATAGCAACATGATGTGGAAAAAATATAAAGCACATTCCAAGGCCACTTTAAGGTCTAATAGCTGTACAAAGAGGTCGATGCACTAAGACACCCCAAGTAGCAAAGGCTTAGGTCTGAGATATCAGGCTCATTCCTGCAGCCAGGAGCAAGCATGCTGACATCCCAGGTGGTAAAAAAGCTCAGGTGGGCAGTGTGCTGCTTTGTCATGTGTGTGATCCAGGTTTGGCCAGGTCCCCACCATATTGGAGAAGTCCTGGCTGCTGAGGTCTCTTTCACTATGAATCTCCAGCTCTAAATAATAATTCTGGGGCCAGGTGGTGGTGCACCTGGGTAACTGCACAGGTTCCCATGCACAAGGACCTAAGCTCATAACCCCACACCCCACCTGCAAGGGGGCAAGCTTCATGATTGGTAAATCAGATCTTCAGATGTCTCTCTCCATCTCTTTCTTCCCTCTCAATTCCTGGCTGTCTCTATCCAATAAATAAATGAGAATTTTTTTAATATTTATTTATTCCCTTTTGTTGCCCTTGTTTTATTGTTGTAGTTGTTGGATAGGACAGAGAGAAATGGAGAGAGATGGGGAAGACAGAGATGGGGAGAGAAAGACACCTGCAGACCTGCTTCACAGCTTGTGAAGTGACTCCCCTGAAGGTGGGGAGCCAGTGGTCAAACTGGGATCCTAATGCCAGTCCTTGTTGTTAAAATTTCGGAGGCTCTTGCCGGGCTGGCTTGCTTCATGGCGGGTAACATAGACGCGGAGACAACGGCTGGGCAGGGAAGCTGTATTTCTTTATTCAGGAACAACGATTCACAAACTAAGACAAACTAATCACCAAACAGAACTCCTCGGCTGTCTCTTTGCGGCGGCACAAGCACTCCCTCTTACTCTGTAACTCGGGAACTCTCCAACTCTGGAACTCTGGAACTCTAGTACTGGGGAACCCTCTGAAACTCTGGCACTCTGGAATTCTGGCGGGTTTCCTAGGGGCGGGGCCAAGCGGGCGGCGAAATTAACAGGACTGATGCAATTCTCTTGGCGGGGGAGAACTAGAACCCAATGTAAAGCATACAACAAGTCCTTGCACTTTGAACCATGTGCACTTAACCCACTGCACTACCGCCCTATTCCTCCAAGATAATATTTTTTGGGGGGATGGGCCAACCATTTTATTTTGGCAAAAACATCATGCTTGGAAAAAAATTGCTCAGGCTGAAATGCTAATTAAAAATGGAAGCTAGGTTTTTGTTCTGAGTTAAAAAGGGAAAAAACAATAAAATAGCTACACCATCTGAACAGTTACAAGTCAACCAAGCTTCTCTCAGTAGACAGACAGACACACACATCTCACCAGGTAGCTGATGAAAACCATCTGTCCAGGTAGAGAGAGAGTGGGGTTTCCCCCTTCCTACAGAAACTCCCTGAGTGGCCAGCAGGGTGAGTGAAAGATCTTGGTTGTACAGGGTGGAATCTGACAAAGGACCCAGGCTCCTCTGTCCTCCCTCCACCTATCCAAAGAACTCAGCCCTCAGAAAACCAGTCCTAGGAGCTATAGCTGAATCCCCCACACACCCTGTGTCCTAGGTTCCTGGAATGGTGTTCTGGAAGCCCTGGACCTTCTTGCCATCTCTCTTGGCTGCCAGGAACTTTTCCCCAGAAAGGAACTGAGTAAAGGAGTCAACTGCCCCCCCACTTCCACCCCAGATGCCTTCCTGAAGTTTCTCTCCTCTTCAAATTAGAAAGGGAAAGAAAAGAGAAGAGAAAACAAAAGTAGAAAAAAAAAAAGATTTCACAGCCTTTTTCTCAGGGAGATAACTGCCTGATTCCAGTCTGAGGAGCAACCCAGATTCTATTGGGTAAGCTTTCTTCTTTTTTTTCCCCTTAGAGAGAAATTAACCAAGTCTTCCACCATCAGGTGAACCCAGTCATGTCTATTTTTTAAGATGTTTTGATTTCATAGGAGAGTTGCACTGGAGAGAGAAACCAGAGCATCACATCCACACATGCAGGACCAGGGGAATCAAACCCGGAACCCCTGGCATGTGAGCCTGATCCTATGGGCCATTTGCTCTGCCACATTCAGGAGAATGTAAAAAAGCAATTCTCTGCCAGGGAGGCCTGAGCAAAACCTCCACAAAGACCCAGTATGGAGTACCACCACCAAGCCTCTGCACTATGCAGGCCTCCTGCAGGGGGTTTTCCAAGCCAGGCAAAGGCTCAGAAACCCAGCCTGGTCCTCACAAGAGAGGGGGAGGGGATGCAGAGACCAGCAGCCTTCCCCCACCACCACCACCCCACCTGCCCAACTCCCCTGGAGAAGCATCTGGGTCTGACCCCTCGCTGGAAGTCAAGACCAGTCTGCTTTCTCCAAGAAGCCAGGGCTCACTTCCACCTCCAGCTCCAAACTGCAGAGAAGGGAAATGCAGAGCTGGACTGGGTGAGGGGAGCTTGGATGGGGGAACCAAACCCACACACAGCCCCCACCCCACCCAAGAGAGGCCGCCGCGGGTGGGTGAAAGTGTCAGGAGCTGAGGGAAAAGGCTGGGCAGGCCTGGCCACTCCAGGTCCTGCCTGTTTCCAAGGGCAGCTCTTGCCTGGCTCCTGGCGTGGCTCCTGCCGGGTTCCTACCCAGCTCCAAGATCGGCTCCTCCCTGGCTCTGCCTGGACTCTTAATGCAGCTCCCACCCGCCAGTGCCCAGGCCGCCCATTGTGAGTGCAGGCTGACCACAGTCCCCCTCAGGACAGTCTCTGCAGACCCCAGGCACACACCCCGCCTACCCCCCACGGCACACGGAGCCCACCCAGGCCCAGGCCACCAGGAAAGGGTGGGGGTGGGGGGAGCTGGGAGTGGCCTCCCAGGACCAGCAGGTTGCAAAGTGCCAGACCCTCAGCCCAGACCAGATCCACAGCCCAGGCGTGTGGCTAGGCAAGGGTGAGCCAGCCGGCACCGCTTTGAAATGCTGTGGCAGGGCGTTCTTGGTGTGCGGGGGTCGGCTCCCCAAGCGCTAGGGCCTCTGTGTGCGATGAGATGCGTCACAATGCCGCGTGGGGGCAATGGGGCCTCAGGGCGCGGGCCTCGGGGCTCCTTGGCGCTGCGCCAGATGTAGCTGGGAGGAAGGGAAAAAGAGAAGGGAAGACTGGGAGAGAAAGACACCTGCCAACCTGCTTCACCACCTGTGAAGCCAGGCCCCTGCAGGTGGGGAGCAGTGGGTTAGAACCAGTATCCTTATGCTGTGCCACGTGCACTAAACCCGCTGCGCTACCACTGAAGTCCCTTTTTAAAGTTTTTTATTTATAAAAAGGAAACTTTGAGTATACCATAGGATAAGAGGGGTACAACTCCACACAATTCCCACCACCAGAACTCTGTATCCCATTCCCTCCCCTGATAGCTTTCTTATTCTTTAACCCTGGGAGTATGGCCCCAAGGTCATTGTGGGATGCAGAAGGTGGAAGGTCTGGCTTCTGTAATTGCTTCCCCACTGAACATGGGCATTGACTGGTTGATCCATACAGGGAGTATTCCCAGCCTGTCTCTCCCTTTCCCTAGTGGGGAAGGACTCTGGGGAAGCAGAGCTCCAGGACACATTGGTGGGGTTGTCTGTCCAGGGAAGTCTGGTCAGCATCATACTAGCATCTGGAACCTGGTGGTTGAAAAGAGTTAACATACAAAGCCAATCAAATTGTTGACCAATCATGGACCTAAAGGCTGGAATAGTGCAAATGAAGAGTTGAGGGGATTCTTAAGAAATTCTTTAATAATTTTATAATAGGCACGGGTGGTGGTGATCTCAGTTGAGCATGCACATAACCATGACTAAGGACCCAGGTTCAAGGCCCCAGTGCCTACCTGTACATTCTGCACATCATAATGTCCCTGAGTCCATACTCCCAGAGGGATAAAGAATAGGAAAGCTATCTGGAGGGGATGGCATGCGGAGTTCTGGTGGTGGGAATTGTACCCCTCTTATCCTATGGCCTTGTCAATGTTTCCATTTTATAAATAAAACTTTAAAAAAGAATAGCATATATATAGAGTTGTATGCAAAAAAATCAGTGGGAGCTTCTTTAAAAGACAAAAAAAACAAGGGGGCAGGTGGTGGTGCACCTGGTTAAGTGCATACATCATAGTGCACAAGGACCTGGGTTCAAGCCCCTGGGTTTTCCTGCAGGTGGAAAACTTCACAAGTGGTGAAATATAGCTACAGGTGTCTCTATCTCTTTCCCTTTCTATAGGATCCTCCCTTCTCAATTTCTCTGTTTCTATCCAATCAATCAGTCAATCCATATACATAGATAATTAAAAAAAAAACAAATAGGCATCACATGCAGAGAAACTCCCCTCTCCCTCTGAGCTGAGGGGGGACATTTGCAGAACTTCTTCTGGCCTAAACAAAGTGCTGGGTGAAGATTTTGCCTCTGATTTTGTATTTCCTCTCACCTATAAAGGAATGCAAATGGGAGGGTGGGGTAGATGAAGGTGCACTGGGTTTAGTGCATATAGTATAAAAACACAAAGACCCATGCAAGGATCTTGGTTGGAGGCCCTGGCTCCTCACCTGCAGAGGGACACTTCACAAGCAGAGAAACAGGTCTCTAAACCTCTCTATATACCCCTCCCCTCTCAGTTTCTCTCTGTCTTAGCTAAAAAAAAAAAAAAAAAAAAATTAAATGGCTGCCAGGACCAGTGGATTCATAGTGCTGGCCCTGAAACCTGGTGATAAGTCCAAAAGCAAAAAGAGAAAGAAAGAAAAGAAAAATAAAGAAAGAAAATCCAAGAGAAAAAAGGGGGGAGTCAGGCAGTGGTATACTTGGTTAAACACACAACAATGCACAGGAACCTGGGTTCAAGCCCCTGATCCTCCCTGCAGGAGGAAAGCTTCAAAAGTGACTAAGCAGGGCTGCAGGTGTCTCTATGTCTTTCCCTCCCTCTCTCTCCCCCTTCCATCTCAAGTTCTGGCTTTCTCTATCCAATAAATATAGTTTAAAAAGAAAAGAAAATTAAAGAAAGGAAAAAGTTAAGCTACTGGAAACAAGGCTTTCCAGAGGCAGTTTGTTTCCACTCATGTGCTCAGTAACAGGGGACCTCAAAAAAAAGCTTTGTTATTTCAAATGCCAATTTGATGTAGACTTCTATCATGTAAATTTATTTTTCTATTATTATCTTTATTTATTTAATGGATAGAAACAGCCAGAAATTGAGAGGGAAGGTGGGTGATAGGGAGAGAGACAGAGACACCTGCTACATGGCTTCACCACTCAAAAAGATTTTCCCTTGCAGATGGGGGCCAGGGGCTTGAACTTGGATCCTTGTGCACTGTAACATGTGTGCTCAACCAGGTGTACCACAATCAGGACCCCAGGACTATTTAAAATAGTATCTTTCCAAAAAGCAATTAGCAATCACACTCCAGGGAGACTGTTCTGGCATCAGGAGACACTTATAAATACCCCCACACACACACGCGCGTGCACACACACACAGAGAGAGGCTCCAGGGGTCAGAGGAAGCCAGTCTGACCTGGGAGTGAAGTGGGCAGGACATACACGTGGCCCTGGGTCCTTCCACCTCAGTGGGCCCCCTCCCCTCCTCTGTTCAGCCTTCTCAGTTCCGATGACAGATTTACAAGCAAGATAAGGGAACCAAGACAAGAAGGAAAGGAAGATAATAGAATATTAACAGGAGTTGGGCCGTATAGTGCAGCAGGTTAAGCACATGTGGCGCAAAGCACAAGGACTGGCCTAAGGATCCCGGTTCGAGCCCCCAGCTCCCCACCTGCAGGGGAGTTGCTTCACAATCGGTGAAGCAGGTCTACAGGTGTCTGCCTTTTTCTCCCCCCCTCTATCTTCCCCTCCTCTCTCCATTTCTCTCTGTCCTATCCAACAGTGATGACATCAACAACAATAATAACTACAACAATAAAACAATAAGGACAACAAAAGGGAATAAATAAATACTTTTTTAAAATAGAATATTAACATTTGGTTGGAACTATGTGTCACAATTCTGATTCTATAATTAACAGGAATTCACAACAGAATGACACCCACAGGAGACAAAGGGCATGCTATATAAAGTCTTTCACTAGAGTAGGATTAGAGCTTTCAATGAGCAGACTTTACATATCTCTATATATCAAATAAATCAGTTTTACTCAGTTCAAGGGCCAGAGCCCAGGGCTGGTGGAGGGTGTGTGCCCCGTTTCACAGGGTCCTCATATAGCCCCTGCGCCACAGGGGAGCACCAGGCAACCGGGTCAATTCAGTTCCTGTGCTGCCCCTCTCGGTCTCTATCTAGAGGAAAAGAGTTAGAAAGGTGGCACAGGAGCCATGAAGTCACCCATATGTGAGGCTCTGGTGTTGCATTAAATGAACCATTACCACGGTTCTCACATTAACTTTGCCGAGTCGCCTGTAGAATGGTATTATATCAAGTTTTTGAATCAGTAGAATTGAGGGCAATGTGTTGTAAAAGGCATCCAATGAAAAATCTGTGTCAAGTCAAAAGATAAGGAGTTGAATTAAGGCGTTTATTCTTTGCAAAAGGGCATGCAGCCAACAGTGGCCCTCAGGCAGCAGCGATCCTCCTCTCACTCTTCTCCCATCTTTTAAAAAAAATTTTTATATATGTATTTATTTTCCCTTTTGTTGCCCTTGTTGTTTTTCATTGTTGTTGTAGTCATTATTGTTGTTGTTGTTGTTGTTGTTGGATAGTACAGAGAGAGGCAGACTGGGAGTATGGACCGACCAGTCAACGCCCATGTTCAGCGGGGAAGCAATTACAGAAGACAGACCTTCTACCTTCTACCTTCTGCAACCCTCAATGACCCTGTGTCCATGCTCTCAGAGGGATAGAGAATGGGAAAGCTATCAGGGGAGGGGGTGGGTTATGGAGATTGGGTGGTGGGAATTGTGTGGAGTTTTTCATTTCAGGTATGACAAGAAGACAGCCTGCATATTCCTATCCGGGATAGTGACACCTCCAGAAAGGCTCAGTGATGGACCATCTCTGGCCTCTCTAATAGGATCCAGAGAGCCCCCTACCTACAACCTGCTCTGCTGATAAGGGCTCAGGGCTCCACTCAGCACCTTGCTGGGGGCTCCCCCGGCAAATCTGCAATCAGTGAGGCCACCAGGGTGTCTGCTGGAATGCCTACAGCCAGCTTCCCCTTTGTAGAACTGACTTTTTCTTTTCCCTGTTAGTTTATGATATCCAACTGACAACAATTATTCTCTTAATCCTTTGCAGGATTTTGAGTTAGTCCTCAGTCCTGCCATCTATGTGAAAACTTGCTGGTGGAAGACATGAAGCCCTCTGACTAACACAGTTCTTTTAAACTTTTTGTCTAGTGGGGTCACAATGAAAAATGTCAACATTCCACATCCAGCTCATTTCATTTGAGTCATCTTCCCTTATCCCTTCTTACATCCTGGTTTGAAGGTCTTTTCACAGAAATCTCTTATTCCTTTCACTGTATGTATGTAGTTATAGAGTCTTCTACTGTATTTTCTTGTTGATTGTATTGCTATAATAAATATCACTCCCTGACTCTGTGCCTTATATGACCCCTCTCTTTGCTCAGGGCTCAGATGAAACCTTGGTGGGCTCCACTGGGCAGCTCTGCATTAGCTGAGGTCCCATGTGTCTGCAGGCAGCTAGCAGCTCAATTGGATCTACTTTCTGTGTGTTGCCTGTTCCCCAAGCCTCCACAGGGTGGCACCTAGCTTCTTCAGTGCCAGAAGAAGGGTTCCCATACCATGGCCAGACATCACTGAGGTCTCTGCCTGCTTCCCATTTGTCCATGTTCCATGGGCCAGAGCAAGGACATGGCTGAGTCTGCAGTCAGCCAGGAGGAGAGTGTAGCAGAGAGTAAAGATGGCGCATTTCCGACTTCTGCATGGCTGATACTGTGATCAGCACATTTCACTGCAAAGTTCAAGGTGACATCTGTACTACCATAGGGCCTCAGCTACTAGCCTTTTACTCCTTAGCCCAGCACTTCCCAGACAGTTGCCAAGTGTGGGGACAAATGGTCATGGAATAGCCACTCATTATGCTGACACTGGCATCTGTGCACCACGTGCAGGTCAGAAGATCACAGGTCAAAACTGGCATCCTGGGGAAATGAAGGTCACTTTCTAACCTGACTGCCCTTTCTCTTTTTAGGAAAACTTAGTACTACACTGCCTACTAAGAACTTTAGAAAATATAACACCCAACGTCCTTTCAAAGAGAAGTGACATTTTTAAACAAGCAAGTCCACATTTTCCAAAATAAAAAGCACAAATTTTCTAAAATATCAGAGTATGCTTTTGTCAAAATTAAAAAAAATGAAAATCTTTGTACACTATGACCACACCTGAAAATTATAAAAGTTTAAGGTCAAGAGACGGGCAGTAGCACGGCGGGTAAAGCATAGGTGGCACTAAGCAGAAGGACCAGGGTAAGGATCCCAATTAGAGCCACCAGCTCCCCACCTGCAGGGGAATTGATTCACAAGTAGTGAAGCAGGTCTGCAGATGTCTATCTTCCCTTCCCATCTCTGTCTTCCCCTCCTCTCTCCATTTCTCTCTATCCTATCCAACAACGTCAACAACAATAATAACTACAATAACTAAACAAGGGCAATAAGGGGAATAAATAAATTTTAAAAAGTTTAAACTCTCTAAAAGGCAACACAAAAAATAGTAACAGGGAGTTGGGCAGTAGCACAACGGGTTAAGGGCACATGTTGTGAAATGCAAGGACTGGCATAAGGACCCTGGTTCTATACCCCAGATCCTCACCTGCAGTGGAGTCACCTCACAGGTGGTGAAGCAAGTCTGCAGGTGTCTTTCTGTCCCCCTCTGTCTTCCCCTCCTCTCTCCTTTTCTCTCTATCCTATCTAACAATGACGACAACAACAATAAAAACAATAAGGGCAAAAAAAGGGAAATAAATATATAAATACAATTTTAAAAATGCACCATAAAAATATTTTATTTAAACAAAGATGGAAACAATGATTTCAGTCAGTTCCAAATGACTGAGCACGGGAGTTTTCTTTTATATTTTTCAATAGTGACCCACATTTTTTGATACTACTTATAAATACAATCAACATTATTATAGTTTCTTTTGCACCTTCCTGATAGTAACTGAACAAGTGTTATATTTTTATGTATTTATTGACTACCTGTACTCTTTCTGTACCATATTCATAATATTTGGAAAACTCTAAAGGCCCATGTGTCATTTACTTCTTGATGTTTCATTGTTAATTTATGGCTTCTGCTCATTAGCTATAGGACTCTATCATCATTATCAGCTGTCTTAATTTAATTTAATTTTTATTTATTTTATTCATATACAATAAATATATTATTTATGTTATTTTTATTATTAGCTACAGGACTCTAACATCATCATCAGCTGTGTTTATTTTATTTATTCATTTTGAATGTATGTAAAGACAAAGATGAAGAACTGAGGTGCTGTTCTACTATTTCTAGAACTGTTCTACTATTTCTAGAACTTTCCCCCCTCCCCACCTCGCAGGTGGGGACTGGAGTTGGAACCCGGGTCACCAACACGGCAACTTAAGTGCTCTACTGGGTGACACACAAACTGCCCACTTTTCTCAGTTTTTAAGAACTTCCCATAGTTTTGAATACTCAGATTGTCTCCAGGCATGTCACTCATCTGACTTCCTTATCTTCCACTGTCCCTGCTGGGGAGCCAGCATAATGGTTCTGTATGTCAAAGGCTTCCATGCCTGAGGCTCTGAAGTCCCAGGATCAATTTTCAGCTCCACTATAACCTGAAGCTGAGCAGTGCTCTGATTTTTCTCTTTTTGTATCTCTCTCATTAAAAATATAAAAAATTGGGAGTCAGGTGGTAGCACATCGGGCTAAGTACACGTGGTGCAAAGCACAAGGACCTGCATCTGGATCCTGGTTCGAGCCCCCAGCTCCCCACCTGCAGGGGGTTTGCTTCACAGGCGGTGAATCAGGTCTGCAGGTGTCTATCTTTCTCCCCCCACTCTGTCTTCCCCTCCTCTCTCCATTTTTCTCTGTTCTGTCCAACAACGACTACATCAGTAATAACTACAGCAATAAAACAACAAGGGCACAAAAGGGAATAAAGAAATATTTTAAAAATCTTTTAAAAATATATAAAAATACAGATTTTTTATTGTCCGGGCAGTGACACACCTGGTTGAGTGCACGTTACAGCAGACAATGACCCAGTTTCAAACCTCTGATCTCTGCCTGAGGTGGAGAAAGCTTCAAGAGTGGTGAAGCAGGGCTGCAGGTACCTCTCTGTCTCTCAGCTTCACCACCTCCCCCTCCCTTCTAAATTTCTCTCTGCCCTGTCCAATAATAATCTGTTAAAAACATATATATGTACTTTAATTTCTTATATTTAATTGTATGCTAGTCCCAAGACATACGCACAGCTAAGTTTATATAGCTATATATTTGGTAAGTCAAAATATGGTTGCAACCTAAACACAGACAACTAGATAACCATGTCAGAATGGGCATGGCTGGTGATGCACACAGCTGAGACTGCTCTTACCATACACAGAGACCTGGGTAAAAGCCCCTGCTCCCCAGCAGCAGGGAGGATGTTTAATGAGTGGTGAAGTAGGTTTAAAAGTCCCTCTCTCTCTTTTTTCTTTTTTTAATTTAATCCCCCCAGGGTAATTGCTGGGGATCAGTGCCTATACTACAAATCCACTGCTCCTGGAGGCTATTTTTTCCTTTTGTTGCCCTTGTTGTTTATCTTTGTTGTAGTTATTATTGATTGTTATTTCTGTCATTGTTGTTGGACAGGACAGAGAGAAATTGAGAGGAGGGGAAGACAGAGGGGGAAGAAAAAGATAAGACACCTGCAGACCTGCTTCATCTCCTTGTAAAGTGATCCCTCTACAGGTGGGGAGTATGAGGCCCCAGCATGGATTCCTACACTGGTCCATGAACTTCCTGCCATGTGTTCTTAACCCACTACACAGTCCCCCTCCTTTTTTTCTTCCCACTTGCCTCTTAATTTCCTCTGTGTTCTAACACATAAAACAGAAAAAAAAGACCATTACTCATACTACCACACCAGTGATAAACTTGTTGGTAATAATAATAATAATAATTTCAGGTATATACTTAATAGGAAAATATTTTGTAATTTAAAAAAGATAATACCATGTCCTTTTGGACAAGGAATATAGAAAATTGAAACAAATGAACTTGGAAAAAAGTGAAAGAAACAGCAGCAGCCAAGCTGATCTCTAAGATTTTGTGAAAACTATGGTGGTTCCTCTTGTGAACAGCAGTACAGAAATTTGGCAATGGGATTGGTGTGGAATTATGTCTGTGAATCTTATAATCTTATAAAACATTACTAAATCCCTAATAAAAATCTTAAAAAAGATATTTAGTTATAACTGTCATTTTCCCCCGTTATGCCTCTGATCTTTTAAAAACAGTTTTATCAGTTTTAACTCAGGAAGACTAAGTGCCATTGCAAAGCAGAATAAATATAAACCTGTAAGTTATAAAAATAAAAACAACAAAAAATAACTACATATCATACTCAATCAGAAAATCCCTTGGGAAGGAAAAAAGACATGCACAGAGCCAGAGCGCTTTTTATACTAATATAATCTCTTTTTATACTAATATAAAAACACAAAAGAGAAGTGAGAAAAGTTGTTTGTGGCTACTGGTGATTTAACAACTGCATAGCATGGGACACAACTTAGGCTCTGAGAGAGGAAAGAAAGCACACGTCTTCTGCCCACCAGAAGTTCACAATTCAGGGGTAAGCAAGCATAATGTTAGCAACAACCAAGTGATTCAAAAGAGTTAGTGATGGGCTTCAAACCAATGAAAGTCATGATGCTGACAGTACAATGGAGAGAAGAATTCTAGTGGGTCTGAAAAGAGAAGAGGACCAAGCCTCCTTTAAAGAACACTTAGACTTTGATCAAAGCATAATAAAGGGAGGAAAAGCACAGGTGTCACAATGAGTTCCATGAAGCTTTCTTGGCACAGTAAACTGACCTCCACACCCAGCTTCAGCTCACAACACCTGCATGGCATCACTCAGGGCTGCTCCTGGCTCCTTCAGGTCCAGGCACCAAACCTTGGTGCTACAGATCCATTTTGCAAACACAACTGCAGCAACTGGGAGGCAGCATAGTGGTTATACAAAAGGTTTTCATGCCAGAGGCTCTGGAGTCCCAGTGGAACCTCTGGCACCACCACAAGCAGAGCTTGGAAGTGCTCTAGTTGTTTGTTTTAAAAGCAGAATTACTATAACCCAGGAGGGAGCTCAGAATTCAGAAAACAGGACCTGCAAGCAGAGGATCCTTAATTTGGTCCCAGCACTGAATGTGCCAGAATGATGCTCTGGTCTCTTGAGAAGAATTTGACACAAAGAAGTCACTGTTCCAGCAGGTGTAGAGAGCATAATGGTTCTGCAAAAGGACTCTCATACCTGAAACTCCAAAGTCCCAGGCTCAACGCCTCACACCACCATAAGCCAGAATTGAGCAGTGCTCTGGTAAAATAAACAAACAGATACAGAGAGACAGAGAGAAAGAGGGAAAAATAATAAAGAAAGAAAACAGAAGGTATAATAGAGAAAAGCAATGTCCAAGTTCTGGAAAACTGAATTTTCACTAACTTGCAAAGAGCAGCTATGCCTGTGACTGGCATCTAAAGTCAACCTATCCTCAATTCAAGACACTGTTTTGCAAATTCTACCTGTTAAAAACAATTTAAAATAATGAGGAAAATGAACACTTTAACACAGAATGTTCACCAAGTAGAGCAGGCTGCCCAGAATTGGGCCCTGTCCTACATGGGAAGAGAATGGACCAGGTTAAGTTTCAATGCAGTCAGTACTCCATCTGTCTCTCTTCACCTCTCTTGTCCCTCTGTCTGAATAAAAAAGCAGCTTAGAAGTGGTGAAATCAAACATACGCAAGGTCCTAGGTCAACATGGTGAGTAATGCTTGAAGTATAAATGCAGTTCAATTCCACTTAACTAGAGAGGGACATTCACTGATGGAATGAACAACCATAAACGTAAATAAAGCCCTTACACTTCAGGATTATGCAGTACATAAAACAATATAAATGTTTCTTACAACACTGAGTTCCTTAGTGTAAACTTCTCACACAACTATGTGTATATGTATATATACAGATACACATTTCCTTACATTCTGAGATTCATTCTTAATCATGGATGGTTTTTGTATTGTTATAGCATTTGAATATTTCCTATGACTAATAGCACTAAGTTAATACTTGAAATTGTTGGAGCTAAAAAATTCTAGCAGAGACACCAGATGTACTGCAAAACCTTTCTAGAAGGGATTTCAGAAGAGTTTTAATCCTTAGTGTGTTAGGCTGTTCATAATACAGACTAAATGGAGTGTTCCCATGTGTACCTGGAATGGTATTCTCAACTTTAGGAGAAAGGAAACAATAGTAATTGACTCCCTGGCCTACGTTGGAAAAAGTTGTCACCCACTAGATGATGAGACAATGACCGTCAGAGTAATTGAATTCCAGCCAAAGCCAAATGGGCAAAATCTAAAACACATGAGGTATCTGTAAAATTAAGAACAACAGATTTGGGGAAATAAAAATAAATGACTGATTGGCTATTACTATGCACTATATACTGATCTAAAAACTGTATTCTACATAACTTCAGTTTAATCCTAACAATACATAAGTAAGCCACCTGAATTAGGAAAGTGACTTCTGTCCATAAAATCTAGTTTAAATTAAGGACAGTAGAACTTCTTTGTGTGGAAAACTAGAGTTTAGTGCTTAGACCCCAGAGTCTGCAGATGGGGTGTAGAGGGTTCAGTGGACTTTGGAAGATAAGGTGTTGCAACACATTTTGAAAAAGTGAAGACGTCAATTTCTGAAACACTGGTTTATGAATCTACTTGAACTCAAAACAGCCTATTGTTAATTTTCAAAATAACTTTGTTGGTTTTTTTTAATTCTACTTGGGAAAGAAGGATTTAATAATAGTAGTTATTATGTGGGCACAACTTCTCTTCTTCCCTAACAGGTACCTGCACACTGACCCCACAGCCATCTTAGCCTTTCTGCCACCCAGGGGCATTGTGTCTCTAGCACCCACTTTGCCTCTTTCTGTGTCCAGCCCCCCCAAGGCCTGGTCTTGATGCAACAGGCCAGGACCAGTCTAAATGTCACCATGTAATTTCACTGGCTTATATTCCTAATTTTTTTTTAAATGAACGGTGAGTGCATTAAAAAATATTTATTTTTTTATTCCCTTGTAATGCACTTATTCTTTTATTGTTGTAGTTAATATTGATGCTGTTGGATATGACAGAGATAAATGGAGAGAGGAGGGGAAGACTGAGGGGGGAGAGAAAGATAGACAACTGCAGAATTGCTTCACTGCCTGTGAAGAGACTCCCCAGCAAGTGGGGAGCCCGGGGATTGAACCTCTTCCTTATTTCTTAAGTTCCATCTGTAAGAGAGATCACCAAGTACTCATCATTCTCCTTCCAGCTGATGGTACTAAACAGGACCACCTGAAGTTCCATCCAGCAGGAGGCAAGGGTATGATTTCTCCATCTTCAATGGGTGAGTAGACTTCACTTTTGTATATGGACCACAACCATCTGAAACACTCCTCTGTTAACCTTCGGGGTTGCTCCGGTAGTTGGACCCACCTGTGCACAGATCACTTTGGAGACCTATTTGTCTCCTTTTGCATGGCTGTGTTTTTTAATTCCTCTGCTTATTTCCATTCTGTGTGTGCCTAAGTTGGGTGTGTGTGTGTGTGTGTGTGTGTGTGTGTGTGTGTGTGTGTGTGTGTGTTTATTTCCCACAGCTAGAAGGAATTCCTGTCTCAAGTTACCTGACACCCACATTTCATTTAAATGCTTCTAATGTAACATTGGCTCTGAGTGGCCCGCTATGGGCTCCCAATGTGGGAAAGGGCCCCCAGTCCCTCTGTGACACTGTGTATGTCTGTCTGCAATCACTAGGCCAGCACTGTGACCTGGTCTCTCTTTGGTGGGAATCAGTCGGATTCCTCCCTTTGAAATAAAATGGGCCAGATAGTTCCTTAGTTCTCTTTTCTTTTGTTTTCTTTTCACTTTCCTTCTCTTCCCTCCTCCATTTCTCCATTTCTCTCTCTCTCTCTCTCTGTCTCTCTTTCTCTCTATCTCTTTGTAAACTGCCACATGTTTATGCCCAGAAAGCCCCTCATCAATACCCTTTGCTACCTTGTGTGAGTTGAGTAGCTGTTGCAAAGTTACCAGTCACCAGCAGACTCTCGCAAGTGTTCTACAAGACTGGTCACCAGAAGCAATGCAGACTGGTTACCTATAGTGACTTCTCAACTGAAATTGAACAGCCAAGGTTTTAACACAATGGCTCCCTTAATATTCTATGATGTCTGAACTTGATCCACTGTGGGAGCCTGGCCTTGTTGGTTCTAGCTACAGCCTGAGCCTTTTGGGAACAGGAGGTGATGAACACCTTGCTGCTTTCAGAAATTCCAGAAGGGACCAGGGTGAATCTGGGATAACAGAGAGCACATCTTCCCCAGCATGAAGGCCAAGTACAAAGCCTGGGCCCCTTTACAAGGGGAAGTGTGAGGATTTATGATATGTATACATTACACTCTCTTTCACTCTATGTGTTGCAGTCTCACATATTGAAGACAAAAAAAAAAGAAACTGAAAAAATATTTCAACCTGGGATGCAGGAGACTTGCATGCAAAAAGCACCAGCAATAACCTAGGTGGCAAAAAAAATGCATAGAACTTAGAGATGATTATAGTGAAGACCTCAAAAAAATGGGGAGAATACAGCCTTGTGTAAAATAAAAAAGTGTGTTTAGATCTGTTGATTGTGGCATTATATATGGTTATACAGAGTCAGGAAAATGCAAATACAAATCCTAGCAGAATGAACATGGGAATTGTTCCCATCTACAAAGAACTTCTATGCATAAACAGAGCTTATATTTCACCATGGACTCTCAAAGCACAGGTAATACAAGGATACAGTGTGACACCGGGGGCCCAAAGACAGCTCACTCAGGAGTTGTCTACTCTGCCATGTGCACAGCCCAGGTCTGAGACCCCAGTCCAGCCCAGGGAGTGTTGTGGCTCTTGAGGAAGGGTCTGTGCTGTGAGCCTCTCCCTCTCTCCAGCTCTGACCTCTCTGTGTCTGTCTGCAAAAGCTGATCTGGAGAGGAGAACCAAAGAATAATAAAATTGTTGAATATAGAAATAAAATGTGAGTTATATCCAAGATTCCATCACCAAGTGAAAAGAGTTGAGAAAGGTGTTAACCACACCCTGCACAGCCCTGTGGATTCCAGTGGGTGTCTTTAATAACAGTAGAGGTGGACGCTAATAACAAGAAATGAGTACTGGCTAACATTCAGCCGCGGGGATTCATCCCCTGTGCAGGTTGTCAAGTTAAACAATCAAGACAAGGAACACACAGGGGGTGGTTTAACTCATAAAATGTTCAAAGCCAGGGGATGACAGAGTACCATGAGCAAACATGGCTGCCTGCCCCCTGTTCCTACCTGTACCAATAAGACTTATGAGTGGTGAAGATCTGCTGCAGTGTCCATCTCTCTCTTCTTCTCTGCCTACCTCTTCCCTCTCAATTTCTGTCCTATTAAATAAAAGTTTTTTTAAAAATGGTACAAAGAAGGCCACAGGAGTTGGGGATTCCTTGTGCAAGCACTGAAGCCCCACTGCTAACTCTGCAGGTATGGTAGTAAGACAATCCAAAAGCAGACAACATCAGATAATGGCAGGAGCACATGCTTAGGCATTATGATTTTAATGGCAGTAGGATCATAGAGTCACCACAGTGGTGACATTGCAAGAGAAAATGATCATTGGGCTGAGACATATGCGGACTTCTCAGATTTGTGCGACTTCAGCATTTGTGACCTGGATGACGGTTTGTGAGATTTAATTTCATCTCTATCAATCAGATTGTGTATTTCTATAACATGTTCTTTCTTCTCCAGTGCTATGATACAGCATGATTAGATGTTGATAACTGTGATAGGAATGAGCTCACCCAGAAGACTGATTATGTCTTGATAGTAAGATAAAAGTTGTTTTTAATTGGGAGCTAGAGTTTTACTTACTTATTTATTCCCTTTTGTTGCCCTTCTTTTATTGTTGTAGTTATTGTTGTTGTTACTGATATCATCATTGTTGGACAGGACAGAGAGAAACGGAGAGAGGAGGGGGAAGACAGAGGGGGTGAGAAAGATTGACACCTGCAGACCTGTTTAACCGCCTGTGAAGCAACTCATCTACAGGTGGAGAGCCAGGGGCTCCAACAGGAATCCTTACTGCTTTGCACCACAAGCATTTAACCCACTGCACTACTGCCCAGCTCCCCACCCCTTTTTTTAATGAAAGAGAAAAACAGATGGAGCCCAGCCTGTGACACAGTTCTGGGTTTCGGTGGTGTTAAATCTAGGCGCTCTTGGGTTCAGCCCTGATATCTGGAGCACATACCACTGTGCAAACCCTCTTACCCAATAGCTGTTTTTCTTCTTCTTTAAATTTAACACCCTGAGTCAGGCGGTAGAGCAGCTGGTTAAGCACACGTGGTGCAAAGCGCAAGGATAGGCATAAGGATCTGGGTTTGAGCCCCTGGCTCCCCACCTGCAGGGGAGTCACTCCACAGGCAGGGAAGCAGGTATGCAGATGTGTTTCTCTCACCTTCTCTGTCTTCCCCTCCTCTCTCCATTTCTCTCTGTCCTATATAACAATGGCAACATCAATAACAACAATAATAACTACAACAACAATTAAAACAAGGGCAAAAGGAAAATAAACAAATAAAAAATTAACACCCAAGACATGCTGCCACCTAGTGTATATGAGTCAGCAGCAAATAAAATAATCAGCTAAGGGCTGAGTAAATTGTAGTCTATGTAAACAATGGAATACTATTCAGCTATTAAAAATAGTGATTTCGGGGGTCGGGCGGTGGAGCAGTGGGTTAAGCGCATGTGGCGCAAAGTGCAGGGACCAGCGTAAGGATCCTGGTTCGAGCACCCGGATCCCCACCTGCAGGGGAGTCGCTTCATGGGCGGTGAAGCAAGTCTGCAGGTGTCTATCTTTCTCTCCCCTTCTCCGTTTTCCCCTCCTCTCTCCATTTCTCTATGTCCTATCCAACAACGAATTGCATCAACAAGGGCAA
Organism: Erinaceus europaeus; assembly: GCF_950295315.1. Taxonomy (NCBI): domain Eukaryota; kingdom Metazoa; phylum Chordata; class Mammalia; order Eulipotyphla; family Erinaceidae; genus Erinaceus; species Erinaceus europaeus. The sequence goes on from NC_080168.1 coordinate 68,092,191, forward strand.
TAATAGCCACAACGAAGCTACAACAAGGGCAACAAAAGGGGGAAAAAATGGCCTCCAGGAGAGGTGGATTCATGGTGCAGGCACCGAGTCCAGCAATAACCCTGGAGGAGGAAAAAAAATAGTGATTTCACCTTCTTCACCTCATCCTGCATGCAGCTTTAAGGAATCATGTAAAGTAAGAGAAGTCAGAAAGAGAAGGATGAATATGGGATGATCTCACTCACAGGCAGAAGTTGAAAAACAAGATCAGAAGGGAAAACATTAAGCAGAACTTGGACTGGAGTTGGTGTATTTCACCAAAGTAAAAGACTCTGGGCAGGGTGTGGGTTCTGGTCCTAGAATATGATAGCAGAGGAGGACCTAGTGGGGGTTGAATTGTTCTGTAGAAAACTGGAAAATGTTACGCATGTAGAAAAGCTTGTGTTTTGCTGTCAACTGTGAACCATTCATTACCCAATAAAGAATTTTTTAAAAAGTAGTCCTCTAAGGTATAGAGCTACAAAGTATTTATTATACTAATATATATGCTATCAGATACTATGAATAATATATGTAATATACTATTTAAGGGTAGAAGAACTATCTGGGAGAGATGCAGGAGGTCATAGTGATGACCTTTTTTACAAGGATGCTTTGTAAATAATCTATCACATCCATTACCTGCACCTTCTGGTGGAAGATGGTTCGGTGCATGTTAAAAGTGTATAGGGACAGGCTGGGGGTGGCCCTGTCCCCACAGACACGCAGAGTCTCAGTCTCCTCTGAGGCATGGAGGGCCAGCAAGGCCAATGCTCTGGGAACCTTGGGAGCCCCATGGATGTGGGGGGAGCACCAGCAGATATCTTCTCTGCTATATAGAGTAGAGAAGATGTTCTCCTTGTACCGCCAATGCAACGCCATCTTAGCGCCCTGGTAAGGGGAGCACTTGATAATGTGGGGTGGTGCGGGCCAGGTGGCTGCTCCAACTGCAGAGACTCCTGTGAAAGAGACAATCCGTGAATTTGATGCAAAGGATGTGGAACAGAGGAAGTGAGAGGATGGAGACATTTCAGAGAGGGATGCTACAGAGAGCTCACTTTCTAAGGAGCCACTTTAGAAAGGCAAAATATAGACAGAACATATTCTGAACAGCTCAGGGGGTTCCAGTGTATCAACAGGGATAGCTTTTAAGTGAGCTGACTGAGGCATTCTGGTTTCCCTGATTTTTGCTAATTTGAAGTTTTTAAACTAGAACTTGTTATTCAGCTTTCGTAGAAAGAAGAATCACTTCATCCAGAGTTCTGCATTCCTTGATGAAGAATTCTCTCTTTCTGCAAAACTCTGTATATGTGTGTGTGTGTGTGTGTGTGTGTTTCCCCTCTCTCTCACTTCCGTCTCTATCCAGTAAACATATAATATATATATATTAGAGGGCTTGGCAGTAGCACACCTGGTTAAGTAAACACAGTACAGTACCCAAGTATCTGAGTGCAAACACCCATTTTCCACTTGCAAGGGGATCCTTCAGGAGCAGTCAAACAGGTCTGCAGGTGTCTTTCTCTCTCCCTCTCAAGCTGCACCTCAGCTCTCAATTTTTCTCTTCCAATCAAACAAGACAAAATGGAGGAATGGGTACCAGAGTTATGGGTTCCTCGTTCAGGCTCTTAGCTGCAGCAATAACCCTAATGGCAAAAGAAAGAAAGAAAGAAAGAAAGAAAGAAAGAAAGAAAGAAAGAAAGAAAGAAAGAAAGAAGGAAAGAAAGAAAAGAAAAGGGGAAAAAAAGAGCAGAAAATGGCTTCCAGGAGTGGTGGATTTATATTGCAGGGACTGAGCCACAGTGACAACCTGACATAATATATAAGTTTTATATATAAAACTATATATTATGATTCCTCCAAACAAAATATATACAAGAGTTCGTTTCATCTTTTCTGAGTGAAATGCATACCAATTCAACATTTTCCTCTATAGTAGTAATATCAACGGTAAAACATTTTAGAATGGAAGGCAGAAAACATCAAGAAGGAACCCCACACACACACACACACCCTGCCTTCCTACGCACAGACATTCATATCAAGCTACACCTGGGAATTGTGGGAGTGAGGTTGCTTGTGGTGGGATAGAGAGCTCCATTCTACCTGGAACTCCAAGATCACTTCACTCCAAGCTCTGCAAAGAGTCTAATTCATTCCAGTAACTCAGTACAGGCATCATCAGACCCAGCACTCCCAGTGGGGGTGAGCCAGGCAGCCAGGGCATCAGTTCCTGGGAATGTGGGATATGGGACAAGCCCTGGGATGGAGAAGGTGTGTTCCCAGGTCCTGGAAGGTCCTGGTCTAGTAACAGTCACAGTGCACACAGACAGAGTCCTGTGTGGGAGAAGCTCCAGAGACACAGAGAAGGAGCCACTGCCTACCTATAGCCACTGAAAAATAAGCGCCCTCCCTAGCAGTGAGCCAAGTCTGATTTCACAACAGGAAGTATCCCCAGGTTGGATGGTGGGTGGGTCTTGGGCCCTGCCTGTACCATCCCTCACCCCCTGCAGGTGGCTTTAAATGTCAGGAGCCACATCAGGAGGGCAGTCATGGGCACAGAGGGGACACCTGCAGGATGGCTGTGGTTCACCAGTGCTTCCTCCTAGTTCCACTCAGTGTCTGGGCCTGAGGACACACTGACCTGGGGTCTCCTCAGAGGTCTGCTCCAGATCATAGGGCTCTGTGATGATGAAGACAGAAGTGGAGTCTTGTGGTCTCTGGGACAGCAGCTCAGTGGTTGGCAGCTCACCCATTTCCTGTCCACAGTCTTGCTGGTGCCCTACAGGGAGGACAGTCAACATGCAGACTCAGGCTGATGAATGGTCCCCATCAGGCCAACTCACCCCAGCTAGTGCCCACATGGTGCCCGTGGTCCTCCTTCTGGGTCTCAGGATGGAGCCACTGTGTCTGTGGGAGCATCACTGCACTCAGGCAGGGAGACCCTACAGAAAGCAGGTGCCCAGGCACAGAAAGTGCTGAGTCAGTTGGGAGCAGGCTTCCCAGGTTCCCTTGCTTAGAATGCAGACATCCCTTGGTACAGAGTACAATGGGGACTTTTTATTCCATGATGTCTTGGGTTACATTGCACTGGGCTGGCCTTTTTTCCAGTAGTGGAGGGAGATAGATCAAAAATAACAACAAGGGGCCAGGTGGTGGGGCACCAGGCTGAGTGTACACATGACCACATACAAGGATCTGGGTTTGAGCCCCAACTCCCAACATGCTGGGGATAGTTTCTAGTGTGAGGAAACACACTGCAGGTGTCTATCATTCTCTCTTCTGTCTTTCCCCTCCAATTTCTCTCTATCAAATAAAACAGAAGAAAAAAACAAAAGGAAAATGATTTGACAGGACCAGTGAATTCATAGTGCCAGTAACCAGCTCCAATGAATTACAGAATAGCAGAGAGAGAGAGACGGAGAGGGAGAGACAGAAAGGCAGTAACACAGCACTGACACTTATTTCCATCATGTGATGAGGACTGAGCTTGAACCTGGATCTGGCACAGGAAAAGCAGGCGATTATCCAGTGTGAGGGCTCTTCTGCTGGGCCCATTAGTAACTTCTGCTAGGATCCTGTCTGAGAACACTCCTGCTCATTCATGCCCAATACCATTGAGATCTTTATTTCTCTGGCAGATTATTTGACAATTCTGACTCTAAATGTGCCCTCTTTAGATAACACTTGATTTACTTTTTTTAATTAAGGGAAGAGATATTGAGAGGAGGGGGGGTAGAGAGATAGACAGGAGCCTGTAGCTCTGCTTCACTGTTCATCAAGATTCCCAGTTTCAGGTGGGGGCAGGGGACTTGAACCTGGAGGCTTGTGCACTGTAATCTGTGCGCTCTAACAGATATGCCACCACCTGTGCTCTGACATTGTCCTTCTAAACTGTGCCTTTACAGAGGTCTGTGATGGCTGCTGTGATTAAATAACTGCAATGGATTGTGTGGAATTGCTCTGCTCACTATACTGACACATGAGGTCAGTCTAATAGACTTTAAATGTTTCTTTTTTAGTATTTACTTAACTGCTATGGCCTTTTGACCCACTAGTTCCAGAATATCTTTTCTTTTGAATCCTTTAAAAAGAGACGAGGTGGCTGGGTGGTAGTGCAGCAGGTTAAGCGCACATGGTGTGAAGCTCTAGGAATGGCCTAAGGGTCCCTGTTCCAGCCCCTGGCTCCGTAAGTGGAGAAGCAGGTCTGTAGGTGTCTGTATTTCTCTGCCCTCTCTCTCCTCCTCTCCTCTCTCAATTTCTCTGTCTTGTCTAACAACAATGAGAGCAATAACAAAAACAATTCTAATAACAATAAAGAATAAGGGCAACAAAAGGGGATAATAGCCTCCAGGAGCACTGGATTAATAGTGCAGGCACCGAGCCCCAGCAACAACCCTGGAGGTAGAGAGAGAGACACACAGGTTGAGAGATAGAGATCCAGGCTCACTGCACCCCTCCACTGCTCATGAAGTCTCCCCTCTGTGCTGTTTCAGCTGATCTGATGTGCATCAGTGGTGTGAACCCGGGGCTTCCTACACAATAAAATGAACTTTGCTGTGGGAGCTCTGTGCCAGTCCTAGAATGTCCTTCTCCTCTGTCAGGGCTACTCAGGAAACTCAGGCACCTTGCTCTATGCTCCCATCCTGCTGCTCCTCCCAGCCCACGGAGTCACCAAAGAGAAGACTCAGGGGACTGAAAACCCAGAAGGCAAGTACAAAGCCAGAGCCTACACATGGAGTAACTGTGCATAAAACAGTGGCTAGTACTTCATGCTTAGGATTGCTTCCCCTTGCCCTTCCCAAATTAGAGAAAGACAGTTTGCTGTAATGTGGATTTGAGTTTCAAAAATAAGGTTCATTTCCTTTTATTTCTTTTTCTAAAATGTTTTTTTAATGATTTTTAAAGAATATTTATTTATTTCTGTTTTGATTCCCTTGTTGTTTTTATTGTTGTTGTAGTCATTGTTGTTGATGTATTCATTGGTAGATAGGACAGAGAAATGGAGAGAGGAGGGGAAGACAAAGAGGGGGAGAGAAAGATAGATACCTGTAGACCTGCTTCACCACCTAAGAAGTGGCTCCCCTGCAGGTGGGAAGGATCATTTCTTAATACAAGAGAAAGAGGGAGAGAAGAGGAGGAAAGGAGGAACAGGGTGTCACTCTGGATGGGCACTGAGGATGCTGCACTAAGCAGCTCACAGTCGCCTGACAGTGCTCTGGACACTAGCTCGCAGTCTGGGAAATGGAGCAAATTTCTGAGGTATAGAGAGCACAGTCTCCTTCCAGTCTGATCTGTTTGAGAATTTAACTTGGACTGTAACTGCACATCACTAAGAGGACTGGGAACTCAGTCTGAGAAACACCAAGTGCTGTGGTCAGCATGTGAATACTGGAGCCTGGACACAAGCCTCTCACTATGGTAAGACGCTGAGGACATTCTGCCATGGAGCCGGAGTTCAAAAATACTTCTGTGTGGGCTCACAGGTGTGACCTCATTTGAAAGGAGTTTCAGAAATACAAGGGGCTCATTTGTAAGGAAATACACTAGCAGAATCCCATACTGAAAATAAAAAGGTGTGAGGAAAAGAGAGTCTAAACTGTATTTCTTTCAACATATTGAGAGAAAGAAATGATTAGTGAAATAAATGAATAAATAAATTAACAGATTTTTCCTTTTCCTGTTTTTTTTTTTTTTTTTTTTTTGCCTCCAGGGTTATTTATTGCTGGGGCTCAATAAAATTCCATTTTTCATGGTGTCCTATTTTTTCATTTTATTGGATAATACAGAAATTGAGAGGGGAGTGCGAGGGAGATAGACACACACTTACAGACCTGCTTCAACTCTTGTGAAGTGACCTGCCTGAACGTGGGGAATGGGGTTTGAACCTGGATCATTGTATGGACCCTTGTGCTGAGTACTATGTGTGCTTAACGGGTGCACAACCAGTCCCTTCAACATGTATATATATATTTAAAATTTTTATTATATTTATTTATTTATTTATGGGATAGAGACAGCCCAAAATTGAGGGGGAAGGGGGTGATAGGGAGGGAGACACCTGCAACACAGCTTCACCACTCATGAAGCTTCCCCCCTATAGGTCAGGACCAGGGGCTTGAACCTGTGTCCTTTAGCATTGTAACATGTGCTCTCAACCAGGTGCATCACCACCCAGCCTCTCCCTCAAAACATTTTTTTCAAGACAGCACTTCTTGACGAAAAAAAAAAAATAGAACAATTCACCTCCCTGGCTAGAAACACCATCAAGCATGGTTAGAGGCACAGGCCTGAGGTTTTTTTTTTTTTTTTTTTTTTTTTTTTTTTTTTTTTGGCTAAGAACATGCAGCTGAAAATGTGGAAAGGGGATGAAAAAGACACTGGGAACAGGTGAATTTGGGACAGGGGTATTGATGCCTTTACATTGTACAATGGCTGTTTTTTATTTTCATTATTTTAATAAAGCATTTTACCTAAAACAAATTATACTGTGATGACAAAACAAATAGAAAGACCCAGCAACTATATTGTTCCACAGATGTACAAATTAATAGCTCCTTCAATGTATTAAAGAAAATTTTTAGGAAGACAGGTCTGAGTTTGTGCCACAGTTTTGGGCTGGTCAGGATGGATGAAATGTGTGAAGACAATTAAGCTTAATACTAAGCAGCTGCTATTTTTTTTATTAAATTTTTTTATATTTATTTATTCCCTTTTGTTGCCCTTGTTGTTTTGTTGTTGTAGTTATTAATGTTGTTGTCGTTGTTGGATAGGACAGAGAGAAATGGAGAGAGGAGGGGAAGACAGAGAGGGGAGAGAAAGATAGACACCTGCAGACCTGCTTCACCACTTGTGAAGGCGACTCCCCTGCAGGTGGGGAGCCGGGGTTCGAACCGGGATCCTTATGCCGGTCCTTGTGCTTTGCGCCACCTGCGCTTAACCCGCTGCGTTACAGCCCGACTCCCACAGCTGCTATTAAGAGAGTTTTGATCTGCTTTTTTAAATCCAACCATCCCAACTTAGAATATCTTGACACTCACGCATCACTGTGTCTGGGGTCTCATTATCCTTAGAAGTCAGACACATCTCATGTTGTGCAAGAACCTTGAATTAAGAAAAAAAAACTGGGGTTACAACCCACCTTTCACAGGGTCTACTTGAAGAAAACTTGTCTTTAGCTTTCCTAAGATTCACAAAAAATGAATCAAGTAAAAATATAAATTCTCTTAGCTCCACAGACTTGACTATGGTTTGAGAGCAAACATTGTTGATTTCAGTAACTCTGACTGAGTGCGCATAAGAACAATATATGTTTAAAACACTAATGCCAACACTTGTATTTCTTCTTGCACAGTGACTATTTCCTTGTAAATGAGAAATATATATTCTAGCAAATTCATCTCTTTGTAAATCAAGTTTAAATACAGATCATAGTTTCAAATACTTTCTTGCAAGGAAATGTTTTTATCCACATAGTAGTTAAAGTGCTCCTTAATGTAGGGGGGAGGAGTAAACACCTTGAAAGTGTGAACAACTTTTAAGAGTAGAGAGCAACTCTCAAATGATCAAAAATTCATGTTAACTAGGCAAAAAGCAGAGGTAGGTAGCAATTACTAGGCAGAGGGTCCCTGGACAGGCAGGGAGTAGGGACGAGGACGTCTCCTTGGATGCAGAGAGGGCAGAGAGTTTAGGGGATCATCCCAGCCAGATGGGTGCTGGGTATGCTGTCCCTCTGTCTCTCTGTTCCTACCTCTATCTCTGTCTCCATATATTAAAAATCTGGAATTTCATTAAAAATATTTAAAAAGTGAAATATAGCTCTGAACATGACCTAAAGAAATGCTTTCCTGAAAAGACTGATCAAAGTATAATTCTGGGTCGATATGAGAAATATTCTCATTATTAGCAAGATACGACGAAGTCATTAATGGCAAATACCAGGGGCTGGGCGGTACACAGCGGGTAAATCACACATGGTTCAACGTATTAGGACGGGCATAAAGATCCCAGTTTGAGCCCCCAGCTCCTCATCTGGGAGTGGGGGTCGCTTCACAAGCAGTGAAGCAGGTCTGCAGGTTTCTTTCCCTGTCCCTCTCTGTCTTCCTGTCCTCTCACGGTATCTCACTGTCCTATCCAACAACAACAACAGTTATAACAACAATAACAATAACAACAAGGGCAACAAAATGTAAAAAACAGCCTCCAGAAGCAGTGGATTCAGAGTGTTGGCACGGAGCCCCAATGTTAACTTTGGAGGCAAAAGAAAAGACAAATACCCATAGGGTATACATGACCTTCAGAGACAAGTACATACTCAGTGCATATAGAAAGGGAAAAGAGAGAAATTGGGTGGCAGCACAGCGGGTTAAGCGCCCATGGAGCAAAGCACAAGGTTTGGGGTAATGATCCCAGTTCGAGCCCCTGGATTTCCACCTGTAGAGGAGTTGCTTCACAAGCAGTGAAGCAGGTCTGTAGGTGTCTACCTTTCTCTCCCCTCTCTGTCTTTCCCTCTGCTCTCCATATCTCTCTGTCCTATCCAACAACAATGATATCAGTAACAACAACAATAATAACTACAACAATAAAACAAGAGTAACAAAATGGAATAAATGAATAAATAAATTTTAAAAAAGAGAGTGAAAAAGGGAGCCAGGCAGTAGCGCACCACATTAAGCCACGTGGCACAAAGCACAAGCACCTGCTGAAGGATCCCAGTTCGAGCCTCCAGCTCCCTGTCTGTAGGGGAGTCCCTGCACAGGCGGTGAAGAAGATCTCCAGGTGTCCATCTTTCTCTCCCCGTCTGTCTTCCCCTCCTCTCTCTATTTCTATCTGTCCTGTCTAACAATGACAATATCAATACTAATAACTACAATAACAATAAAAAATCAAGGGCAACAAAAGGAAAACATCAAAAATTAATAAAAACCAAAGGGAAAAGAATGAAATGCCCAACAGCATATGGCTAGCAGGTGTCTCTAGGGGATACTGACACATATTATGGGGCCAGTCACTCCAGTGAAGATGTTGTAACTGGAACAACGCAGGACCGTGCTGCTGCTATCCTGTGGTCTACTGCAGGCTCCCCGGCCCCTATGGACCCGCACAGATGGGGGGCACTGAGCTGAGCTCAGGGCCAGCATCGATGGGCCCCGCAGTATCACCGGAGCCACGCGCATCTGCATGAACAGGGACTGCTGCCAGGTGGCTTCTTGCTGATACATGATGGAGAAGGAGTGCTCATCCAACAGGGTTCCCAGGGGCTGGGAGTTCCTGGTGATGCCCCGGAATCCCATCTTGGAGCCTCTCCCATCAGCAAGGACACCTGTAAATAAGACATTGAGCTTTGGGAGGAGCAGAGGAGGAGTTCCCTGGTTGCTTAGTAGAGTATTGGAGAACAGAGGACTGCTAAATACAAGGCCTGGGGCAGGTCCACTTCCTACTGAGGCTCAGTAGGACAGACAGGAAGGGACAGCAAACACCTATTTAATACAGCAGGGGATTCTCCTACATCACCATGGGAATGTTTGTTTATAGATGACTTGATACATGCATCCTGGTTTTCCTACCGGAGATCCATTAGAAGACTTCTAAAATGGAACCCAAATATAGTCCCTTGCAAAGGCTTTTAGCAAGAATGCTCTATTCCTTGATGGAATAGAGCCTTTGTGTAATCTTGCAGTAGTGACTCCAGGACACAGACAGACAGAAAAGGAGTCTCATCCCGAGAAGGACTGTCAGGCTCAGCTCTCCTGTTAATCACAGATAGATATGCCCTGGTGGAGACTCTGTATTTCTGTGACTGATCACAATACATGGTCTATTTTATTTTAGACAGGCAGATGGACATGATTAAAGAAGTTAACTTAATGCAACTTCATCTTTCTCCATCTGTTAAGGCCAAGATTCAAGTACAGTTTCCTCAGGTTTCAGTGAAGGAAGAATATTATTCACAACAACAACAACAACAACAACAACAACAAAAGGTGAACTAGATATTTATAAAGTAAGAGTCATCCTGCTAAAAGGTATATTATGCGATTTTCATTCTTGGTGCAAAATCCTTCTACTTAAGATAGAGACAGAAAAACAGAGGAGAAAAGAGACAGAAAAGTAGACAGGGAGGGGGAGAGAGAGAGAGAGATAGTACCAAAGCTTTTTTCAACATGGAGGGTCTGGGCTTGAGGTTTCGTCATACAAAAGCAATGCAGTGCACTAAGACAGTCTTTTGCCCTTCCTCTGATGCAAATCTCATCAAATCATATTTTTTCTGTAGTAGGAATATTAGAAGCATAACATGTAAGCATGGGAGAATAGGAAGCTGGATAATTAAAAAAAAAATTAAGCCCTGACCATCAACTTCCAGTCAGTATGTGGGAAGTAAGTTAGAGTGGGGTGAGGTCAGAGCCACATTCTAGCCTAGTCAAGGCCACTTCAGCCCAGGCTCTGCTCAGATTCCCTTTCACCCCCCAATACTCTCTCTGCATCAGAGTCCCCACTACAAGTATGGATTGACAGGCCTGGCAGTACATCTGCTCCCAGGGTGGCCAGGATACTGGACACATACTTGAGGTGGGGAAGGCCTCTTCCCAGGTCCTAAAGGTCCTGCTCTGAGAGAACAATGCACCTACAGAGAAGCTCATGGAGACAGACTCTGGGCATCCGGAATAGGAGCCACTGTCAACATAGACAGGTGAGGACCTCCAGCCTGTGGGCAACATGAGACCCAAGGAGTCATTTTATTTGGGAATCAGAGTCGGCACATAGCATTCAGTGCTCATGTTCAAGTTGATAATTTTGTAGGGCCTGCAAATTATCTCTTAAATATCCATGTCAACCCTGGCAGAAAAAGGGTTGCCCACCCTGACCTAGAGCAATTCACAAACTAAAATAACTTTCTAGAAATGACTGGGGGTGAGTACTGGGTCCCTGCCTGTAGCCTTCCCTGAACCCTCCCAACCCCCACAGTGCGAATGGTCCTCAGTGTCATGATCCTGCTTCAGAAAGGGAGACAGCCCAGAGGAGGCACTTTCAGAGGGTTGGTGCTCACCTCTCCCCTTCTGGCTCCTTCTCTGCTGCCTGGGATTAGGGACCAGCTGCCTTGAGGTCTCTGAAGTCATCTGCTCCAGGTGGAAGGTCTCCTTGAGGGTAGGAAAAGACCACGAAATGGTGAGTCCAGGTAAAGCACTTGAGGGGATTCTGAATGACCCTTTTACATTTACCATTTTTTTCTAGGTTACATTTACCTCAGTAAATCATAAGAGACAGTGACCTATGAAAACACTGAAACCACCATTTGTAAGGATGACGATTAATTGGAGGAAATTGTTGTTTATGCTGAGGATTTTTTTTTTGCCCCCAAGGTTATTGCTGGACTTGGTGCCTGCACTATGAATTCATTGTTCCTGGAGGCCATTTTGCCCATTGATGTAGTTGTTATAGTGGCTGTTTTTAAATAGGACAGAGAGAAATCCAGAGAGGAGGGGAATCCAGAGGGGGAGAGTAAGACAGACAGATACCTATAGACCTGCTTCACTGCCTGTGAAGGGAGTCCCCTGCAGGTGGGGAGCCTGCAGCTCAAACCTGGATCCTTAACCTGGTCCTTGTGCTTCATACCATGTTCGCTTAACCTGCTGTGCTACCGCTTGGCCCCCAGGAATGATGTTTTGCAAGACTGTAGTCATCTGATGGGTTCACATTTGTATCTCCCTAAACTATATGTAGAAACTCTCACTCTCAGCCATCCATATGGTATCTCACTTGAACACAGGGCTTTGGGCCTTTCCCCTGCTTTTGGAAAATTTATTTGATTCTTGTAGGAGTTTCCAGTTAGTAAACATCAGCCCCTTTATTTGAAAATATATATTATTCAATAGAGGGAAATTGAGAGGGGAGGGGAGATAGAGAAGGAGAGAGCCACAGACATTAGCAGCCCTGCTTCACCACTCCTAAAGCTTGAACAGGGGCTTGAACCTGTGTCCTTGTGCACTGTAATGGGTGTGCTTAACCAGGTACACCGCCACCTGGCCCTCAAACTCACTTCCTTACAAGAAGTTATGATGATTGATATCAAGAAGAGCCAGATCAACATTATGGAATTTAATAAACAACATTATTTCTATATTTAGGCTGTAGAGTCACTAAGAATTCCTTTTGCTTTCTATGCATTTACAGTTTCACATAAAAATAAATGTCTGTACTTTCCCTAGTAAACCCACTGTAGAGAATGGAGGTGGTATACCCAGTAGAGTGCAAATGTTAGCAAGAGCAAGGACCTGGGTTCAGCTCCCTGCTCTGGGGAAGCTTCAAGGGCTATAAAGTAGTGCTACAGATGTCTGGCTCTCTTCCTCTTCACTTTTCTTACCTTTCAATTTTTCTCTATTTTTATAAAAATAAAACAATTAAAACAGTCTGAGAAAAGTGATCCACATTTTGATTATATACTTTCTCTCACATGTAAATTCTCAATACTGTATTTTCTACATCCCATTCTGTGTGGTAATCTGATTACCCTCTTAAAAGTAAACACTTGAGACTTCAGGAGGTGGGGCTACAAGCAGCAGCAGATGTGCCCCTCTCCCTCTCCCTCCCCCTCCCCCTGTTGTTCTCCCTCTCCCTCTCCTCTCCTGGATCTAGGAATACTGAAGGAGACCACCTGGGACCATAACAGGACAGGACTAGAATGACTTCAGGAACCCACCAGATCATCAATGAGTGCAAACAGGTGTGGGCTGGTGGACAAAAAGGAGCCTAGGGAGAGATTGGGTGGCTGGTAAGAGTCAGGCAGTTTATCAGTTGAGACACCAACTTCAGTCTGTTTCACCAACAAGGGGACCACTGAGGGGAGGAGAGAACTCCCCTGGGACTCACCAAGTGCAACTCTGAGTCTCCATTGCTACTGCCCTCAGAGTCTGGAGCAGCAGCATGGAGGCCATGTGCTGACACCAGGGGTCAGAGAACTAAGCAAGAAACTCAGGAGAAGATCTATATCTCGGTGGCATAGCAGTGGGGCATCAGCAAATTCCAGCGACTGAACTCATCCCAAGCATCTCCTCAGAGGACAGAGGAATTAAAATAACACTTAACAATCAACAAAGATTACTAAGAGTCCCAAAATGTGGGAGCTCAACAGTACACACCTTAACAACTACTGGGTCAAAGAGGAAATAAAAGAAGAAATCAAAATGTCTCAGGAGTTCAGTGAAAATGAAGACACAAGCTATGAAAATATTTGGGACACAGCTAAGGCAGTACTGAGGGGGAAGTTCATAGCCATAGAAGCACACATTAGGAAACAAGAAAAAGCACAAATAAGCAGCCTGACTGCACACCCTAAAGACCTAGTAGAAGAAAAAAAGAACCCTAAGGCAACTAGAAGGACAGAAATCACTAAAGTTAGGGCAGAAATCAGTAACATTGAAAATAAGAAAACCATACAAAAGATCAATTAAAGTAAATGTTGGTTTTTCCAAAGAGTGAACAAAATCGACAATCTTTAGCCAGACTCACAAAACAAAAAAGGGAGAAGACCCAAATAAATTGGATAGTCAATGAAACAGGAGATATCACAACAGACACTGCAGAAATTCAACATATCATGTGAGGCTTCTGTGAACAACTGCCGGATAGCCTGAGGGTACTTCTTCCCGAGCTAGTGCTCTCTGGGTTGGAGAGAACTCAACTGGAGCTGATCTAGGCTGCTGTGTGGGAGAGGGATCAGGAACTCCTGCTGCACCAACTTCCGCAGGAGATACACTCTGGAACTCTCGGAGCCGGAAAGTAATTTCCAAGTGTCTTTAATCAGAAGAGCAGCTGTTTTTATACTCTCCAAGTAGGGTGGAAACAGGATGTGATATAGAGAGGGTGGAGAGAAAAGTGACTGGTGAAAATCAGAGTGTGACAAAGAAGGGATCAGTGTGTGACAAGGAGGGGGTGGAGCAGGAGAGAATCCTATCATAGAACCACCAATGCCCTGGAGTGCTTTATGTAAAAGTGATTTATGTAAATAGACCAAAGCTTTGGATCAGTAAAATCCCTATATAGGCATATGGTTAAGCAGAAGCCAGGGGGAGATGGCAACTACCCAACAAACAACTATATGCCACCAAGCTAGAGAACCTGGAAGAAATGGATGATTTCCTAGATACCTACCAACTTCCAAAACTAAGTAAAGAGGAAGTGGATAACATGAACAGGCCCATCACAGCTAATGAAATTGAAACAGTTATCAAAAATCTTCCCAAAAATAAAAGTCCTGGACCAGATGATTTTACAAATGAATTCTACAAAACTTTCAAAGATGAACTTATAGCTCTACCTTTAAATGTCTTCCAGAAGATTGAAGACACTGGAATACTCCCTTCCAGCTTCTATGAAGCAAACATCACTTTGATCCCAAAAGCAGACAGGGACACAACCAAAAAATAAAATTACAGACCAATATCTCTGATGAACATAGATGCTAAAGTATTGAACAAAATTCTAGCCAACTGGCTACAGCAGTAGATTAAAAAGATTGTTCATCATGACCAAGTGGGGTTTATCCCAGGCATGCAAGGTTGGGTTAATATACGTAAATCAGTCGGTGGGATCCACCACATCAATAAAAGCAAGACCAAAAACCACATGATCATATCAATAGATGCAGAGAAAGCCTTTGACAAAATGCAACATCCCTTTATGATCAAAACACTACAAAAAATGGGAATAGATGGAAAATTCCTGAAGATAGTGGAGTCTCTATAGAGTAAACCTACAGCCAACATCATACTCAATGGTGAAAAACTGGAAGCATTTCCCCTCAGATCAGGTACTAGACAGGGCTGCCCACTATCACCATTACGATACAAGATAGTGTTGGAAGTTCCTGCCACAGCAATCAGGCAGAAGAGCAAGGAATTAAAGGCATACAGCTTGGAAGAAAAGAAATCAAACTCGGTGTTCTCTGATCACATCTTCTGGAAACGGTTCCAGATGCCACCAGGATGCTGGCCAGACTTCCCTGGATTGAAGACCCCACCAATGTGTCCTGGAGCTCAGCTTCTCCAGAGACACACCTTACTAGGGAAAGAGAGAGACAGACTGGGAGTATGAACCGACCAGACAACGTCCATGTTCAGCAGGGAAGCAATTACAGTAGCCAGACCTTCTACCTTCTGCAAACCCCAATGACCCTGGGTCCATGCTCCCAGAGGGCTAGAGAATGGGAAAGCTATCATGGGAGGGGTTGGGTTATGGGGATTGGGTGGTGGGAATTGTGTAGAGTTGTACCCCTCCTACCTTATGTTTTAGTTCATTAATCCTTTCTTAAATAAAAAATAAAAAAAAAGAAAAGAAGAAAAGAAGTCAAACTCTCCCTAATTGCAGATGACATGATAATCTACATAGAAAACCTAATGAATCCATCAACTATGTTTTGGATATCATCAGGCAATACAGTAAGGTGTCAGGCTACAAAATTAACACTCAAAAGTCAGTGGCATTCCTCTATGCAAACACTAACTTAGAAGAAGTTGAAATTCAGAAATCAACTCCTTTTACTATAGCAACAAAAACTGTAAAATATCTAAGAATAAACCTAACCAAAGAAGTGAAAGACTTGTATACTGAAAATTGTAAGTCACTACTCAAGGAAATTGCAAAAGACACAAAGAAGTGGAAAGATATTCCATGTTCATGGGTTGGAAGAATTAACACCATTAAAATGAATATACTACCCAGAGCCATATACAAACTTAATGCTATTCCTATCAATATCACAAAGACATTTTTTAGGAGAAAAGAACAAATGCTACAAATGTAGCATCTGGAACCAGAAAAGAACTAGAATTGCCAAAACAATCTTGAGAAGAACAGAACCGGAGGCATCACATTCCCAGATCTCAAATTGTATTATAGGGCCCTTGTCATCAAAACTGCTAGGTACTGGAACATGAATAGACACACTAACCAGTGGAATAGAACTGAGAGCCCAGAAGTAATCCCCCTCGCCTATGGACAATTAATCTTTGACAAAGGTGCCAGACTATTAAATGGGGAAAGCAAAGACTATTCAACAAATGGTGTTGGAAACAATGAGTTGAAACATGCAAAAGAATGAAACTGAATCACTATATTTCACCAAATACAAAAGTAAATTGCAGGTGGATGAAGGACTTGGATGTTAGACCAGAAACTAAAAGATACTTAGAGGAAAATATTGGCAGAACTCATTTCCGCATAAATTTTAAAGACATCTTCAATGAAACGAATCCAATTAAAAAGAAGACTAAAGCAAGTATAAACCTATGAGACTACATCAAATTAAAAAGCTTCTGCACAGCTAAAGAAACTACTACCCAAACCAAGAGACACCTGACAGAATGGGAGAAGATCTTTACATGCCATACCTCAACAAGAGGCTAATAACCAAAATATATAAAGAACTTGCAAATCTAAACAGCAAGAAAACAAATAACCCCTTCCAAAAATGAGGGGACGACATGGACAGAATATTCACCACAGAAGAGATCCAAAAGGCCTAGAAACAGGAAAAAAATGCTCCAAGTCTCTGATTGTCAGAGAAATGCAAGTAAAGACAACAATGAGATACCACTTCACTCCTCTAAGAATGTCATAGGTCAGAAAAGGCAATAGCAGCAAATGCTGGAGAAGCCGTGGGGTCAAAGGAACCCTCCTACACTGCTGGTGGGAATGTCAACTGGTCCAGCTTCTATGGAAAACAGTCTGGAGAACTCTCAGAAGGCTAGAAATGGACCTACCCTATGATCCTTCAATTCTTCTCATGGGGATATATCCTAAGGAACCCAACACACCCATCCAAAATGATCTGTGTATACATAAGTTCTTGGCAGCACAATTTGTAATAGCCAAAATCAATAACAGATGAGTGGCTGAGAAAGTAGTGGTATATATATGAATATAACTCCGTTATAAAAATGGTGACTTTACCATTTTCAGCCGATCTTGCACGATCTTGGATGGACCTTGAAAAATTCATGTTAAGTGAAATAAGTCAGAAACAGAAGGATGAATATGGGATGATCTCACTGTCAGGCAGGAGTTGAAAACAAGATCAGAAAGGAAAACACAGGTAGCACCTGAACTGGGATTGGCATATTGCACCAAAATAAAAGACTCTGGGGTGGGTGGGTGGAGAGAATCTAAGAAAGATGACAGAGGACCTAGTAGGGGTTGTATTGTTATATGGAACACTGGAAAATGTTAATGCATGTACAAACGATTGTATTTACTATTGAATGTAGAACATTAATTCCCCAATAAAGAAATTAAAAAAAAAAAACACTTACGCATGCCCCATCCTCCCTCTGTACAGGAAGGGTGTCCTGGGGAGTCATTCCAGGCTGGTCCCTGTCGTTAGCAAGAACCATGCAGCTAATCAAATCCAACAGGGACCCAAAAGAGAGGAGAAAGGATGAGCTGTTAGTCTGTTTTTCCCCCAAGTCAGTATTTGTTGCTACTATGTTTAATATCCTGTGCTACTTTTCAAAACAAATGAACATTCTTATGAAGTCAAGTCTAAATCTGGGGAAAGTAAGGAGTTTTATTTCAGGCAAGTGAGAGGAGCCCTGGAAAGTATGACATGGTCTGTGAGACTGGAGCTCTGGATCTGCAACTTCTCACAGATGAGAACCCATGGCCTAGGGCTCTGTGGAGGGAGGGAAGGAAACTTGTTTTGAGAATCATGCAAAGGGGAAACCTGGGCCTATTGATTCACCCAACAACAGTGTGTATGGGGGGGGTGTGCAGGATTAAGGGTGATGGTTTATGGTCTAGTTCTCACTTGGGTAAAATTTCCCATCTCACCATGATAAGTGTCTACAGTTTATGGAATTTCAATTCACCTTTTGAAAATAGATGTTGTCTCCAATCACAAGTTAAAAGGAAGAGAAAATAAAGAGTGCTGACCACAAGTCCCTCAGAAATCAATAATGGAGTATGATACATATGTGAAGGAGGGACCAACACCTGCCTGAGTGGCAGGTGGCTCTAAACCAGAACTCACCACCATGGGGCAGGGCAGGAGAGAGGGCCACACTGCTGTGCTGAGATCTGCATTATTTCATTACACATGAAAGATAGAAAATATGTACTGGCAAACATACCTCTCCAGACAGGAATGCCACTCCTGCTTTTGCTGAACAGACCTGCAGTGCAAGAAATTGGGAAGAAATAAGTTCAACTCCACAGAACACTGATATCCATATTTCCTGTCTCTGTCTGCTGGGCCTCCCGTGCATGATTACACTGTCCCAGTTGACCCATGATTTCTTTTGTTTTTCCCTTTTAACGTTCAGAAGAGAACGAGAGAGAAAAACAAAGACTTCATGCTTGAGCAATTGGCTTTACAAACAACAAGATGAAAATGTTTTAGATGTAAAAGTCATGACCACATGGAAAACCAAGATGGAGGTCTTACGAGAAAGTGACCACGAAGCTGTTCCTGGCCCAGCCTAGAACCAGTGACCTCCAGTCTCTGCTGGTGGCTCTCCTGGACCTCTCCAAGTAGGCAGACACCCACAGGCTACGCAGGGGCACCGAGTGCTTGATGGTGAAGTTGCTTTCAAACCTGGAGGGACAGCAAGAAGACCTCTGTCACTCTGCCCTGTACTCTCAGCCGAGCCCATGAAGACCTGCTCCTGCAGCTGTCCTCATCTGGCAGCTCAGCAAGGGTGGGGAGAGGGGCCTGAGCACTGTGTGTGCTGACTGACCCTGGAGACAACTCACCAAAGGCAGGAAGCAGCTAGCCCTCAGAGCTGAGGCTCCAGTGTGGCCGCACTCTGTACTTCAGTGTTTACAAATGCCACTCAGCAAACAATGAGTGTCCTTTCCTGTTGCTGAAATTCTGATACTTATATTTTGTTACATTTAATTGTATATACTATATAATTAAACCTCACACATTAATAGAAATCATGCACTTTTTAGTTCAGACCTTCTAGTTTATTTCAGGCCTTCATACAAAAGAACACAATTGGAAAAAAATTCAATTCCTTTTCATAAAGGAATTTAAAAAATATTTCCATTTATTTTTTTCAAGAATTTATTTAGGATGAGAGGAATAGATCACCAGGTAGCCTAATTTAAAAATCCATTTGGTGACTGATGAGAGAGACAGAGATAGAATGACACATGACACAAGCATATGCAGTGCCACAGAACAGACCTGAGATTTGTACTGCTGAGTTGTTTCTACCCAGTGCCAGAAACTTCTCCAGTCACAGTGTCACTCTCCTTCTCGCCCCCCCATGTATGTACTTTTTTTTTTTTTGCACTGCTGGGGCCTTGCACATGCATAACGTAACCACTATAGCCAACTAGCCCAGGAGGTGGCACCAGGAGGCAGCATTCAGTGCTGCTTTGGCCCACATGGCCTGCACTGTCCCCACCCCCAGGTCATATATGGAGATGGAGCATCTACATACTTTGAGCTAGAGATGAGCAAGACGTTGGCGTATAGGTGCAGCTGTCGCGCCTGCCTCCTGCGGCCCCTTTTGACCGTGGCTGTGGTGGCCAGCAGCAGCCTGCCACAGGGTCCCTCCCAAGCATCCTCTCCTTCAGAAGCAGCTGTGTCCTCAGAAGATCCTCTGGAACACATCAACCACAGCCACTCAGGGCTCAAATAGACAGCAGGTTTGCATGCTTAACATCCTCAGTGACAAGACAAGCTAGTCATTTATTTTAATCCCCCAAAGAGAAACCCAGACTTCCAGTCAGGAGTCCCTGGGTTATAGAAAGCCCGTGTGAGAGATGAGGTTGCTTGGGGACTGATGGAGATGGGAGCAGTTTGAAGTGAGGACATTGGGCCTCGCCATCTTAGACGTGAGGGAGAGAGGAAGCAGCTAGGCCGCTCAGAGCTGCTAGGAAGAAAAAAAGCAAATAGACAAAGGGAGAGAGAAATAAAAAAATGTCCAACACAACAAGCAGGTTCTCTGGGAACTATAAGAGGCTACATTAAATGGCATGTAGAGCTGTGGAGAGGTGAGGGCAATGTGGCTGCAGGAGAGTCTAAAAATTTAGGTAACAGGAATCTGGAAAACTGACTCCAATCTTGTCTAAAGTGATTAATACATTTTGGGAAAAAATTATCAGAATCAGCAAATAATACTAAAAAGATCCAAATATCTCTAACTGCAAGGAAGTGGCTAGATAATACTGAACTATGGGTGGACTTCACTAGGACTGTCCAGTCTTAACAGCTATGATAATTCAATAGAACATGAAAGTTCTGGACAAACATGGCAGATTATTTTACTCATTTCATTATTTATACAGAAAACCCTCCCATGGACCCTGAGAAGTGTCTGCCTAAGAAGGTCTAACCTGCTTTCTCATATTCCACAGGACTGAGTGCCAGGAACAGGACTCTCTCTTCATGAAACCAGAGCTGAAGACCAACAGAGTCCTTTCCCATGTTTCAGAGGGAATGAAGCAGACCACTTCCCATCACTGCCCTGCTCCCCTGACAACCATACCCAGCACAGGGAGAGCCTACCTCAAGCAGGTGAGCCAGCCAAGGCACCCTGAAAGCCTGGAGGGCTTTCGGGTGGAAGCAGACATCCTTCACTCTTACTCCTTGACTTTGAAGAGAAAGTAAGAGTACAATACCCCGAGTACTGCCAACTTCGTCCGCAAGTCTGAAAATTCTGCAGTAGCCTTGGCCACTGGAGCTGTGATGTCACATTCTAAGGCTCTTGACATCACTGACACACTGCTGAACTGCCTCCTGGGGCCAGCAGTGCCCCCAGCTGTTGATCTTTAAAGACTAGTATTTCAGTTACGAGATGAAGGCAGCCTCACATGCAGGTGTAAGAAAGGACTTTTAGCTCTACTGACCCAGTGGTAGTACTTGCCTAGATTATAGTATCATGGTCAGGATGTTCACAAGGACAGAGTCAGACAAATAT
Source organism: Erinaceus europaeus (assembly GCF_950295315.1). Lineage (NCBI taxonomy): Eukaryota > Metazoa > Chordata > Mammalia > Eulipotyphla > Erinaceidae > Erinaceus > Erinaceus europaeus. The sequence goes on from NC_080168.1 coordinate 68,113,130, forward strand.
ATTCATCTGCTCATGTTCCCTTTAAATTCATCTAGGCTTTTTTCCCACCTCTATCACTACTTTCAAATTTCAAAAATGTTTTACTGAATTCCTCCTTCATCTCTTTTCTTTCTTTTTTCCCCCCTCATTTAGGAGTACAGTTTCTCACTGCTCCCATTACCAAAGGTCTGCATCCCCACCTCACCCCCCTGGTAACCATTATAGTTCTCCCACATTCTTAGATAAAGCTGCACATCTTTTTTTTTTCACATTTGTGTGTTTAATTCTCTACATTTTGAATGTGAGTGAAACCATTCTGTCGCTGTCCCTTACCTCCTTACTGTCCCATAACTTTATGTCCCATAACTTTTTTATCCAGTCATCTGTCGAAGGGCATTTGGGCTGTTTCCAAATGGGGGCTATGTAGTAGCTAAACTGGAGAAATGTGGGCTGTGTTTTTCCTAGTTGTTCAGGAAGCTTGAGGAACGCCTGTCTTTTATTTACCACTAGACACACAACCACCTCAACATTCTGCCTCTGCCAGGTATCATTAATAGTTCTGGATGAGACCTAGGTTTGCAGGACTGTATGTTTCAGACATGTCCATGCAGCTTCCAAGGAATGTTTTCAGCCCTGTCCAGGTCCTGGACCCCAAGGTGCTAATGACTGTCCACCACAAGTGGCTACTAATGATTTCTTATCTGCATCTACATATTGGCCTACATATTTAAGTTATTTTCCTGAGGAAATGAAATAGTGTCCTATAGTGAGAACTAAAAAAAAAAAGAAAAAGAAAAAAGGCCCAATTCTTATGCGACCAACTTTTGAATGGGGAACAGAAATTCAACAGAAGAGACCACCAATCACAGTGTGATTCTAGACTCCTGGAAATATTACCCAGAAAAAAAACAAAGAGGGAAGTGAGGGAGTAAAGGTGGAACGTGAAACCTGACTGACACTGTGGAGAGGACAAACAAGGAAGCCTCCTTGGAAGAGCTCATTTGAAAGGAGACTTATTATTATTTTTTTTTAGAGCACTGCTCAGCTCTGGCTTATGGTGGTGGCAGAATTTGAACCTAGGACTCTGGCGCCTCTGACATGAATGTCATTTGCATAAGCATTATGGTCTCTCCCTGGCTCTTGATTTATGTTAATCATTGCAGGGAATAATCCTGGCCCTGTCATCTGCACAGTGCCACTGAGTGGCCCCAATGCCCAACTGTATAATATTAAAATAATTTTTCAGAGAGAGAGAGAAAGAGAGAGCAATGGAGAAAGAGAGACCTAGTCATCATAGCATCTGCAACATCCATGAAGGCACTGAGGCCATGTATGGTGCTGATGCTCCAATGCAGGGACTCAAACACGGGAGGCATGCACTCTAACAGCTGAGCTATCTCCAGTCACCAAAATGTAATAAACACACTTTGAATTCATCTAAAATACCACTGTGAATAACTGCAGGATAATATAAAATTGGGGGGGATTACAATTCTCACTGGCATTTTTAGCTAAAATTAGTTGAAGACCTGTTTCTAGACATCAACATTGTTAAAAATATTGTATTTATTCATTCCTTTTTGTTGCCCTTCTTTTGTTTTTTTTTTCTTTGTTAGTTTGTTTCTGCTATTATTGTTGTTCTTACTGATGTGCTCATTGTTGGATAGGACAGAGAGAAATGGAGAGAGGAGGGGAAAAAAGAGAGTGGGAGAGAGACATAGGCACCTGCAGACCTGCTTCATTGCTTGTGAAGCGACTCCACTGCAAGAGGGGAGTCGGGGTTTGAACCGGGATCCCTACTCCAGCCCTTGTGCTTTGCACCACCGGTGAGTGACCACCTGTGCTACCGCCAGACTCCCTGACATCAACATGTTTATGTCCACAGTGTCAGTGAGACAATCCCCCCTCTCTCTCATTTAGACATGGGTCAAAGTCAGTCATATCAGTTCCTGTTTTCAAAGGAAAAATGGAAAGACTCTAAGTTACAGAACAGCCTGACATGTGCTTCCAAAGAACATGAGCTGCTTAGAAGGGTCCCCAGAACAGCAATCCACACACTGTTACTGTGGTGCCGATCTCTGCATCTAGGCTTCCTCAGCAGCCCACACACCACCACTGGCAATGCTCTTTCTTATTCTTATCTTCACATTCTCTGAGCACGCTCTTGACAAACCAGACATGTGTGGTCACTCACAGGACTAACCAAGGCTGCTTCTCAAAATTGATGTCAATGTCCCTGGAGCCCCACGGTGGTCCCTCTAAATGTGCAGCACAGGGAGTTTCACCTGGAGCTATTCAGCACTGAGATCAGCCCCCCAGAGGAAGACCATCCTATGACAGAACAGAATCTCTGGGGTCTAAAAACTCCTCAGTTGGTGCCCACCTGCAGCCAGACTTCATGTCTGCACACTGATGTGCTAAGAACGCTATGCTCTGAATGAAACTGTGCCTCCTCACTTCAATAATAGTAACTCACTGAGCTTCCTTCAGAAGTATGTTTAAATTCCAATATGCAGTTCATTCCAGTGGAAGAGAACTTCTAACAACTGGTGGGAAAATGCAAGTGCATCTACATTTATCTGGATGCTGAATCCCAAGCCCCAGACTGTTCAGTTATTTTCCTAACGTGTTCAGTCCTGGCTATGCTGTGTCATGTTCATAGTTGCGCAAGACCTGTAGGACTCCAAAGTCAGAAGCTAACACAGTAAGAATCAAAAGGTTTGGGCTGTGTGTGTCCATGTCCACATCACTGCCCCTGGCAAGTGTGGTGAGAGGGCTCAGGGCAAAGGCCAGGGCTTAGGTGCTGGCTCACCTGATAGAGAGCACATGTTACCATAGTAGAGGACCTGGGTTCAAGTCCTTGGTGGTCCCCTCCTCAAAGGGGAAGAACTCAGAAGCAGATGAATAGTGCTGCATGTGATCGAATTTTCTCTTTATTTTTCATAGAGAAAATGAAAGAGGAAAGACAGACATACAGAAAGGGAGAGAGACACCTGCTGCTCTGCTTAACTGCTCTGTGAAGCCTCCTTTCCCCTGGGTTGAGGGCCTAGGTCTTGAACCTGGGTCCTTGTACATTATTGTAGCTGTGCTCTATAGTGTGTGCCACCGTCTCCCCCATCCATCTGCGTGCTCCATCAAAAGAAAAATGGGAAAAAGAAGAAGATAAAGCATGGCCTCTAGGAATGGTGGAGTTGGGCAGGTGTGGAGCCCCAGGTCTGGTGGGACAAAATGAAGCACAGAGTAAAGGCCGTCTCACATTAAACATTTCAGTGAACGTTCAAAGGTTCATTGTTCACCTCACTGTTGCCTTCCATCTTTTGCTGTTTGTCTGTTTTCCTTTTGCCATCATCTTAATGGGGGCTTCCAGGTTTATGGGACAGAGTTGACATATGGGCACAATCCCAACCGCTGTCTCTTAACCTCTAGAGACACTCGGGTCTCCTGCCCTCAGACAGCAGGAGCGCCTTTGAAGAAGCTTCTGGAAGCTCCAGGTGGGAAGCAGTGACGTCAAGGACATGGCCATGTGGCTGAAGTCTAAGACTCCCTGAGCGCACCCATTCTATCTCCAGCAAGACTGAGATTCCCCTGTGCACTGTGACTCCTGGTGGACTCAAGGTGTGGTCTCCAAAGTGGGGGTCCTGGTGCCTCCTCAGAGCAGAAGTGCAGACCCATGTGGACCCAGGAAATCAGGCAGGAGCTGGAGTGGAAGCAGGAGCAGGACACAGAAGCTCAGGGCATAGAGAGAGCAGGGAGGAGTATTTCCTGGATGAGTCATGGTGTTGAGGGAGAGAAGGCACCACCCAGAAAGGGGAGTGGTTACAGCTGTAACTTTTGGCTATAAAAGTAGTGAACCTTTGGAGTTTCTTCCCTTTCTTTGATTCCTTTCCATTGCCTTATTGCTGTGGAGAGAACTTCCAATACTATGTTGAAGAGTTATGGTGATAATGGACAGCCCAGTCTAGTCCCTGATCTGAACGGGAATGTTTTCAATTTCTGTCCATTCAGTATGATGTTGGCTGTAGGTTTGCTATATATGAATTCCACTATCTTGACAAATTCCCCATCTACTCCTGTTTTTTGTAGAGTTTTGAGCATGACTGGGTGTTGGATTTTATCAAAGGCTTTCTCTCCATCTATTGATAATCATGTGGTTTTTGGTTTTGCTTTTATTAATGTGGTGAATGGTGTTGATTGACTTATGCATATTGAACTAGGCTTGAATTCCAGGAGTAAATCCCACCCTGTTGTGATGAACAATCATTTTGTTATACTGCTGTATCTGGTTGACTAGGATCTTGTTCAATGATTTAGCATCTATGTTCATCAGAGATATTCTCTTGAGCTTTCCTTTTTTTGTTGTGTCCCCATCTGCTTTTGGAGTAGGGTGATGCTGGCTCACAGAAGGTGGAAGGATATGTTCCTGTTTCTTCGATCTTTCAGAAGAGCTTTAAAAGTATAGGTATTAACTATATCCTAAAGGTTTTGTAGAATTCATTTGTAAACCATTTGGTCCTGGACTTTTGTTGTTGGGAAGCTCTAATAACTGTTTTGATTTCTTTGTCTGTAACTGATGAATTTAAGTTTTGTAGTTCTTCCTTGTTCAGTTTTGGAAGGGTGTATGTTTCTAGGAATATTCTGTTTTTCTGGATTCTTTTTTAAAATTTATTATTTATTTATTCATTCATTTCACCAGAGCACTGTTCAGCTCTGACTAATGGTGGTACGGGGGATTGAACCTGGGAATTTAAAGCCTCAGGCATGAGAGTCTGTTTGCATAACCATTATGCTACCTCTACCCTCAGTCCTTCTTCCAGATTTTTTTGCTAGTGGCATGTAGTTGTTTGTAGAACGTTCGCTTAATTTTTTTGGATTTCTGTGGTGTCTTGTTGGGCTTAACTTTGCGAGTGGGAGACAGATGACCAGGGACTCATGGCTGAGTTGTACATAATATCTCTTTATTTATGCAGAATGTAGCACAATCTAAACCATCTAAATACTAAACTAAACTACCTGTCCATATATATATATATATATATATATATATATATATATATATATATATATACTGGCCAAGTAGGATGTAAACAGGATATGACATAGAAAGGGTGAGGCAAAAAAGATATTGGTGGAGATTAGGGTGTACTAGGAGAGGGAGTGGAGCAAAAAGACATCATGAACCAGTGGGGATTAAACCAATGCCCTGGAGACAGGATGGTGCTTAGTTAACAGTGGTTATGTAAATAGAATACAGTGCTAATCAGGGGGGGATTAAACCAATGAAACAGAAGGTGTTTTTAGAAGCAGAATTAGAAGCATACCAACAATTCCCCCTTACTTTTTAACTAATGGCCATAGTATCAGGAGTGTGGGGTGAACAGAAACCTATATGGCACAGGAATTTTCAAAAGAACTGGCACATGACATGGAGGAACAAAATAGGAGAGAAGCAAGAACCAGTGTGATGCCAAGGGGAGGACTGGGGAGGGGGCGTTTCCTGAATCAAAGGGCAGTGCCGAGCAGGCGAAAGGGCATTTCTTGCCTCTTGTGGCATCTGTTGCCTCAAAGGGTGTTTCCTGCCTCTGTGGGCATCTCGTGCCTCAAAGGGTGTTTCCTGCCTCTGTGGGCATAAACTAGTAAGGAGGGTGGTATCTCCTCTATTATTTACAGTTCTATATATTTGTATCCTCTATCCCACCCCCCTTTTTCTAGTAAGTCTGACTAAGGGTTTGACAATTTTGAGAACTTGTTTGGAGGTTCAAGCAGGGGAGCGCAGCTATTTGTATACCCTCGACCGAAGACCGGTCCATCTCTATTTGGGGAAGGCTGTCCTCTTCGAAGGAGTGATGCACGTGGAGCGGTGAGGGAGGTGAGGGAGGAGGGGACACCTGCCCAGCCAGCCAGATAGGCTGAATCAACCCTGGCAATCAATGGGATGACAGATGTCACAGCCAGATTGTCCTCACATCCAAGTGTTTGACAATTTTAATTTTTCACAGAACCAACATTTTGCTTCACTAATCTTTTGTATGGTTTCTTATTTTCCATGTTGTTTAATTCAGCTCAAATTTTTGCCATTTCAGTCCCTCTGGATGCTTTAGGGTTCCTTTGTTCTTCTTCTTCTAAGTCTTTAAGGCGTGCAGTAAAGTTGTTTACTTCAGCTTTTTCTTGTTCTGTAATGAGTGCTAGTATAGCTATGAGTTTCCCAGTAAGTATTGCTTTAGCTGTGCACCAAATATTTTGGTAGCCTGTGTCTTCATTTTCATTTGTTTCTAGAAACATTTGAATTTCTTGCTTGAGTTCCTCTTTGATCCAGTGGTTATTCAGCAGTATGTTGCTGAGTTTCCAAATTTTGTGATTTTTAAGTAATTTTCTGTTTGTTGTTGAGTGTTAGCTTTAATCCACTGTGGTTTGAGAAGATGCTTGGGATGATTTTCGTGCTCTTGAATTTGTTGATACTGTCTTTGTGGCCTAACATGTGGTCTATCCTGGAGGATGTACTGTGTGGATTTGAAGAGAATGTGTATTCCACTTTCTTGGGGTGAAGAACTCTGAATATGTCCAGGAGGCCTAGTCAGTGCATCTCTTTGATCAATTCTCATTTCTTTACTGTTTCTCTACTTAGTTGATTTAAGTGTGAGAGTGGGGTGTTGAAGTGTCTTACTATTACTGTTATTACCATTGATGTATTTTTATACCTCTTTCTGTGATGTATTTAGATGGGCCCTCATTGGGTGCTTAGATGTTAATAATTGTTAAATCTTTTTGGTTGATTGATTCTCTGATCATTATGAAATGACTGTGACTATCTTTTATTACCTTATTTAATTTAAACTTTACTGTGTCAGAGATTATAATGATAGTTCCTGCCTTTTTTGTAGCCCATTAGCCTGTATGATAGTTTTCTATCCTTTCACTTTAAGTCTGTGTTTGTTTTGTTGTGTCAGGTGTGATTCTTGTGAGCCACATATGGTTGGGTTGTTTTTTCTGATCCATCTTCCCACTCTGTGCCTTTTAATGGAGGTATTTAAGCCATCAACATTTATTGATATTATGGATTTAAGATTTTGCAGTGCCATTATTCAACAATTTTTTATTTGCTGCTGCTACCTTTTCTGATGTATAACATCTTCTCCTGAGTTTCCTGGTTAGTTCTCTGTCCCCTGGTGTCAGCACGGGGCCTCCCCACCACTGCTCCAGTTTCTGAGGGCAGTAACAATGGAGTCTCACAGTTGTATTTGGTGAGTCTTAGGGGAGTCCTCTCCTCCCTTCAGCTGTCTTTTGGTAGTTGAAACAGACTGGAGGTGGTATCTCAACTGGTAAAATACTGGACTGTGATCAGCCACTTCATCTCTCCCTAGGCTCCTCTCTCTGTCCACAAGCCACACGGGTTTGCACTCAACAGTGATTTGGTGGGTTCCTGAAGTCCTTCTAGCCCTGTGTTGTTGTAGTCCAAGATGGTCTCTTTTGGTATTCATAGTTGACCTGGGAGAGGGGAGGAGAGCAGAAGAGAGGAGAGCAGAAGAGAGGTGAGGTGAGGTGAGGTGAGGTGAGGTGAGGTGAGGTGAGGAGAGGAGAGGAGAGGAGAAAACACTGCTGCTGCTGCTCCATAGCCACAAATCCCTGCCTACTTCTTTCAATTCATACCAAATGATACTGCATCTGCTGATCCCAACCTAATCAATGCAACCAGCACCATCTCAGCTTGCTTCACTTTGGACTGTGTCCAGAGGCAACAAGTGTGAAATGTCAACCCTTCAGCATCATTACCCTGGTGAGACCTTTCCTTTCTCATAGGATTCTCTAATTCCATTTAATGTGGTGCACTTCCTAACAAAGTCCCAGAACCTAGGTATAGACCAGGTCCTATGATATAGGGCATATGTACACATCTCCATAAATTAGGGCAAAATGTATACCTGAACGCAAAAGTACACAATAGTTTGCAGTGAGTCAATAAATGAAACAAGCAAGTAGAAAGACCTAAAAAGACACCATAAAGTACCTAATGAAACAGTTTCTACTTAGACCTAGATACCCTCCTCACCTACTTCCTATTACATTTCCCTCAGTCACTCCAAAATTAACCTTATCAAAGTAAGGACTACAAAAGCTGAATAAGGCCAGGAGACTGGTATACTTTAATGATGACTTTCTAGTCACTATCAGTCCATCCCATCACCTGAAGCCCTGTTGGTGGCAATTGTGAAATTGTACCCCTCTTATCCTATGGTCTTGTCAGTGTTTCCATTTTATAAAATAAATAAAGAGAATCGCAGAGCTTTAAGTCTAGAGCTGCTTGGGAAGACACTGCTTGTCACTCCTTTGAGAGCGGGCTTTCCCAAGCCTCTCTTGCTGGATGGAGTGGCACTTGGATGTTCATTTGGCAATGTCACCTGAACTGCGGGCTCCCAACCACGCTGCCATCTGAGTAGTAGCCCTGTCAGTGGGTAGCGAGGTGCCACACAGTGTAGACACTGCCCTCCCAAGCCAATTCACTCATCTAGTGGAGCTCTGTTCTCAGGCCTAGTGAGGAAAGGGGAGGTGCTTTATCGCCCTTAAGTGAGCAGGCACAAACATCTGCAGGTGGAGAGCCAGAGGCTCAACCCAGGATCCTTACACCAGCCCCTGTGATTTGCACCACCTGCGCTTAACCTGTTGCACTACCACCTGACCCCCTACCTTTCTTTCTTTTTTTTTAAATGTATATATATTACCTGCAGTCTGCTGGCATTTTGCTGTTGACACCTGTCTTTCTCAATATTCTGGTAAAGCCTAGCTCAAAGCACACACAGGGCGATTTCTTTGTTTTTTATCTGGGAGCCTTCTTGCTGGCATTTAACTACAAGCCCTGGAAAATTACCAAAATCAGAGACAGATGGGAGTTCCCACAAGGCAAACTAAAACAGAACCAAGATGTTTAAGACAAGGAAACATGAATCAGGAAATTATTACAAAAGGTTAAGAACATTTTATATTTAACATGCTTTAGAAATGATACCTAAGGGAGTTAGACGGTAGCTCGGTGGGCTAAGCACACATGGCACAAAGAGCAAGGACCGGTTAGGATCCTGGTTTGAGCCCGTGGCTCCCACCTGCAGGGGAGTTGCTTCACAGGTAGTAAAGCAGGTCTGCAAGTGCCTCTCTGTCTCTCTTCCTCTCTATCTCCCTCTTCTCTCTCAATTTCTCTCTGTCTCTATCCAATAACAAAAAAAAGAAAGAAAGAAAGAAAAGAAATGATACATAGATTGCTATATGGAAAACTGGGAATTCTTATGCATCTACAAACAATTGTATTTACTGTGGAATGTAAAACATTAGTTCCCCAATAAAGCAATTAAAAAGAGAAAGAGAGAAAGAAAGAAATGATACCTAGCTTAAGATGGTAATAACTGTAGACTCACCTACAAAGAAGGAAGCTTCAGAAGCGGTTAAGCTGTGCTGCAGGTGTCTTTCTCTCTACCTCCCCCTACCATCTCAGTTTCTCTGTCTTTATTCAATAAACATGTAAAGTAAAATAAATCTTGAAAAAATACTTGTAAATGGTTGCTCTGATACTGATATCTTGAGGTGTTTCCTATGTGAAGGCTGAATGTAGCAACACCTATGGATGACCATGATTCTTTCTCCAAGTTCTGCCTCCCCATCCCATCCCAGCACATTCATTTACTTTCAAAGATCAACATACAGCAGGGTATTGTGACCCAAATGTAGATACACACATTGTCTGGCTCAGGGAGAACTAAGTCAGCTTGACCCACTTCAATCATAAATAGAGATGTTGAAAATAACTTTAGAGACCAGTGCAAACAAGCTACCCAGTGTCTTAATAAAAAGACAGTAGTGACTGTTCTCTCCTTTGCCTTGGTTCTAAATTTGTTGATTCTGGATTTTAAATGGGCCTGGCCTACTGTTGAGTCCAGTTACCATCCTAAATCTAGGTGCAGGTTGTCTGTTTCTTAAAAAGAAAACACAACATGTTTCTTACAAACATAACATAACATAAATAACACACATAACATAACTTTTTTATTCATGAGAGAGAATGAGAGCAACATTCTGGTACATGCAATGCCAGGAATCAAACTGAGAATCAGAAGGCGGCTCAGGGGGTAAAGCACATGCTTTATATAGCATGTGGCTGGGGGTCTGATCCTCGACACTGCAAGTGAACACCACAGGCAGGCAATGGAGGGACTCTGTGCATAGAGGAGCAGGGCTTTGCATGTCTCTCTCTCTTAAAGGATACAGGATGGAGACTGGCAGGGAGGCTTCTCAGCTGTCCCATGCCGGTTCAAGGTTCTGGGTGGGATTGATCCCCAGACACAATATTTGAGAAAAAAAATTTAAAAAGTCTTTGTATTACTTAAAAGATGTACAATTAAGAGAACAATACTACCATGATTTTATTTTTTTTAAATATTTATTTTATTTATTTATTCCCTTTTGTTGCCCTTGTTGTTTTATTGTTGTAGTTATTATACTTGCTGTCATTGTTGGATAGGACAGAGAGAAATGGAGAGAGGAGGGGAAGACAGAGAGGAGGAGAGAAAGACAGACACCTGCAGACCTGCTTCACCTCCTGTGAAGTGACTCCCCTGCAGGTGGGGAGCCGGGGTTCGAACCGGGATCCTTATGCTGGTCGTTGTGCTTTGCGCCACCTGCGCTTAACCCGCTGCGCTACAGCCCGACTCCCCATGATTTTATTTTTTAAAAAGCCAATCTGCAGCCCTTGAGGCTGGCACAGTGATTGGAGTTCTGAACTCAAGCATGAGGTCCTAAATTCTACCTCCAGCAACAGTTGTTCCAGATGCTATAGTGTTTCTCCTCTCTCTCCCTCTCTCTCTCTCATCCCTTTCTCCCTCACTGATTAATAAATCTTTTAAAAGAGCTCCAGCATATGTAGAACAAAAGTTCAGACAGACCTAGGATCCCATATATGCAAATCCAGACCTCTTTCCACTGAACCACCTCCCAGCTTGCATTAACTGGCTCTTTAAAAGATTATAATTATTTATATGTGTGTACATATATTTTATATTTTTAAAAAAAATATGGTAGGATTCATGAATTTGTGTGTAATCCTTGAGCAGGGGCCATGCTAATCTTCTCTGTATCATGCCAATTTTAGTATATGTGCTACCAAAGCTAGGACTATATTATAATCTTATTTATAAAGTGTTAAGAGATGGAGATATTTGGATTCGGGTGGTGGCACAGCCAGTTAAGCACACATGGTACAAAGCTCAGGGACAGGCCCCTGTCTTTCCAACTGCAGGGGAGTCCTTTCACAGGTGTTGAAGCAGGTCTGCAGGTGTCTTTCTTTCTCTCCCCCTCTCTGTCTTCCCCTCCTCTCTCCATTTCTCTCTGTCCTATCCAACAACAACGACATTAATAGCCACAACAATGTTAAGCAACAAGGTCAACAAACAGGAAAATAAAAAATAAAAAAAAGAGTAGAAAAGAAAAAAAACGAGAGGGAGACAATGAGACCTTGGTGACAACAACAACAAAAATAAAATAACCTACTTATACTCTACAATTGCAGAATGGCTAGGGCAATAAATCTGTAGGCATTAAGTCCTGAATTCAATCCCTAGCATTGCATGTGCCATAGTCATGCTCTGCTTCTCTTTTTTGTATTAATAAGTAACATTTTTTTTCCTTTTTTAAATTTCCTTTTTTTTAAAAAACCGCGGTTCCTGCCCGGTTCCTACCCAGCTCCAAGATTGGCTCCTGCCTGGCTCTGCCCAGCTCCTAGTGCAGCTCCCACCTGCCAGTGCCCTGGCCTCCCCGTTGTGCCCTCAGTCAGACTGCAGTCCCTCCAGGACTGTCCCCACAGACACAAGTGCTCCAGGCGATCCCCACCCACTCCCCACTGCACACTGAGCCCAGCCAGGCCCAGGCCTCCTGGAAGGGATCAGGGGTGGGAGCGGGCTCAGAGTGGCCTTCCAGGACCAGCAGGTTGCAAAATGCCAGACCCTCAGCCCAGACCAGATCCACAGCCTGGGTGCACGGTTCGGCAAGGGTTCCAGCCAGCCGGTCAGGGGCACCGCTCTGAAATCCATGTCTATTCCGAGAGAGAGAGACAGAGACAGAGACAGAGACAGAAAAAACACTTCAGTTCTAGAAGTGCGAGGGGACCCCCAACCTGGACCCACACCCAGTGCCCCAGCCTTCACCCTAGTCTGGGAGCCCGGCTCGCCATGTTGCCCCAGGCCAAACTCGAGGTTCATGATTCCAAACAGACGTCCCCCAGGGACCTCGTCGTGGGCCACACCGAGAAGAAGGACAGAGGGCTCTATTTCAGATGGGCTGCTGCGCGGAAAGTTCTCTGGGCCTGGTCGCTCCGGAAGCCAAGGCAGGCCGGTGGGTCTGGGTCCCCTCCTGCCTGGGCGGTTGGGGTGGGCAGGAGGCGCACTGCCCGGCTTCCAGCTGCGCAGGCGGGTCCTCCCCCTCGGGGCGCTTGGAGCTGCCGGCATGGACACGCTGGGCGAGGCCTTGGGACCCAAGGACCCCTCTCCTGGCAGGAAGGAAAGGGAAGGCCAGCCACCTGGACTCTCTGGCTTGGTCCCCGTGCTCTTGCTCACTGAAGCCGAAAACAGCGGGATCTGGAGGCGCGCAGCCACCCTTCCAGGGTGTCCCTGCAGGTTCGGGGTCTAGGGGCTTGTGCACATCTCTCAGGGTGCACCCCTGCCAGTGCGCATGGCCGATTTCCCGGGGAGCGCCCTGCCCAAGGCCGCTGGGTCCTGGGGGTTGGGGAGGCTCACAGCCCCCTCTCCAGGTGCACCTGGCCTGGGGTACTGGGTCTGGGGTCGCTGGCCACTCTGTGGCTGACCCCGACTTCGCCCCTCCCCCCACCCAGCACCTTCATGGGCGGGCGCAATACCCAAGCCATCCAGGGCGCTGGGCCCCAGGGGCCACTTACTTGGAACTGGAAGAATCCCAGTAGATGGGCTCAAGCACGATGGACCTGGCCAAGGCGGTCCAGCACAGCACCGTCGTGAATCCCCAGCAGTACTTACACGCGGGGGGGGGGGGCTCCGCAGGGTTGTGACCAGGCCCTTCCCAGCGCTGGGGCCTATGGGTGCAACGCACGTGACATGACGCAATGCAGCGTGGGGGCGACGGGGCCTCAGGGCGCGGGCTGGATGGACCCAACTGGGACAAATGGAATAAAAGAAGAAGGGAAGACAGGGGGAGAGAAAGATAGACACCTGCAGACCTGCTTCACTGCTCTGGGGAAGTGGGGCTCCAGACACACTTGTGGAGTCGTCTGTCCAGGGAAGTCTGGTCAGCATCATGCTAGCATCTGGAACCTAGTGGCTGAAAAGAGTTTACATACAAAGCCAAACAAATTGTTGACCAATCATGGACTTAAAGGCTGGAATAGTACAGATGAAGAGTTGAGAGGATACTTAAGAAATTCTTTGATAATTTTAAAATAGGCACAGGTGATGGTGATCTCAGTTGAGCATGCACATAACCATGACTAAGGACCCAGGTTCAAGGCCTAGTGCCTACCTGCTAGGGGGTGGGGGAAAGCTTGACAAGCAAGCAGAGCTGCACATGTCTTTCTCTCTCTCTCCATTATCTCCCCTCCTTGTATGAATTGTCTAGTTCTATCAAATAAAAATTAAATTGCAAATATAAATTCCTTAAAAATAATCTCTGTCTTCCCCTCCTCTCTCCATTTCTCTCTGTCCTATCCAACTACAAGGACATCAATAACAACAATAATAACTACAACAATAAAACAATAAGGGCAACAAAAGGGAAAATAAATATTTTAAAGATTAAAAAATAATAATTTAGAAATATTTTTATTATCTTTATTTATTGGATAGTAACAGCAGAAATCAAAAGGGAAAGGGGAAGTAGGGAGCAGATGGAGAGAGACCTGCAGCACTGCTTCACCATTCACAAAGCTTTTCCTCTGCAGGTGTGGTGGGGACTCAAATCCAAAATAAATTTTAAGACTCTAACTCAACTCATTTTGTGTTGATGGTGTTAGGGTTTAGAGACAGACTTAAGTTTGAATAAAATCTAGAGACAGGATGTAAAGTTCAAAATTTCAGAGCCATAAAAAGAAATAGGGCTTTTCCCAGACCCACCCCTGCTACCTGCAGGATGAGACTGGCTGAGAGGAGGACAAAGCAGTAGGAATATAATATCCCTTTGGAATATATATCCCTTTGGAATAGAACTAAAATAGGCCTACTAGCTATCTTCAAAATGGAGACCCCAAATCTTCATCTGCAATATTCCAGCCTTTAAGGTTCATGATTGGTCAACAGTTTGTTTGGCTTTATATGTTAACTCTTTTTTCAGCCACCAGGTTTCAGATGCTACCAAGATGCCTACCAGACTTCCCTGGACAGACCACTCCACCAGTGTGTCTGGAGCCCCACTTCCCCAGAGCTCTGTGCCACTAGGGAAAGAGAAAGACAGGCTGAGAGTCTGGATCCACCTGTAAACACCCATGTTCAGCATGGAAGCAGTTACAGAAGCCAGACCTTCTACATTCTGCACATCATAATGTCCCTGAGTCTATACTCCCAGAGGAATAACGAATAGGAAAGCTATCGGGAGGGGATGGCACGTGGAGTTCTGGTGGCAGGAATTGTACCCCATTTATCCTATGGCCTTGTTAATGTTTCCATTTTATAAATAAAATTTTTAAAAAGAATAGCATATATAGAGAGTTGTATGCAAAAAAATCAGTGGGACCTTCTTTAAAAGACAAAAAAAACAAGGGGGCAGGTGGTGGTGCACCTGGTTAAGTGCATACATCATAGTGCACAAGGACTTGGGTTCAAGCCCCTGGGCCCCCACCTGCAGGTGGAAAACTTCACAAGTGGTGAAATATAGCTACAGGTGTCTCCATCTCTTTCCCTTTCTATATGCTCCTCCCTTCTCAATTTCTCTGTTTCTATCCAATCAATCAGTCAATCCATACATAGATAATTAAAAAACAACAGGCATCGCATGCAGAGAAACTCCCCTCTCCCTCTGAGCTGAGGGGGGACATTTGCAGAGTTCTTCTGGCCTAAACAAAGTGCTGGGTGAAGTTTTGCCTCTGATTTTGTATTTCCTCTCACCTATAAAGGAATGCAAATGGGAGGGTGGGGTAGGTGGGGGTGCACTGGGTTTAGTGCACATAGTATAAAAGCACAGACTCACGCATGGATCTTGGTTGGAGGCCCTGGCTCCTCACCTGCAGAGGAACACTTCACAATCCGAGAAACAGGTCTCTATCCCTCTCTATGTACCCCTCCCCTCTCAGTTTCTCTCAGTCTTAGCCTAAAATAAATAAAGACATGGAAGCACTTGTTCTCAAAAGAAATCTGAGCCCAGGGGCCAGGCGGTATTGCAGCAGGTTAACTGCACATGGCAGCACAAGGATCCTGGCTTGAGCCCCAGCCTGCTGCTCCCCACATGCAGGGAGGGGTCGCTTCACTAGGGGTGAAGCAGGTCTGCCAGTCTCTGTCTTCCTCTCCCCCCTCTCTCTCTTCCACCTCCTCTCTCAATTTCTCTTTGTCCTATCCAACAACAGCGATGCAACAATGGCAACAAAGTGGGAAAAATGGCCTCCAGGAGCAGTGGATTTGTAGTGCAGGCACCCAGCCCCATAGATAACCCTGGAGGCAAACAATCTTGTTTTTCAACTTTGGCCTGAGAGTGAGATCATCCCATATTCATCCTTCAGTTTCTGACTTATTTCACTCAACATGATTTTTTCAAGGTCCATCCAAGATCGGTTGAAAATGGTGAAGTCACCATTTTTTACAGCTGAGTAGTATTCCATTGTGTATATATACCACAACTTGCTCAGCCACTCATCTGTTGTTGGACACCTGGGTTGCTTCCAGGTTTTGGCTATTACAAATTGTGCTGCCAAGAACATATGTGTACACAGATCTTTTTGGATGGATGTGTTGGGTTCCTTAGGATATATGTAGAAAACACATATATCTACATATATGTGTTTTCTACATATCTACATATGTAGATATGTAGAAAACACAAGTCGAACCTGAAATGGAATTGGAGTATTACACCAAAGTAAAAGACTCTGGGGTGGGTGGGTTGGTGGGGAGAATACAGGTCCATGAAAGATGATGAATGACATAGTGGGGGTTGTATTGTTAAATGGGAATCTGGGGAATGTTATGCATGTACAAACTATTGTATTTACTGTTGAATGTAAAGCATTAATTCCCCAATAAAGAAATAAATTATTTAAAAAAAAAGGTATCTGAGCCCCATGTTTTTAGCTGCACTACTTACAGTAGCCAAACAGGAAAGCAAACTAATAGCCAATAACAGATCATTGAATAAGAAGTTATGGGAATAGGTATTAATCATTCCTTGAAAGTTCTCTAGAATTAAATGAATCTGTTTTTAATGGAAACGATGAATAGTGTTGCTTACAGTCATTAATGTAGGGACACAAGCAGAGTGATTTCTTCTGGTCGACTGGGTTATCAAGCAAACTTACCAACATTGAGCACCGATGTCTAATAGTGAAATCTGACCTAATAGTGAAAATATCTAACAGTGAAATCGGGTATCAACTGCTTTTTTCTTTTTTTTTCCTTTAGTTTTTAAAATTTATTTTCCCTTTTTATTGCCCTTGTTCTAGTTGTTGTTATTGATGTCATCATTGTTGGATAGGATAGAGAGTAATGCAGAGAGGAGGGGAAGACAGAGAGTGGCAGAGAAAGATACACACCTGCAGACCTGCTTCAAATCTTGTGAAGGGACTCCCCTGCAGGTGGAACTGGGGAGGGTGTGTGTGTGTCAAAGCAGGATCCTTATGCAGGTCCTTGTGCTTCATGCCACCTGTACTTAACCCACTGCACTATACCACCCAACTCCCATCCATTGTTTTCTTCCAATCCTCTTTTATGGTTAAAGTCATGAGTAACTCCAAATAAACACTGGGACACATAGCTTTTTAGTATATTCTTGTGAGAGTTTGCTCCCTACCTTGTGGTTCATTACTCAATTTCTCTCTGGTAGTACACAAATGGGCAGAGCAGTAGAGAAATAACTGCATTTGTATGTATAGATAGAGACATGTAGAAATAGGGAACGTTAAATCAATACTATGTAGTTATTTATCTACTAGGAAAACGTATTTCAGAGACTTTATCTCTTGTACTTTCGATAACTTCTTGAACTAAAATTTTAGACACTTCTGCTTTACTCTAAGGAACCTGAGGATCAGCAGAATTGCTGTGACTTGAACTACAGCTCTTTCCCATCTGCATTTTTCCTCCTTATTTTCATGAAGGTTATGGAAGCTTTACTGTTGGTTACCAAAGAAAGAACATGCAGAGAAAAAGTTGATCAACTGTGAGAGATGGCTAGGTCTTCTCTTCAAAAGAACACAAACAGAACAACTGTTTAGTACAAACATTCTTTTATAAATTGTTATCTATGACCACCTGTGGCCAGTAGTTTTGTATTCTTTAGGTCAGCTGCCTGCAGTGCCTCCCCATCCTCCAGCAGAGACCCTCATTCTCCCTTCCTCCTTTCCTTCTTTAGACAATGGGGAGACTGTGAGCTCTGAAGCCCAGCCCAGGGGTGGAGGAGACAGCTCTGCTTCAGGTATAAAAGATGGGAGAAGGCTGAGGGGGACATGCTGCTGCCTGAAGGCCACTGTTGGTGGCATGCCCTTTTGCAAAAGAACAAATAAATGCCTTGCTTCAATTCCTTATTTTTTTACCTTGACAAGTATTTTTAATTGGACATCATTTCCAACACTAGGAACCCAGGGATGCTGATGGCTCACCCCACTCCTGCCACCTAACAATGTCCCAATGGTTCTTTCTCTCTGATTTTAAAGTCTACTGAGAAATTGAGAGGAAGGGGAGAGAGAGAGAGATGTGGAAAGAGACCCCCACAGACCTGCCTCACCTCACAACAAAGAATTATTATGGTTATTCTGGGAAATGGCATAATTCAGAAATAGGATTGACTCATTGCTCAGAATCCTTCAAACAAGATGCCAGAATCAGAGATGGGTGAGCTTATAGCAGTAGCGGAGTGGACTCTGTCTATGTCTCTATCTCCCTGTGCCTCTTTCCCCTTCCTTCACTCTCCCTTCCCACTATCTCTAGAATTTATAGTTGATGGCTGATTTTTGTAATAGTCTATTCTTGCCTTTCCATTTTTCTTTCTATTTTTCTCTTCTTTTCATTAATGTCTGTTGTTGTTTTTACGGTTGTGGTGTTGTCTGGCTAACTGATTTTGATTGAACTGCATCAATCTCTGCTTCAGCTGCTATTGTACACTCTGGGGTTTGCGACTTCACCTGAGAAAAGACTCTAGTGTGGCCTTATACTCACACAAACAACAACTTAAGAATGACAGGACAGAAAACTATAAACCACATTAATGAAAAATAAAGAAGGTTAAATTGAGAGCAAATAAAACTGCTAGAACAATGAATCAGGACAAGACCCCAGAACAAAGTCCAGATAAATCAGAAGTAATTATATATAAGTATGCAAACACTAATAGATCTGATGATCACAGAAAAAAAGACAACTATGGAGGACAGGGCTATCAGAAATAGGGAAACAACAGAGGAGACCCTCAAGGAAAATACCAGCTACCTCAAGGTAATTAGAGAACTGAAAGCTGAAAGAACTGAGGTAAAAGGCCAACTAGCAGAACAAGTTACTGAACTGAAGAAGGAAGGTGAAGGAAGGGAACGAAGATTAACAGAAGCAGAAAACAGAATTAGCCAGACAGAAGATGAGCTAGAGAAAAGTAAGAAGGATGTAAAAGAGCTAAAAAGGAGATTGAGAGACACTGAAAACAGTAACAGAGACATATGGGATGATCTCAAGAGAAGTAAAATTTCATAATTGGCCGGCCAGAGGAAGAAAGAGAGGAAGGGGAAGAAAACATCCTAGAGGAAATAATAGAGAAAAACTTCCTAGCTCTCAACAACAGAAAGGACATTAAGATTACAGAGGCCAGGAGAGTCCCAAACAGGATCAACCCAGACCTGAAGACACCATGACATATCATAGTTACAATGAAACAAAGTAAGGATAAAGAAAGAATCCTGTGTGCTGAGCAGCTGCACAGACAGTTAAGTGCACATAACCTGAAGGACAAGGACAAGCATAAGGATCTGGGTATGCGCCCCTACAGGGAGTTGCTTCACAGATGGTAAAACAGGTCTGCAGGTGTCTATCTGTTCTCCCACTCTATCTTCCCCTCCTCTCACCATTTCTGGCTGTCCTATCCAACAAAAATACTACTAACAACAATAATGATAATATTGCATTTGCCAATCCCAACCTAATCAATGTAACGAGTACTACCTCAGCATGCTTCACTTCAGACTGTGTCAAGAGACTTCAGGTGTGGAATGACAACCTTCAGCTTATTACTCGGGTGAGGCCTTTCCTTCCATAGTATTCTCTAATTCCATCCCAGGAGGTTCACTCCCAACACCTAGATATAGGCCAGGTCCCATGAGATAGAGCATATGTTCACATGCATCCATAAACTAGGACAAAATATATACCTGAAAGCATATGTACACAATAGTCTTCAGTGAGTCAGTATAAAGTTCCTAATGAAATAGTATCTAATTAGACTTAGATACCCTCCTCACCTCCTTCCTATTACAGTTCTCTCACTCACTCCAAAGCTAACCTTAACAAAGCAAGGACTGCAAACCTGAAAAGGACAAGAGGCTGGCGTACGTTAATGATGACTCTTTCCTCACTATCAGGCCACCCTATCAGCTGGGGCCCTATTCGCAGAGTCCTGAGATTCCCAAACAGACATGATGGGCCTAGACCTCAAATAATTCCCTCTCTCCATTGTTACCGGTCATCTCTATAAAAAACAACCCTATATGGGCCCCCAGAGGACCTTGTCCTCAGCTAGGATCAACAATGGTAGAGAATGTCCCATCCTCCAAAGGGAGGATGGACAACATAAGCTATGCTACACCTAAGGAAGATGGGTCCTGATATTGAGGCAGCTTGGAATGCTCCTACTCATGACCACAGCCTGTGAGCTCAGATCTACAGGGATGCAGAATTCACATAGATCCTAAGTTGAATATTGGTCCCAGTCCATATCAAATTGATAGGGTTTATAGTCAACAATATTTATATCCCTTTCCCATAATAGGGAGCTACTCTCTTCCCTGATCCAGCTTTCTGTCCCTTTTCCAGCCATGACATCACCTCCCCAGACAATACTGGGATCCACTTGCATATCAGATTTCAGGCTCAGAGGAAAAATAAAAAACAAACTAGTATAGCTACAGGACCTTTGAAATATAACTAAAATATGCCTACTAGCTATCTCCAAAATGGAGGGTCCCCCTCCCCAACACGCCATCTGCACTATTCCAGCCTTTAGGTCCATGATTGTCAACAATTTGTTTGGCTTTGTATTTTAATTCTCTTTTCAGCCACCAGGTTCCAGATGTCAGCATGATGCTGACCAGACTTCCCTGGACAGACAACCCCACCAATGTGTCCTGGATCTCTGCTTCCCCAGAGCTCCACCCCACTAGGGAAAGAGAGAAGCAGGCTGGGAGTATAGATCGACCATTCAATGCCTATGTTCAGTGGGGAAGCAATTACAGAAGACAGACCTTCCACCTTCTGCATCCCACAGTGACCTTCGGTCCATACTCCCAGAGGAATAAGGAATAGGAAAGCTGTCAGGGGAGGGGATGGGATATGGAGTACTGGTGGTAGGAAATGTGTGGAGTTGTAACTCTCTTATCCTATGGTTTTGTTAATGTTACTTTTTAAATAAATTAAATTAAGAAGGTGAAGAAATTTAAAAAATTTTTTTGAAAATTACCTCCCTGCAGTTATCTCTTTTTTTTTTTGGCTTCCAGGGTAACTTCTAGGTCTCAGTGCCTACACTACAAATCCCCACTGTGGATGTGCCGAGGTGAGAAAGGAGTAAGAGGCCCAGAGGTAGTGTGAGCACTAACTACTGTGCCAGGACTGTGGCACTGCTCACCCTTTCACCATGAAATTTAAACAATATATTGCATGGCCCGGCTGTCACACACAAAGTGCATACACTATAGTGCCTAAGGATACCAGCGAGTAAGCCCCGTGACCTTGCCTGCAGGGGGGAAAGCTTCACAGGTACTAAAGCAGGGCTATGGGGGTCTCTGTCTCCCTCTTCTCAATTTCCTTCTCTAGAAAAACAAATATTAAATAACAAAATAAGCACTAAGGTGCAGAGCTTACCCTGCAGTCCTTAGAGGCTGGCTTCTGGTAATTGAAATATGGGAATAGGAGAAGGTGATTCCAGGGTTTAGAACAAGCCTTTCCAAGTATAACTGACTTCGAGAGAAAGAATTCCATAACACTTTGGAGGATTGAGTTAATGGGATGACAGAAAGGCAGGAAGATAACTGAAGGGAAGGTTAGAATATCCCCAGTAGTCACAAGCAAGGTCCCATCAGTGTAAATCAATCTGAGAAAGTCCAGAAAGACCTTTGAAGAATAGACTCTGTGGAGTTGTAGACCTCAAAAATATTGTAATTCTATCTCTTTGAGTAAAAAACAGTTAAGAAACCCGTGATTTTTCTACTTAGCTTTCACGGATAGAGGCCTACCTACCAGTTTAGAGAAACAAATACATGAGCAATACACTGGGTGTTTTGAAAGGAGGCGCTGGTGATCTGTTTATATATCCTCTGTGCAGCTCCACTTTCAGGCCAGTATCTGAAGAGAGAAAATCCTGCAGGCAAAGAGCTGCAAGGAGGTGGCAGGTGCCTGCACTGCTAGTGACAGAGAACCACTAGCTCTAGGAGATTTGATTTCACTTTGTTTAAAGCCCCCTCATGGCTACCTCTACAGAGTATTATTTAAGTTAGTTTTTGTTTGTTTGCTTGCTTTTTTGTTGTTTTTGTTTTGAACAGAGCAATGATCAGCCATGGCTTACTGGGAATTAAACTTGGGGCCTCATGTATCTTGGGACTGAATGTTTGGAGCTTTAATTCTAGGACCATCTCCCCAGCCCAACACACTCTCTATTCTTTTGAAATTACCTTCTGAATATTTCTGAATGAATCCTGTTATGGCTGGATTTTATACCACAGCCTCTGTTCAGATGCTTAAATATCTATGTTCAGCTAAACCCATCCATGTCGTTTTCTCCGGGGCTGGCTTCATGGGCAGGTCACAGATGACCAGAAACTCGTGGCTGAGCTGAGAACGCAGTTTAATCTTTATTCACGAGCGGGCAAACAATGTAATCACCACACCATGTGCCCTCCATCTTTCTCCTCCCGGCAGCAGAGAGGAACTCAGGAAGTACATAGGGTAGGGGGCTATGGACTTGTCCTTCATAATTAAATGATAAAAAGGAAGAAATATATAACATTGTGATTCACAGCTACAACATCCTTCTTATCTTACACACCTTCCAATGGCCTCAAGCTCCCTGAATTACAGTTCATTTATAAAACTCTGTTTTCCAGTTTTAAGCACTTACTTAAGGAGAAAGACATCCTTTGGCAAAGCATCACTCATCTCTCACACAAGCCATGCTGGTCCAGAAGACAAGATCTCACACATCCAAGTTCAGTGTCACAAAGGCAAACCTAGGGTTCTTCCTGCTGAGTTACTTTTCAGGCACAAAGACAACCCCACCATAACCTCCTATCAGCTGACCCCTTCACACTGTACTAGGGTGTCAGTTGTCTCTTCTCACACCATCCAGTTTCATGTTGTGCTGCCTCTGCATCTGCTGCCTGTGACTTCTGAAGGATAGTTCTTGCTCAACTGCCCAAATCCATCTCAGTCCTCAACCATCCAGTTCAGTCTTCCTGTCGCCAAAAAGAAACCTGCTGCCAGCAGCTTCTTTCCTCAAGAACTAATCCTTCTACTTTTCACAACACCTCAGTCAGTGCCCATCTGCCACACAGCTGAGCAGCTTCTTCCCCTAGCAGACTGAGGTCCTGCATTCCTGGGGTCACCTCTGGCAAAACACCAGTCCCTGCAGGGTTCCAGCAGGTTCACTAAACTCAATGGTCACAGGCAGGAATACTTAGAGGAGACAGCATTGAATGGTGGTGCAGTGAATAAGACATTGGACTCTAAAGCATGAATTCTGAGTCTTATCTCTGGCATTCCATAGGTCACAGTGATGCTCTGGTTCTTCCCTCACACCTTCTCATTAATAAATAAATCATTTTTTCCTTTCCATTTTGTTGCCCTTGTTTTATCATTATTATGTTTATTATTATTATTGTTATTGATGTCATTGTGGATAGGACAGAGAGATATAGAGAGAGGAGGGGAGGACAGAGGGGGGAGAGAAAGATAAGACATCTGCAAACCTGCTTCACCACTTATGAAGAGACAACCTGCAGGTGGGGAGCCAGGGGCTCAACCCAGGTTCCTTACACCAGTCCTTGTGATTTGCACCACCTGCACTCAAACTGCTGCACTACCACCTGACCCCCACCTTTCTTTCTGTCTTTCTTTTATTTAAATGTATATATATTACCTGCAGTCTTCTGGCATTTTGCTGTTGACACCTGTCTTTCTCTATAATCTTCTGGTAAAGCCTACCTCGAAGCACATGCAGAGCGATTTCTTTGGTTTTTATCTGGGAGCGTTCTTGCTGGCATTCAACTACAAGCCCTGGAAAATTATCAAGACCAAAGACAGATGGGAGTTCCCACAAGGCAAACTAAAACAGAACCAAGATGTTTAAGACAAGGAAACATGAATCAGGAAATTACTACAAAAGGTTAAGAACATTTTAGATTTAACAGGCGTTAGAAATGATACCTAAGGGAACCAGACAGTAGCACAGTGGGCTAATCCCACATGGCACAAAGAGCAAGGACCATTTAGTATCCTAGTTCAAGCTCCCGCTCCCCACCTGCAGGGGTGTCCCTTCACAGGTAGTAAAGCAGGTCTGCAGGTGTCTCTCTGTCTCCTTTCATCTCTACCTCCCCCTTCTCTCCCAATTTCTCTTTGTCGCTATCCAATAACAAAAAAAAAAAAAAAGAAGAAAGAAAGAAAAGAAATGATACATAGATTGCTATATGGAAAATGGGGAATTGTTATGCAAGTACCAACTATTATGTTTACTGTGGAATGTAAAGCATTAATTCCCCAATAAAGAAATTAAAAAGAAAAAGAAAGAAATAAAGAAAGAAAGGAAGAAATGATACCTAGCTTAAGATGGTAATAACTGTAGACTCACCTGCAAAGACGGAAGCTTCACAAGCAGTTAAGCTGTGCTGCAGGTGTCTTTCTCTCTACCTCCCCCTACCATCTCAGTTTCTCTGTCTTTATTCAATAAACATGTAAAGTAAAATAAATCATGAAAACATACTTGTAAATGGTTGCTCTGATACTGATATCTTGAGGTGTTTCCTATGTGAAGGCAGAATATAGCAACATCTATGGATGACCATGATTCTTTCTCCAAGTTCTGCCTCCCAATCCCATCCCAGCACATTCATTTACTTTCAAAGATCAACCTATAGCAGTGTATTGTGACCCAAATGTAGATACACATGTTGTCTGGCTCAAGGAGAACTAAGTAAGCTTGACCCACTTCAATCATAAATACAGAGATGTTGAAAATAACTTTATATATAGAGACCAATGCAAAGAAGCTACCCAGTGTCTTCAAAAAAAGATTGTAGTGACTGTTCTCTCCTTTGCTGTGGTTCTAAATTTGTTGATACTGGATTTTAAATGGGCCTGGCCTACTGCTGAGTCCAGTTACCAGCCTAAATTTAGGTGCAGGTTGTCTGTTTCTTAAAAAGAAAACACAACATAACATACGTTAATTAAAAACATAACATAAATAACATACATAACTTTTTTATTCATGAGAGAGAATGAGAGCATCATTCTGGTACATGCAATGCCAGAAATCAAACTGAGGATCCAGAAGGTGGCTCAGGGGGTAAAGCACATGCTTTATATAGCACGTGGCTGGGGGTCTGATCCTCAACACTGCAAGTGAACACCACAGGCAGGCAATGGGAGGGACTCCGTGCAGAGAGGAGCAGGGCTTTTCATGTCTCCCTCTCTTAAAGGATACAGAATGGAGACTGGCAGGGAGGTTTCTCAGCTGTCCCATGCAGGTGCAAGGTTCTGGGTGGGATTGAGCCCCAGGCACAATATTTGAGAAAAGTATTTAAAAGTTTTTGTATTACTTAAAAGATGTACAGTTAAGAGAACAATATTACCATGATTTTATTCAAAAAAGCCAATCTGCAGCCCTGGAGGCTGGCACAGTGGTTGAAGTTTTGGACTCAAGCATGAGGTCCTGAATTCTACCTCCAGCATCACATGTTCCAGACTGATGCTATAGTGGTTTTCCTCTCTCTCTCCTCCCTTTCTCCCTCACTGATTAATAAATCTTTTAAAAGAGCTTCAGCATATGTAGAACCAGAGTTCAGACAGACCTGGGATCCCACACATACAAATCAACTTAGCCACCTGCCAGCTTGCATTAACTGGCTCTTTAAAGATTATAATTATTTATATCTGTGTACATATATTTTATAATACTTTTTTTGAAAAAATATGGTATGCCTCATGACTCTCTGTGTAATCCTTGAGCAGGGGCCATGCTAATCTTTTCTGTATCATGCCAATTTTAGTATATGTGCTACCAAGGCTAGGACTATTTTATAATCTTATTTAAAAAGTGTTAAGAGGGCTACCCACTCTTTTTGGCTGGCGGCTCCACGGGCCCTCGTGCCTGTTTACCTGTCACCGCCACCACATTCTGCCCCGGTAGTGGTGGTGGTTGGGCGCTCACATAGGGCCTCCTTGGGCATATATGAATTTCCTGCAACCTTCCAACTCTGCTCTGTCTGGATCCCGACGGCCTCTCCTCCTTTGGATGAGAATCTCCACGCCCCTGCAGCTGGGCTCAGCCTCTCTCCCCTTTGCTCTCAGCCCGCCTTCCTCCTCCAGCTGATCATCTCTGGCTACCTCTGGCCTCTGTCATTTCTGCAGCCCTGACTGTGTTTACCCTTTGGAAAAGACAGGGTGACTAGGCATCCCCGCTCTCGCCTTCCCCCTCTTTCTTCCAGCTCCTCTCTGCGCCTCTGCCTCACATGCATGCCTCCCTCTTCTTCCTTTCTGGCAAACGGAGGCTCCTTGGCAGATGCTTTTATCCGGTCTTTTCATGGGAACCGGTCTTCTTGCTACTGGCACCAGCAATGCCTTAGCCTCCACCCAAAGGCTAACTTTGTCTCCAGATTCACTACCCACGTGTCTCACGGGTACCCAAAGCTCAGGGTGTGCCCACACACTCATTAAGCTGCAAACTCATTTATTTACTGTTCTATTTGTTTATAGAACTAAAGCACCACCCAGACACATGTGATGTGAGGGAACAAGTCGAAACTCATGTCACCTTACCTGCTTGAGTCACCTTCTGGGCCATTATGTGCTTTTTTTTTTTTTTTCTTTTTCCCCTGCCTCCAGGGTTATCGCTAGGGCTTGGTGCCTGCATTATTTATTTATTAATTTAATTAAATTTTTTTTTTTGGTGCTGGGGACAGAACCGGGAACTTTGGAGCCTCAGGTATGA
Source organism: Erinaceus europaeus (assembly GCF_950295315.1). NCBI lineage: Eukaryota > Metazoa > Chordata > Mammalia > Eulipotyphla > Erinaceidae > Erinaceus > Erinaceus europaeus. The sequence goes on from NC_080168.1 coordinate 68,139,698, forward strand.
GTGTTTCTTTGCATAACCAATATACTATCTATCCCTGCCCCACGCTTATTTATATATGGGGAGGAAGGACTGAGTAAACAGCATAATAGTTATGCAAAAATACTTTAATGGGGCCGGGTGGTAGCTCACCTGGTTGAGCGCACATGTTACAATGTGCAAGGACCCAGGTTCGAGCTCCTTGTCCCCACCTGCAGGGGGAAAACTTGATAGGTGGTGAAGCAGGGCTGCAGGTGTCTCTCTCCCTATTTCTCCTCCCCTCTTGATTTCTGATTTTCTCTATCCAACAAATAAATAAAGATAATTAAAGAAAAAAATACTTTCATGCCTGAGGTATCAGGATCAGTCCGTATTCTCACCGTAAATCAGAGCTAATCTGATCAGATTCCCTAGTCTTTCTCTGTATCTTTCACTCTGCTTCCCTTTTATGGAGGAAAAAAAATGGGCAAAAACTTTTCATGACTTTCCACCACAAGCCAGAGCTGAACTATGCTCTTGTTAAAAAAAAAAAAGTAAAACAAGTGGGCAGGCATCTCGAGAAAACAGAAATAGCAAGCAAGCTTTAACGTTTTAATAGTTGTTATAGTTTAAAGAGAGGGAAAGAACTCTCGAGGTGTACTATCGCCCTCATGTGGTTCAGTGGTGAAAACACATGAGATTCTCGGGCCTGGGAAGATTTGGAGGATTCAAAAGATTGACAAAATGCTACTTTTAAAAAATATATATTTACTCATTCCCTTTTGTTGCCATTGTTGTTTTATTGTTGTAGTTATTATTGTTGTTGTTATTGATGTTGTCCTTGTTGGATAGGACACAGAGAAATGGAGAGAGGAGGGGAAGACAGAGGAGGGAGAGAAAGACACCTGCAGACCTGCTTTTCCACTTGTGATGCGACTCCCCTGCAGGTGGAGAGCTGGGGGATCGAACCAGGATCTTTAAGCTGGTCCTTGCACTTGGTGCCACCTGCACTTAACCTGCTGCGCTACAGCCTGACTCCCCAAAATGCTACTTTTACAGGTGTCCTTCTTAGCTAACCAGGTTTCCTATGGGTCTGGGCTGTTACATGTGGAGAAAAAAAGCATTTAATCATGTATATGTATGTGTGTGTGTGTGTGTGTGTGTGTGTGTGTGTGCATATGTATATATATGGAATAGGACAACAGAAGAGAGGGAGAACCAAAGCATCCATTCATCCATTCAGCACATGAAATGCTGGGGCTCAGTCTGCCACAGCTGCCCAGCCCCATGCCCCAGGTCCCAGGGGACAGAATCCTACTGGGTTGAGGGCATTGTCAGTGCCAATTCAGGACCCTCCAGAGAAGCGAAGTCAGGCATGCATGAGATGCCGGCACATCAGAAAAAATAAAATCTTTAAAGTGAGATGGTCATACCCATAAGGCACAGAGGCTGGCTCAGGGGCAGGCAGAGTTTAGGGACCAGGAGTGGAGAAGTGTTTGTGTGTGTAGGAGAAGGAGGAAAAGCTAGAAAAAAAAAGTGTTAAGAGATGGAGACAGTAGGAGTCAGGCAGTGGCACAGCGGGTTAAAGCGCACATGGCGCAAAGCTCACGGACCGGCGGAAAGATCCCAGTTCGAGCCCCTGGCTCCCCACCTGCAGGGGAGTCCCTTCACAGGTGGTGAAGCAGGTCTGCCGGTGTCTATCTTTCCCTCCCCATCTCTGTCTTCCCCTCCTCTCTCCATTTCTCTCCGTCCTATCCAACAACAACGACATTAATAACCACAACAATGTTAAGCAACAAGGGCAACAAAAAGGAAAAATAAATAAAAATTAAAAGAGTGGAAAAGAATAGAAAAGAAAAAAAGGGGGGGCAATGAGACCTTGGTGACAACAACAACAACAAAAATAAAATAACCTATTTATACTTTAGAATTGCAGATTGGCTAGGGCAATGGATCTGTAGGCATTAAGTCCTGAATTCAATCCCCAGATTTGCATGTCCAATAGTCATGCTCTGCTTCTCTTTTTTGTATTAATAAGTAACAATGTTTTTCCTTTTTGTAATTTCTTTTTTAAAAAAAACAGCGGTTCCTGCCCGTTTCCTACCCAGCTCCAAGATTGGCTCCTGCCGGGCTCTGCAGGGCTCTGAGTGCAGCTCCCACCTGCCAGCACCCTGGCCGCCCCATGTGTGCGCAGGCAGACTGCAGTCTCCCCAGGACTGTCCCCGCAGACACAAGAACCCCAGGCGACCCCTGCCCTGCCAGGCCCAGGCCTCCTGGATGAGGGGGTTTGGGGTGGGCGCTAGGAGTGGCCTCCCAGGACCAGCAGGTTGCAAAGTGCCAGACCCTCAGCCCAGACCCAATCCACAGCCCGGGCCCAGGGCTCAACAAGGGTTGGAGCCAGCAGGCCTGGGGCACCGCTCTGAAATGCATGTCTCTTCCGAGAGAGACAGAGGCAGAGAAAACACTGCAGATCTAGTAGTGCGAGGAGACCCCCAACCTGGACCCGCACCCCGCGCCCCAGCCTCCTTCACCCTAGTCTGGGAGCTTGGCTCGCCATGTTGCCCCAGGCCAAACTCGAAGTTCAGGATTCCAAACAGCAGTCCCCCAGGACCTCGTCAAGGGCCACACACCAAGAGGAAGGACAGCGGGCGCACATTTCGGGTGGGCGGGCGCGCGAAAAGTTCTCTGGGCCTGGCTGCTCCGGAAGCCATGGCAGGCTGGTGGGTTCTGGGGTCCCCTCCTGCCCAGGTGGTTGGGGTGGGCGGGAGGCACACTGCCCGGCCTCCAGCTGTAAGGGAGAGTCCTCACCCTCTGGGCTCTGGGAGCCTCCAGCAGGGACAAGCTTGCCACGGACAAGGGACCCGAGTACACCTCTCCCTGCAAGAAGGAAAGGGAAGGCCAGCCGCACCAACTCTCTGGCAGGGTCCCTGAGTTCGCGCTCCAGGAAGCCGAAAGCAGCGGGATCTGGGGGCACGCAGACACCGTTCCAGGGTGTCCCTACCGGGGGTGCGGGGTCTGGGGGCTCGCAGACACCTCCCCTGGGTGCGCCCCTGCCAGGGGTGCGCATGGCCGCGATCCCCGGGAGCACCCTGCTCAAGGCCTCTGGCTCCTGGGGGCTGGGGGGGGGGGCGCAGCCACCTCTCCGGGATGCGCCTGGCCCGGGGTACGAGTCCGGGGGCGCTGGCCCCTCTGTGGCTGCACCCCGACATACCCCCTCCCCCCACCCAGCACCTTCCCAGGCAGCGCGACACCCCAGCCTTCGAGGGCACGGGAACCAGGGGCCACTTACTTGGAATTGGAGGAATCTCACTAGATGGGCTCAAGCACGATGGACCTGACCACTGGCTGCTTTCTGGCACAGCACCTTCAGGAATCCCCAGCAGTACTTCCACACGGGGGGCCTCCGCACAGTCCTGGCTGGGCGCTCAGGGCGCGGGGTCGGGCGCCAGCGCTGGGGCCTATGGGTGAGACGTGACGCGAAGTGACTCAATGCGGCGTGGGGCTGACGCGAAGCGATGCTACGCAATGCAACATGGGGCGACAGGGCCTCAGGGTGCGGGCCGCAGGGCTCCATGGCGCTGCTGTGGATGCAGCTGGGACAAAGGGAAGAAGAGAAGAAGGGAAGACGGGGAGAGAAAGATAGACACCTGCGGACCTGCTTCACCTGCAGGTGGGGAGCTGGTGGCTCAAACCAGGATCCTTATGCTGAGCCACGTGCACTAAACCCGCTGGGCTACCTCCGAACTCCCTTTTAAAAATTTTTATTTATAAAAAGGAAAGTCGGGGGGGGGGGTCGGGCGGTGGCACAGTGGGTTAAGCGCATGTGGCGCAAAGCGCAGGGACCAGCGTAAGGATCCCAGTTCGAGCCTCCGGCTCCCCAACTGCAGGGGAGTCGCTTCACAAATGGTGAAGCAGGTCTGCAGGTGTCTTTCTCTGCCCCCTCTGTCTTCCCCTCCTTTCTCCATTTCTGTCTGTCTGCCCAGGGACCCAACGACCCCCTCTCCAGGCAGGAAGGAAAGGGAAGGCCGGCCGCACCAACTCTCTGGCAGGGTCCCTGAGCTCGTGCTCCAGGAAGCCAAAAGCAGCAGGATCTGGGGGCGCAGCCACCCTTCCAGGGTGTCCCTGCGGGGGTGCGGGGTCTGGGGGCTCGCGGACACCTCCCCTGGGAGCGCCCCACTCAAGGCCGCTGGGTCCTGGTGGTTGGGGGGCGCGCAGCCACCTCTCCAGGGTGCGCCTAACCCAGGGCTTGGGGTCCAGGGGCGCTGGCCCCTCTGCGGCTGCACCCCAACTACGCCCTTCCCCCCACCCAGCACCTTCCCAGGCAGCGCGACAACCCAGCCTTCAAGGGCCTGGGAACCGGGGCCACTTACTTGGAATTGGAGGAATCTCACTAGATGGGCTCAAGCACGATGGACCTGGCCACTGGCTGCTGTCTGGCACAGCATCTTCGGGAGTCCCCAGCAGTACTTCCACACGGGGGGCCTCCACACAGTCCTGACGGGGCGCTCAGGGCGCTGGGTCCAGCGCCAGCGTTGGGACCTATGGGTGAGACGTGACGGGACTCTACTCAATGCAGCATGGGGGCGACCGGGCCTCAGGGCTCCATGGAGCTGTTGTGGATGCAGCTGGGACAAAGGGAAGAAGAGAAGAAGGGAAGACAGGGGGAGAGAAAGACACCCGCAGACCTGCTTCACCGCCTGTGAAGCCAGGCCCCTTCAGGCTCGAACCAGGATCCTTATACTGTGCCACCTGCGCTAAACCCGCTGTGCTAACTCCAAACTCCCTTTTTAAATTTTTTTATTTATAAAAAGGAAACACTGAGTAAACCATAGGATAAGAGGGGTACTACTCCGCACAATTCCCACCACCAGAACACTGTATCCCATCCCCTACCCTGATAGCTTTCTTATTCTTTAACCCTGGGAGTATGGACCCAAGGTCATTGTGGGATGCAGAAGATGGAAGGTCTGGCTTCTGCAATTGCATCCAGGCTGAACATGGGCGTTGACTGGTTGATCCATACTCCCAGCCTGTCTCTCCCTTTCCCTAGTGGGGAAGGGCTCTGGGGAAGCAGAGCTCCAGGACACACTGCTGGGATTGTCTGTCCAGGGAAGTTTGGTCAGCATCATGCTAGCATCTGGAACCTGGTGGTTGACAAGAGTTAACACACAAAGCCAAACAAATTGTTGACCAATCATGGACCTAAAGGCTGGAATAGTGCAGATGAAAAGTTGACAGGATTCTTAAGAAATTCTTTAATAATTTTATAATAGGCACAGGTGGTGGTCATCTCAGTTGAGCATGCACATAACCATGACTAAGGACCCAGGTTCAAGGCCCCAGTGCCTACCTGCTAGGGGGTGGGGGAAAGCCTGACAAGCAAGCAGAGCTGCACATGTGTTTGTCTCTCTCATCATCTCCCTTCCTTGTATAAATTGCCTTGTTCTATCAAATCAAAATTAAATTGTAAATATAAATTCCTTAAAAATAATCTAAAGGAAGTCAGGCGGTAGCACAGTAGGTTAAGTACTCTGTCTCTCAACCTGCAGGGGGTTTGCTTCACAAGTAGTGAAGCAGGTCTCCAGGTGTCTATCTTTCCCTCCCCCTCTCTGTCTTCCCCTCCTCTCTCCATTTCTCTCTGTCCTATCCAACTACAAGGACATCAATAACAACAATAATAACTACAACAATAAGACAACAAGGGCAAGAAAAGGGAAAATAAATATTTTAAAAATAAAAAATAAAAATATTTTATTATCTTTATTTATTGGACAGTAACAGCAGAAATAAAAAGGGAAAGGGGAAGTAGAGAGGGAGAAGAGAGAAAGAGAAACCTGCAGCACTGCTTCACCATTCACAAAGCTTTTCCTCTGCAGGTGTGGTGGGGACTCAAATCCAAAATAAATTTTAAGACTTTAACTCAACTCATTTTGTTTTGATGGTGTTAGTGTTTAGAGAAAGACTTAAGTTTGAATAAAATCTAGAGACAGGATGTAAAGTTCAAAATCTCAGAGCCAGAAAAAGAAATAGGGCTTTTCCCAGACCCACCCCTGCTACCTGCAGGATGAGACTGCCTGAGAGGAGGACAAAGCAGTAGGAAAATAATATCCCTTTGGAATATATATCCCTTGCAATATAATATCCTTTTGGAATATATATCCCTTTGGAATATAATATCCCATTGGAATATATATCCCTTTGGAATAGAACTAAAATAGGCCTACTAGCTATCTTCAAAATGGAGACCCCAAATCTTCATCTGCAATATTCCAGCCTTTAGGTTCATGATTGGTCAACAATTTGTCTGGCTTTATATGTTAACTCTTTTTTCAGACACCAGGTTTCAGATGCTACCAAGATGCTTACCAGACTTCCCTGGACAGACGATTCCACCAATGTGTCCTGGAGCCCCACTTCCCCAGAACTCTGCCCCACTAGGGAAAGAGAAAGACAGGCTGAGAGTATGGATCCACCCGTAAACATCCATGTTCAGCATGGAAGCAGTTACAGAATCCAGACCTTCTACATTCTGCACACCATAATGTCCCTAAGTCCATACTCCCAGAAGGATAAAGAATAGGAAAGAAGTCAGAAATAATAAGTCATAAACAGAAGGATGAATATGGGATGATCTCACTCTCAGGCAGAAGTTGAAAAACAAGATCAGAAAAGAAAACACAAGTAGAACATGAAATGGAATTGGCGTATCAAACCAAAGTAAAAGACTCTGGGGTGGGTGGGTGGGTGGGGAGAATACAGGTCCAAGAAGGATTCAGAGGACCTAGTGGGGGTTGTATTATTATATGGGTAACTGAGGAATGTTTTGCATGTACAAACTATTGTACTTATTGTTGAATGTGTAACATTAATTCCCCAATAAAAAAAAGAAATAATAATAATATAAAAGAAGAAAAAATGTTTGCCATTATACTTTCAGTTATAAGCAAAAAGTATCATTACACTAAAGAACAGTTAGAATCATTAAAATTTTCAATTAATAAGTATGTCCTCTTGTATGAAAAAAAATAATCTTAACCCCCAAAAGGTTATGATTTAAATGTCTGTAAGTAATTACAGAAACTGGTAATTAATCAACACATTGAGAAAGGAGGTGCCTAAATAAATATCAACCCAAATAAGTTAAGTTTTGAAATTAATTGGGATTTTCTCTACTTATGTATATATGGCAAACATCAGTAGGAGATAGCATATGGTTAAGTAAGACTTTCATGCCTGAAGTTCCTTGGCCCCAGGTTCAATCCCTGGCATCACCACAAACGAGAGCACCACTGTCCTAGAATAAAAAAGCAAACTATTGTTCTAGAACTCTGTCGTTTACAATCAAATAAAAGTGCTTTGTGTTCTATTTACCGAAGTATAAAATCCAACGTCATGTAATTTCTTGATATTGATACAACCACAAAATGCTAAAGTCTATGATAAAGCCTATTTTCACTACCACATGAGGTATAAAAATTACAAAATATGGCGCTCTTGTTAAAGGAGAAGGGGAGGAGGTTAAGGACCAGAACAGAGCACAGGGGGATTGTGGAGAAAGCATATTGGATATACAAAAAGACATCCATACCTGAGGCTCCAAGATCCTAGGCTCAAACCCCAACATCACAAACCAGAGCTAACCAGTGTGCATGCTCTCTCACTAAATAATTATTTAAAAAGAGAAAACTGAGGAGGGTAACCATATTGAAGGAGACTGAAGACAATGAGGTCAGAGTGCTTTGGGGGAGCTGATTGAACAATGCCTAGATTATTTAAACCCTCTAACTGGTACCACTGTAGGTGGTGACATGTAGGACCAAGCTCAACAAACGTCTGTACAATAAACCCAAGCATTACAAAACCTTGGACTCTAGTGATAGATTTCTAGTAGTTGGAATACTTAAAACAATTAAGAGTTGAGTCCTGTCTTTTCCAAGTATACAGCTTATGACTTATCAGGTCCTTAAAAGACTGAATCCAGCAAAGCTGTTCAGTTTAGAAAACCAACACATTTCATTTACCTGCACACATCGAGGCTAGCTCCTCTATAGCTCACTCAGCCTCTTGGATTTCCTGGAAGATGGCTACCAGTAGTGCCAACTGGGCATGCCTCCACTTCACAGACCTCCAGTCCCCTTCATGCACAGAAGGATGCTGCAAGCACTGATCCAGAGTCTGGTGATGCATGAACTCCTTGTTCATGTCCCCTATGTACTTCTGTAGTGCCTTCTGCCTCGAAAGCATCCTAGTATCCTTATAACAATGTCTCTTGGGCCAAATCTTACCTAACAGATGACAATATTATTCCCATTGTGTCTGAAAACACACGCCCTCACATCATAATGTGTCTGTACAAGCAAATGAGAACAGAGGTTGATGTGGATGTGGTGGTGACCAACAAGAGACAAGTTTCTGAACAAGCAAATGAACAGGTGATGACTCATCTCAGCACCTGAAATACAATAAATGCACTTGAAATTAAAAAGAAAAAAACAAGAAAAAAATTCAGCACAGCATATATAATAAAGCTGAAGAAAATTAAAGAACTTAGTTCACTGCCCCAAGACAGCTCTAAATACAGTTCCCAGTTTCCAGAACACCCATACTGTTGGGTAATTGTGCAGATACCCTCAGGGTATCACCCATTCCCGCTAGAGCTGAAACCATAACTTCCCAGAATGCCTTGTTTTTTCCACCCCCATTTTTCTAGCCAATCCCGTAAGGACTTTCCAGTTACTGAATTTCTCCCATAAAAGCCCTCACACTTCCTCCCTTCTCTCTCTTGCCTTTTCCCTCACTTCAGCAACCGACTCAGAGAAGGGTTGCTGCACATAGCAGTAGGCGGCCATCTTGCTAGCTCCATGTGGCCCGAAGTGCTGTGCTCTCACCCAACTCTGAGGCGTCTGCCTGAATAAATATTTGTGTTCCCTCTCTCTCCTGCAACATAAACCAACACCCCACCCCAATAATTCTTTCAAACTTTTAAACTGTTTTCTTTTTGTCGGGTTATTGTGGAAAGTCACACCTGTATGATACTGCTCCCTGAAGACTATTCTTTCTTTCTTTCTTTTTTAAGATTTACTTATTTATTAATCAAATAAAGAACTAGAGCATCACTTTGGCAATTGGCATGTCAAGAATTGAACTCGACCTCAAAAGTTGACAGTCCAATGCTTTACATACTGTACTCCTATTCTATGTTTAGACATCTCCTAAGAGAGGTAAGACACCATAACACTGCACTATTTGTGAAGATTCTCTCTGCCTGTCACCACCCCCATGCAAGTGTTCCTATGGGGATACCAGGGCTTGAACACAGGTCCTCATGCATGGTGAAGTGTACACTCTACCCAGTTACTTAGCACCTGCCCCCCTTAATATAAAACATTTAAATAAATAAAGACAGCATTGTTTCCTCTACCCATCCAATATATTTGATTAACTAACATGAAAAATAGCAGCAAAATTAATAATCAATGTTACAGGTTAAATTAGTGATTTTTCCATGGTGAGGTTAAATATGGCATCGGATTTCCTATCCATGGTATTTTTCTTTTCTCTTTTTTAAATATTTTATTTATTAATGAGAATGATAAGAGGAGGAGAGAGGGAAAGAACCAGACATCACACTGGTACTCGCGCTGTCACCGGGGGTTGAACTCAGGACCTCATGCTTGAGATGAGTGCTTTATCCATTAAGCCACCTCCCAAATCACCCATGGTATTTTTCTAACTAAACTCCTAAGTAACTCTGTTATAATATTATTATTGTTATTATTATTATTATAATTATCTATTGCTTTCTTAAACTGTAAGACTGGAAAGTACCTACCCCATTCTCATTAAATCTGTATTTCTCCCAGTCCTGGAACCTTTGGGATTTTGCTTGTTATTTTTTGATGCCTCTCCTCTAGATCTCCTAGTCTGCTATACTGCGTTTGCAGACTTCAACTAAATCAATGCCACCAATGCCAGTGCCACCATGCCACATAATGCCACCACTGCCTTTTCACTTAGGATTGTATCCAGAGAGACCAAGCTATAGATGTCAACCTTCCAACTCCAATAATCTGCCACCAAGTTGCAAATGCTACTATGGTTCCATCCTGATTTCCCTGGGCAAACAACCCAGCCAGGTGTCCATGTCTGGTGGAGAAGCAATTACAGAAGCCAGAATTCCCACCTTCTGCACCCCATAAGTAATTTTGATTCATACTCTCAGAGGGGAAGAAATGTTAGGAGAAGATAACCAGAGGGCTCTGGACTCCAATTCCACCAGGACCCAGAGAGAGAGAAGAGGAAAAAAAGAAGAACATTTGAAAGTAGTGATAGGTGTAGGTGTGAGTTAGAAAGGAGAAAAGGCAGGGCCACAGGAAAAATAGGTAAATGTATGTAAATGCAGGTAGTTATAGAAATAATAGTTGGGAGTCAGGCGGTAGTGCAGTGGGTTAAGTGCATGTGTTGCAAAGTGGAAGGACTGGCATAAGGATCCCAGTTCGAGCCTCCAGTTCGCCACCTGCAGGGGAGTCGATTCACAAGTGGGGAAGCAAGTCTGCAGGTGTCTTTCTCTCCCCGTCTTCCCCCTCTCCATTTCTCTCTTTCCTAACCAACAACAACAATAACAACTACAAAAATAGAACAAACGCAACAAAAGGGATTCAATAAATATTAAAAAATTATTTTAAAAAATTAATGTTAGATATAATGGCTGTGGGTAGTACTATTTGTTCTCCCCCAACACCAACACAGATGATCAAGAGTTAACAAAGGTACATAATAGTTTTATCCAATTAGAAAGGGGATGGGGGTGGGATATGTGTTCTAAGAAAAGCACTCTGCCTATTACATCCTGAGGTTTAAAGCTGGAGCAAAGGGCACAATGGATCAGAATCAGCCTTTATGAAAGTCTGTTGCTTCTACTGTGTGAGGTGCAATAGTATATTATTTCACTTTATCACTATCAGCCTGTGCCGGCATTCTTGCAAGTAATAAAATACACAGAATGACCTCCAAAAATATTCAAACCTGCATAATTTTACTAGTGAATTTCATGTTTTCTTTCTCCCCAGCACAGTGCTCAGTTCCAGCCGATGGTGGTGACAGGGATGGAACCTGGGAACTAGAAGCCTCAGGCTAAGAAAATCTTATACATAACTATTCTATCTCCCAGACCATAGTGAAATTTAACATTTTAAATAGTATTTGGAAAAGGCTGTAGAAGAATGCACCAGTAGTTACCAGAAATGACAATCAGCAGTGAGTCCTTTTGAAAAAAATGGTCAGAATAAAAGAATGGTAAATAGATTTTTGTTAGAACACTTCCAGGTAAAATTCCTACCTCAGCACAGCAGGAACCTCAATGTAACTGGAGTGGAGTTGGAAAAGCAAGATGCTGAGCTCCTGGGGTTGTTATACCCAGAAACCCACCTCAGGAGAGTCACTGTGACCCCTGGGGACAGTGCTCATCCTGGACACAGTCAGAAGTGACGTCGCAGGAAAAGCTCCACTCAGGCGGCGATGCAGGAAGACCACCTGCAGACAGAAAAGGATGTTAAGATGGGGAGACAGGGGCCATGCGGTGGCGCACCTGATTGACCTCACATGTTACAATGTGCAAGGACCAAGGTTTGAGTCCCTGGTCCACACTTGCAGGGGGAAGCTTCTCAAGTGTTGAATCAGGGCTGCAGGTGTCTGTCCCTCTCCCTGTCTTCTCCTTCCCTCTCAATGTCTGGCTGTCTCTGTCCAATAAGTAAATAAAGGTAATTTTAAAAAATTAAAAGGAAAAATATTAAAAAAAGAGATGTGGAGGCAGAGGAGGCAGGGGTAGTGTCCCTGCCTGAGTGCACACATCACCATGCTTAAGGGCTGTAGTTCAGGGACTGGGTAGAGCGCAGCAGTTTAAAAGTACATGGCACAAAGAGCAAGGACGAGCGTAAGGGCTGGAGTTCAAAACCTGGGCCCCCACCTGCAAGAGGAAGCTTCACTGCAGGAAGTACAGAGGGTGTCTTGCTCTCCCCTTCCCTCTCGATTTCTCTCTGTCCTACTAAAAAAAACAACCTCTATAAAGAGAGCACAATGGAGAGTACCGCATGAAAGATCACCAGGACTTGAACTACTCAGAGCTGTGAAACCAGACCTAGAGGCGACAAGGCACACTAGACTAGAGTCACTTGCCAGTGTGCCTCTTTGACACTTCCAGATGTAGTTTCCTAGGGTTCAGGGCTCCGCCCTGGCTACCACTTCCTCAGAGGCACTTCTGATCCCATTGCGACCAGCAGCCACTGAAAAGAAGAGAAGCAGAGATCTCAGAGTCAGGAGCCCGCCTGAGGGAGCCTGGATCCTGAGGCTGTTGTACAGGTAGACGGCAAAGTGACAGAAACTATAGCTCTGGAACTTGGATCAACAATGGTACAGAATGTTCCATCCTCCTAAGGGATAGTGGAAGATAGTGAAAACTATATATAGCAAACCTACAGCCAACATCATACTCAATGGACAGAAGCTAAAAGCATTCCCCCTCAGATCAGGGGCTAAACAGGGCTGTCCACCTACTCTTCAAAATAGTATTGAAAGCTCTTGCCATAGAAATCAGGCAAGAGAAAGAAATCAAAGGAATACAGATTGGAAGGGAAGAAGTCAAGCTCTCACTATTTGCAGATGATATGATAGCATACATAGAAAAACCTAAAGAATCCAGCAGGAAACTACTGGAAGTTATTAGGCAATATAGCAAGGTTCAGGTTACAAAATCAATGTACAAAAATCAGTGGCGTTTCTTTATGCAAACACTAAGTCTCAAGAAGAAGACATCCAGAAATCACTCCCATTTACTGTTTCAGCAAAATCAATCAAATACCTAGGAATAAAGCTGACCAAAGAAGTGAAAGACTTGTATACTGAAAACTATGAGTCGCTACTCAAGGAAATAGAAACTGATACCAAGAAATGGAAAGATATCCCATGCTCATGGATTGGAAGAATAAATATCATCAAAATGAATATTCTCCCCAGAGCCATATACAAATTTAATGCAATACCCATCAAAGTTCCACCAAGCTTCTTTAAGAGAATAGAAAAACACTACAATCATTTATCTGGAACCTGAAAACACCTAGAATTGCCAAAACCATCTTGAGGAAAAGAAACAGAAATGGAGGCATCACACTCCCAGACCTTAAACTATATTATAAAGCCATCATCATCAAAACAGCATGGTACTGGAACAAAAATAGGCACACAGACCAATGGAACAAAATTGAAAGCCCAGAAATAAATCCCCACACCTATGGACATCTAATCTTTGGTAAGGAGGTGCAAAGGATTAAATGGATGAAGGACACTCTCTTCAATAAATGGTGCTGGGATAATAAATGTTACAACTGGGTTGTAACATGCAGAAGAATGGAATTGAACCACTTTATCTCACCAGAAGCAAAAATCAACTCCAAATGGATCAAAGACCTGGATGTCAGACCAGAATCAATCAAATACTTAGAGGAAAACATTGGTAAAACACTTTCCCACCTACACCTCAAGGACATCTTTGATGAATCAAACCCAATTGCAAGAAGACTAAAGCAGAAACAAACCAATGGGACTATATCAAATTGAAAAGCTTCTGCACATCCAAAGAAACTATTAAACAAATAAAGAGACCCCTCAAAGAATGGGAGAAGACCTTCACATGCCATACATCAGACAAGAAACTAATCACCAAAACATATAAAGAGCTCAGCAAACTTAGCACCAATATAGCAAATGACCCCATCCACAAATGGGCAGAGGATATGAACAAAACATTCACCTCAGAGGATCCAAAAGGCTAACAAACATATGAAAAACTGCTCTAGGTCACTGATTGTCAGAGAAATGGAAATTAAGACAACACTAAGATACCACCTCACTCCTGTAAGAATGGCATACATCAAAAAGGACAGCAGCAACAAATGCTGGAGAGGCTGTGGGGACAGAGGAACCCTTTTGCATTGCTGGTGGGAATGTAAATTGGTACAGCCTCTGTGGAGAGAAGTCTGGAAAACTCTCACAAGGCTAGACATGCACCTTGCATATGATCCAGTAATTCCTCTCCTGGGATTATACCCCAAGGACTCCATAACACCCAACCAAAAAGAGGTGTGTACTCCTATTTTCATAGCAGCACAATACATATTAGCTAAAACCTAGAAGCAACCCAGGTGCCCAACAACAGATGAGTGGCTGAGAAAGCTGTGGTATATGTACACAATGGAATACTATGCAGCGGTCAAGAACAATAAACCCACCTTCTCTGACCCATCTTGGACAGAGCTAGAATGAATTATGTTAAGTGAGCTAGGTCCGAAAGCGAAAGATGAGTATGGGATGATTCCACTCATCAACAGAAGTTGAGTAAGAAGATCTGAAAGGGAAACTAAAATTGGACCTGACTAAATTGTAAGTAGGGCACCAAAGTAAAAACCCTGTGGTGAGGGGTAGCCATGCAGCTTCCTAGGCCAGTGGGGGGTGGGAGTGTGTAGGAGGGATGGGTCACAGTCTTTTGGTAGTGGGAATGGTGTTTATGTACACTCCTAGTAATGTGTAGTCATATAAATCACTAGTTAATATGAGAGGGGGAAAGTTAATTGTATGTCTCAAAGTTTTTAAAACACAGACTGAGTCTTTTTAATATATAGGCTGTGTATTTGAATGCAGACTCTCTCAAAAGCCTAGACCAAGTAGATCATAAGCAACCAATAGCACAGCTATATACAAGATACTGGGTACTGTACAGCAAATACTAACAAAAGGATTTTTCAAAGTTAACCCAATTACCAAATAATGTGATGTTAACATTAACTATCCATTGTCTTTTTGAACCCTAAAACAGCAGGAACCTCACATCTCCACTATAGAGCCTCTACCCCCCCCCCCCAGTCCTGATACCTTTGGATAGGGCCCACTTTCCCGTATGCCTCTCCCAATCTGTATCAAATTATATTGCATCTGCTGATCGCAACCTAATCAACACAATGATTGCCACCTCAACATGCTTCACCTCAGACTGTGTCCAGAGACTTCACGTGTGGAATGACAACCCTTCAGCTTCATTACTCGGGTGAGACCTTATCTTTCATAGTATTCTTTAATTCCATCTAAGGTGGTTCACTTTCTAACAAAGTCCCAAAACCTAGATATACACCAGTTTCGGTGAGAGAGAGCTTATGTGCACACGTATCCATAAACTACTGCAAAATATATACCTAAAAGCAGAAGTACTCTAGAGTTTGCAGTGAGTACCCCCCTTACACTTCCTCTTCTCTATTCTAAGCTTTGGGTCCATGATTGCTCAACAATTTGTTTGGCTTTGTTTGTTAACCCTCTTTTCAGTCACCAGGTTCCAGATGCCATCAGGATGCCAGCCAGGTTTCCCTGGACTAAGACCCCACCAATGTGTCCTGGAGCTCTGCTTTCCCAGAGACGCACCCTACTAGGGAAAGAGAGAGGCAGACTTGGAGTATGGACTGTCCAGTCAACACCTATGTCTGCAACCCACAACAACTGTGGGTCCATGCTCCCAGAGGGATAGAGAGTGGGAAAGCTATCAGGGGAGGGGGTGGGATATGGAGATTGAGTGGTGGGAATTGTGTGGAGTTGTACCCCTCCTACCCTATGGATTTGTTAATTTATCCTTTCTTAAATAAAAAAAAGAAAAGAAAAAGCAAAGGAAAAAAATTAACTAGTCATATCAATTACTTTGACACTAAATGCACACCTAAATGACACCTAATGCACACAAAAAAAATCATGGGTGTCTAGAATTTAAATAATAGTACCATGTAAAAATGATAATGTACACTACATACCTTTACTTCCTGGAGAAACTGAAATAACCCTTTTTAGTGAATCTAATACATTGTCTGTGTAATGACTTGTAATATTACTTGTTTCTAAATGTATAGAGATTGTTCATGTAGTACACACAAAAGTGTTTTATATAGAGGGATATAAGTTGATCTGTAAGTTTTTGTACATATGTTTTCATTCATTTATATTATTACTATCTTAGTATATATTGAGGAAGACTGAGAGCCTAAGGGAAGGAAGAAGAGAGTGGCAAGAAAAAGGAGAGAAAATCCTGGAAGACCAACCTAAAAGGAAGACTCAAAGTGTTTACAGTGATGCTGGATCTGTGTTGATGGATGGATAGGGAATGTTTTAGATTTCTCTAGTGTCTCAGGCAATCCAGGATGTGACACAGTGAGTGTCTGGATTAGGCATGGAGTCTATTCTGAGACTGGGAGGTGGTAGGATTGGGATTCCCATTAGAAAGAAACTCTAATTCATCCCACAGTGTCTCACCATCCATATCTGCCTCAGAGCCAGGTTATGTTGAAAGAAGACAGGGATGTTTTTGAGCAGTATTTTTAAATTTCTATTTATTTATTTATTTTAAAAAGGAGATGTTAACAAAATTGTAGGATAGGAGAGGTACAACTTCACACAATTCCTACCACCAGATCTCTATATCCCATCCCCTCCCCTTAAGGAAGATAGGAATGTGTATTAGCAGTTTTTAAAAAATTTCGTAGGAGCATTTCCTCCATATCATTCTAATACTCTCCCATCAATAATTATATATTGAAAAAAATGTATTGGCTTGCTTTGTAGTATGACGAGACTAGGATGACTAATTAAATAAAATTTTTATTATGACTTTTTTTTTTTTTTTTTACTACCAGGATTATTGCTGGGACTCTTGCCTGCATGATGACACCATTGCTCTCCACAGTCAATTTTTCCTTTTCTAATTTTCCACACCAGAGAGATATAGAGATGGGGTGAGAAGGATAAAGGCAGACATCAGCACCACTGCTCCCCCACTTGGGAGGTGTTCTCCTCTCCCTCCCCCACACCCAGGAATAGGGTCCAGGGACTTAAAACAAGGTCCTGCCCCTGGCGCCTGTGTGTGCACAACCAGGTGCACCACTGCCAGGCCTTGGTGACTCTTGCAACAGATAGTGTCCATTCAAAAGGCAGAAGCCAGACAACAGTATGTGACAAGACTCAGTGCCCTCTCTGCTTTCTGTCTTTGCTCATAGAGCTGTCTTTGGAGGTAGGACTGTATGTCAAGGGACAGGGCGTTCTTTCTATAGGCATTCTCCCTGTGAAAGATGAATAACACAATATATCTGGATTCCACCTACGAAATCTTAAATCCTGTTAGAAGTAGAGAAGTCAAATCTCATACATCAGCCCATGCACAAACATTTCCATGGTGAGGTACATCATTCTCCTGGACTTTAGACTGATTGGACTTTCTTCCTTCTCTCCTTCTATAATGCTCTCAACTAGAAAGTGGGCCTGGTGGCCACCTGGCTCTCCACCTCCTCTCAGCACACAGAGTGGCCACTGGAGCTCATCATTACACACACTGCTATGGCACAGGTCTATTTGCTCGGGGAGGGTGGGTTATCCCTGGCCCTTCTACAATCTGTCCTCAGACACCATCCATCACAGCTTCGTGGTGGCAGTGGACCAGAACAGTGACATAATCACCACCATCAATGATATGGAAACTTAGCTGCAAGCACTCCACCATATACCACACGCCCATGGCCCCACTTGGCCAAATCTACTCCTCCTCAGTGCCTTGAGCTCACCCCTGAATCTGTGATGGCCTCTGGGGACAGGGCCGCCCCAAACTGCTCCTGTACAATAGCTATTATCCAGGAGACCCCCATCTTCCCTGAGAATATAGTGGTGGAGGACATAAGCTGTTTCATTCTGGTTCTAGAGAAGTTGAAGGCCACCAGCACATCCTTAACCTTCGACTGTCTACCTTCAAATGTGGGGGACATTCAGATAAGATGTCCTAGAGTTTAGGATTGCTGTCTAAGCCAGTACCTGAAAGACTGTTTCCTGTAAGCTAGCTGACTATTTCTCACACATAACTGTAAAAATGCAGAGCCACAGGGCAGCCAGTGTTCCTGGACATTAACTGTCTTTTTGTTTTTTTAATATTTACTTATACCCTTTTGTTGCCCTTCTTTTATTGTTGTAGTTATTACTGTTGTTGCTGTTGATGACCTTGTTGTTGGATAGGACAGAAAGAAATGGAGAGAGGAGAAGAAGACAGAGGGGGGAGAGAAAGATAGACACCTGCAGACCTGCTTCACCAATTGTGAAGTGACTCCCCTGTAGGTGGGGAGCCGGAGGCTCGAACCAGGATCCTTAAGCCAGTCCTTGTACTTCCTGCAATGTGTGCTTAACCTGCTGCACTATTGCCCAACTCCAGACTCCCAGATATTTACTGTCTTAACCTTTTATATGTTCCTTGGGCATGAAAACATGTGCTCTCATCAGGGTGAGCCAACACCCAGCACCCCTGTGGAGTTTCTCTGTGGTTGGCTATCAGGAGCTGACCACCCCCTGGGGATCAATCTTGAAACTTGAGGCCAGAAAAGCTACCTCCTGCTGCATCCTTTCCCTCTTTCTCATCTGCAGAATCTCCTTTGCAGACAGAACTATGTAAAGAAAAATGAATGTTCCAATCATGGCCCCAAATGTATGAGACAAGTTATTACTCAATGGCTATATGAATGACATATTAATATGTAAAAGAGCCCTTACTGGTGTTTCTCTATCCTGTAGAGTAAAAAGCTGTGCATTTAATCGCTTCATTATGGGGCTGGCGGTAGTGCACCCAGATAAGCACACACAGTACATGATCAAGGGCCCAGCTTCCAGTTCCTGCTCATCCCTGCAGCAAGGAGGCTTCACAAGTGGAGTAGCAGGTCTGTAGGTCTCTCTCTCCTTCTATCCATATATATATATATATATATATATATATATTATATTCCTCCGCCCTTCTCTTCTGAATTTCTTTCTGTCCTATCCAACAAAATAGGGAAGAAGTAAAAAAAAAAAAAAGGTAAAAAATGGCAACCAGGAGTAGTGGATTCCTAGTGCCTGCAATGAGCCCCCAGAGGTTATAACCTGGACACAAAGAAGAGAATTGACCCCAAATGTCCTAAGGAAACTCAAACTATTATTGTGGTAGTTAATGCTGGACACATAAAAAGTGTTGTGTAGGGAGTCAGGCGAGAGCACACTGGGTTAAGCTCATGTGGCACAAAGCTCAAGGACTGGCTAAGGATCCCAGTTCAAGCCCCAGCTCCTCACTGCTGGAGACACTTCACAGGCTGTGAAACAGGTCTGCAGGTGTCTATCTTTCTTCTCCCCTCTCTGTCTTCCTCTCCTCTATACATTTCTCTCTGTACTATCTAACAACAACAACATCAATAACAACAATAATAATAACTACAACAACAATAAAAAACAAGTGCAAGAGAAAATAAATAAATATAAAAAAAAATTTTTGTAAATTTAGATCCAGATGCATCTCTAAAGTATGGAATGGAATCATTCCAATGTTCTGAAAAGCATAATCCATAGAAAAAATCATTTTACAAAATATTGCGGACTGCCTCCAGTTGACAGTTAATATCAATCTACATGTATGTTGAATTTCTGATTCTTATTAAACATTATGCACTGTTATAAGTTGATCATTCACAATTAAAATATGTGAATGGATCTATTGGAAGAATCTCCTAAGTACTTGAAGAAAACTGTGAGTTTTGTTCATTTTGCTGCCCTGTGTAGAGGATGAGTGCCCTCAGGTGGCTGAATTCCAAAACTGCAGCTAAAGCAAATCTGCCTGAACCTTTTAGAGGTGAAGTTACAATGAGTCTGACAGACAAGGGAAGTGAATGACATCATGGCCACCTGACTGTGCTTTACCTGTGTGCCAGCAGCATGAGGGAAATCTAGTATATGGGATCCATTGCCTCCTTAATCTTTTTATCATTCCTTATGGCAAAGACTAACATCTGTCTCATTTTTCCTGGATTGAGTGAGGAAAAGCATTGTTCAAGCATGACATCATTAGTATGAACGTCATATTTTCCTTCAAATAGTTTATAAGACCTTAAGGGAAGGTAAGAAAGAAAGAAAAGTCTGAGGAACCACTCAGCCTGGTCATGCACTCAGACCATGCAGCAGGACAGTGAGAACAGGCTTGTCCCCACCTCTCTCCCACACAAGCAGACACAGACACAAACACACTGTCTGGTGCTCATCCTACAGAGCTGTTTAAGACAAGAAGTGGTGGAAGGCTGTGGTGCACCTGGCTCAGAACATTAGTTACAAGCTGCTGGGCTCAAGACACGTGTCCCCCCTAGAATGGAAGAGCTTAACAAGCAGTTGAAGCAGTGCTATAGGTTTCTCTCCACTCTCCCTCCATCTCCTTCACTCTACTTTTTCTGTAGCTGTCCAGTGAACTATGAATAAAATAATAAAAAAAAGAAGTGAAAGACTTTCATGTGTGAGGATCTGGGGTCCTTTCCAGGTTCAATCCCACTGCCAAAGGCCAGAGCTGAGCAGGGCTCTTATCTTTCTCATTAAGAGAAATAACTTAATTAATAAAAGATAAAACACACCAAGAAGCTAAGACATCTATTCTAGGCTACATCAAGTCCTCCAATGGTTTCTCGAATGTGTGTCTTTTACACTAGAGTTGAAGGACATCAAAGAATGTCCACAACTCATTTGCCAATGGATTCATTCTTTCAAAAATGGTTTTATGAGGATAACATTGCCTTGTTTGTGTATGTACACACACACACACAAACACACACACACACACACTAATGCTCCTGGAAATACTGTGTCTGTGACAGCATCCATGTGAATATCCTACTGTGATATTTACTCTGTTTAGAATTATAAAATTAGATGACCACTGCATGAGATAGGGGCTA